>NC_066343.1:52743616-53096707 GCF_022539315.1 Serinus canaria
TTCTGTAACATAAACAACTTTCATACATAACTTTCAAATATTTCCATGTTAGTATTGATTTCCAAGAAAATAGTGCTAGATTTTTAGGTCTGAAGTAACAATGTCTAGGTATATTTCATCATATTTTAGCATGACTCTAAGGTGACTGATAAAAATACATAGTTCCTTCATGCAACTTTAATGTTCAAAGTGTCCTGACTGCCTTTTAAAAATATTATCTTTTGAATATTCAAGAACATAGTAGCATATACTTGTGAAGTTTTAAATAAACAATAAACATAGAAATTGTTAAATACCCATAGGAAAGGTGTATCTTTGAACTGAAGGGAAAATAGAAGTGAACAGACTGTAAAATAGCAATTCAAAACAGGAATGTCTGAGAAATTTCAGACTACTTATTTCCATAGAGAAATAATTCTGATAATTTATTTGGGCACAATTATTCACTGCTTCAAATTTAAGAAAAGAGCGAGCAGTTTAATGTTTTGATTCAGAATGCTACTTTGTTTTTCCTTTATTACAAAGCTGTTTCTATTTGGTATATTTACTTACAAGTCAGGAATTTTAAAGCAAATTCCTAGAAGTGATTAGAACTTTACTTTGCAAAGTATTTTTACATTTGCAGTCTATGGATATAGTTGGCACTGCACAAGATGGGACTGTCTGAAACCATGAATTATACCAACTTTTAAATTCTGCCAATTAATGCAATGACAGCATACACATAATTACAGTAGGATGTTAAAGTCAGAGTGCATCTGATATATACTGATTCATAAACTAGAATTATTTGTCAGATGTTTAGAATTTCTCATAGATTCTAGTAGGAATAATGTAGACAGAAATTTTTTTCTAAGTGTTTTGTAAAATTCAATATATTTTTAAGGTTATTTAAAGAAAGTGTCTAAAATAAGCAACTGCAAAAGAATAAGAGAAATAAATCAAATGACAATGTTCAAAGCAGTTGTCTATGTGTCCAGCACATATAGCTGCAATATAAATGTAAGTATGAAGGTTTTCAGTAGAACACAGTATCACATTTATCAGTATAACAGTTGCTGTCACTGTGGTTGGCATACTGTCTTATTAGACACACTGTTGATCAACTGTTATTACAACAACAACAATGAAAAAAACTATGCTGTACAGAGTCTTCATGTTAAAGTACCACAAGTAAGAACAGAGAAACGCAGTTCATTTATTACAGAACCTTTTCAGGAAGTTGGTTTTTTCTAATTCTTATTGTAATTGCATTGTTCTAATCCTGTATTATAAAGGCAGCTGCTTGCCTATCATTTGTACTTTCCTCGTTAATCCTGACTCAGTGAATTAACCTTTAATTACAGCCGTTAAAATTGAAATGAGCCTCTTGTCTGGCTGGGGCTGCCCCCTTCCAGTGCATGAGACTGATGAAAATTTTTAGGGTCAATGAATATGTCCCATGTCATGTCTGATAGATGCTAAAGATGTGAGGAGGTAAATGTTACCTTAGAAAGATGTGGTTGAAATTTTTAAGAGCTACATTTATTGACAAAATAACAGAAAAATACAGCTTAGGTTATCTCTCTCCTCTGGGTTACAGAGCATAACACACATACAGACATACTCTGTTTTACACACATTACCACAATACACATTTAAAGAATAACTTATGGAATCATCATCATGTATCACACATGCTTGTTTTTAAACACCTGGCACCAACCCGGTTTACAGCAGCTCTATTTTAAGGAGCACAATAAATGTATTCTTCATGCTGGACAGAAAAAGAAGCATTATTTTAAACACTGCCATAAAACTAAGCATCCAATTATATTAAAAAAAAAATTTAAAAGTTGGATTAGTTTTAAGGACAGTACTGAATTTTAATGGAAGGCAAAAAATTATCAAAGGTGTCCTCATAGTAACCTATTTATTTGAGCTTCTGTTTTGCGATATCCCCACAATTTAATTTCTATTTTAAAAATAAGACTTTAATATTGCAATTGCACTTTATTTTGCTATTTTGGCACTTTTATTTTTAAATACAACATTTGAATGCCGGGTTATTCTTTGTAACTCAAAGATATCAAAACAGCAAAATAGCAATATAGCACTGAACCACGTTAATTAATGACCTGGTTACTCAGAATACAATTACATTAATATACAAGTTGCTAACTACTTACATATTATATTTCTATAATTTTCGTAATTATAAATAGTATCTCAATTATAGTGTATATATATTTTAAGAAAATAAGTTGGAGATTTTGAAGTGCAATTTTTTTTAAGAATGAATTTATCTAATAAACATGAGATGTGTATTTCTAAGGCTTAAACATTATTAAATATCACAAATACTTGTAAATGCATTTATAAGTAAAGAAAAGAGGTGAAATGACAAGCAAGTAGTGTCAAAGCAAGTGATTATTTTCTTCCAAGCTAACATTTTTATAAGTATGTGGAAGCAATTTCTGAAAGGACAGTATAGCTTTCAAGTATCCAATGTAACACATATTCTCTGTAACCAATTTAAGAGCATCCACCTATACAGCAATTTTACAGGAACAAAGAAAAGTATGTGGGAGTCTTTGCTTCATTTCTTCTAGCTTGGCAATAGTTAATATCTGTTGATGAGCAGCTACATTCATTTGTAGATTTCCAAGTGCTTTCCCAAGGTGAGTAAGCATCATTATCCTCATTTTTCAAATGGAAAACTAAAAGATTAAGATACTCCCTCTAGATCACACAGCAAGTAGCAAGCCAAAAATAGAACTCATTTTCCATATGTAACACCCAGTTCTGTATCCACTGGACCACACTGCCTTCCCACAAACATCAGTCACACCTAATCAGCCACATAGCTGAATTTTGGGTGGCACTAAGACAAAGTTATTTTTTAACTCCTAAATCCAAGACTGTGCCTTTTCATTTGCTTCACACATACAAACTTTCCTAGGCACCCTACTAACATACACTGTAGAACAGGGTTTCAATTATGCCTTATGCCAGTCACAAATCTTGTAGGGCACAATAGGGACTGTTCCACCTTCACAAATTAAGCTGCAAATTGCAGAACTGCAAAAATATCTCTGCCTAATGTGCAGTTGTGGTCAACAACACAAGCAAAGTCATGAACATTCCCAGGAATAAGATCCATGTAGACTGTCTTGTGGCACACTTTCTCCATTCACCTCTCCCCAACAAACCTTCCCAATTTCAATCTGTATATTAAAACATGGCCTTCAGAAGTATCATGAAAACACTGAATATATGGGAAAAATGTTGTGATGAAACAGCAAAGAGATAAGACTCCTTACAGGAAGCTAAAAACAAGAGGGCGAATGGTAAGCTATAAAAATAATAAAATTCTATCACATGCTTGTGTTATATTAACAGAGGACTACAAAAACTTAGGATAGAAGAGAAGATGTGGCGAATACTGAAAGCTGATTTAAAAGCATCCTCTTTGCCAGAGTAAAAAAATTTACAAGCATCCTTAAGAGAGTATGGATATACTTACAGAAAGGTAAAACTAATTATTTGAAAAACAATGGTAATTGATCAAAATCTGCCTGAGAACAATGGGCAAAAGACCAGCACTGCTGCTATCGTAAGTGCTTGCACTATGTCTCTTTCACAACAATAACAAGTTAATGCTTCTTCTGATGCAGCCATTTCTGAGGTAAGCACTTAGACCAGAGCTTATATGAATGACAAACGTACATAGTTAAAGAATAATTGCTCCTAGTAAATCTCTGAAAAAAAAAAATCATGAAGTGCATGCCAATAACTATTTGGAATAACTACTATTTATTTCTCTACTGCAGGATTTTGAAAATTCTTAAAACACCTCATGCTAACCTTTTTTGACTAGCATACCAGACTACTGCCATTAGATAACCCATTATTGCAGCCTTTGTGTACCCAGTACTTCTAAGCAGAGATGCTTCAAACAGGAAAAGTATATACTTCAGAGTCAGTCTTAAGACATGTTATAGTGGAATTATGAACAGCCTAAATGGACAAAGCCACCTAAATTCTAAGAAAGTCTTCCCCTCTAATGACTATGTCAACAACTTAGAAATAAAATACCATTTAAGGTGTTCTCCTAGTCTGAAAATACCTTTAATTAAATATTGAGGGAGTTCATGTTTACTTCTCAAGGAATAGTAAAAAAGAAGTTCTCTACATTAGTACTCAATTTAAAATTAAATGTAGTTATCACCTGATTTGACAGGTCTGCAGCTTGACCTTGACTTTTGACAAAAGCTATTATTTCTTCTTCATATGTCACCACTCCAAAGAAGCTCTTAAAGTGTAGATTGGTCAAAAGTTCTTTAGAAGATATGAAACAGAAAACAAGATGATGCACTCCTCCCTTCCTAAAAAGTTTCTCTGGAAGGCCTGGTAGTAGGGAACAATAAAAAATACCACTGGTAGCAACAACTATCATGAAAAACACTGAACATATTGAATAAAACCTTAGTGAGTAAAGCAGTATCACTTCTACAATTATACCTTGATTCTATGAGCAGAATAATTGATAGCAAGTCTGAATTGCTGCAACAAATACTTTTATAAGCACTTCCCCACTACAACAAGGGTTTTCTCCCACATTTGGGACATGCATTTTTGTGACATTTTCCAAGTCACTCCTGACCTTTTCCGCAAACTATCCTATTGGGGGCAGGGAAACCATTTTCTCTCCTTAAATACTACTCAACTCAGACCATACAGCCACACACTTTTTTCATCATCCAACTCGTCTCTCCCCAAAGCTCATATAGACCTGTCAGTTCCTCCTTGCACTAACTCTGTTCCGAACCATAACAGGTTTCTTGCTACCAAAGAAATATTTCCTTCTCACTAATTTTATTCATAAAAGCATGTGTCATTTTTACCAGTTAATTATCCTATGCAACATACTCAGGGGTCTCCACACTTAGGAGATACATTTTTACTATCTAAAATCCTAATGAGAAAAGAACAGGTGGTGTATGACAGGTAGGAACAGTCTCTTAGGCTTCTCTCTATTACTATAGCTCTCCTCTCTCTCCTCTCACCATTTTTGCTCAAAATATTAATTATTGTAGCAGATTTTAATCCTCCCTGTCCTTAGGTCAATCATGAGTTTTGCTTTCAATTCCTCTTTTTTCACTGTATAACACCCTTTTTGGGGAAAAAACCCTTTTTCAGTGTTTTCCAATAACTGTTTCGCACTGACAGCTAGCAGTTTTGTCTTGCCTCCCGTTTTTGATTCACACTGCATTTTCACATATTTTTCAAAACTTCAAATTATTAACCTGAAACTCAATCAACACCAGGTGCAGTTTTCTCAAGCACTTAGTTTTGCCATCACTTGCCTGCATATCATGAGAATCCTCACAGAAGCCTCCAATGACCACAGTTACCTGAAGAAGAACCATATGTACCAAGGCAGAAGAATGCACACAGATTTACTAGATTTTGCATTCAGTTGGAAGAAGGTTATCCACGAATTACAAGAGACTTTTGTTTTTCCTGGAACAAACTATGATACACATGCATGCGTTTATATGAGGGGGAAATGTACTGTATGTAAACATGATGATAAAAACAAATGAGCCACAGGACAAAGCATTAGATTGTGCAGTTTCTATTCAAGAATATTTTGGTTTTGTAGGTTTTCCCACAACTGTAAAACCATTCTTGTGTTTATACTTTCTTTGTAACATTCAGCAGTTATGAATTTGGAAGTTAAAAGTTTTCTAAAAGCTGTATCCAATTACAGCACTAAATGACTTGAATAATAGACTGCTCAACATATTCCAAGAAAAGTGGCTGCTGCATTTCTTTGCCATTAGGGTCATATACTGTACTTATCTATTTTTACTCCATGCTTTCCATTGCCTAGTAATAAATTAATTTCTCACTCTTAGTTTGGCATGTGCCCTACAGTTATATTCGCTTTCTCTGCCACTGAAGGAAGAGGTTTTCTAAAGTATCTTTAGAATTAGGCATCACAGATTAAATTCAAAATACTATTTGAGAATGCACATTCCCATGTAAAGTGTTAAAAGTCAGTTTTATATTTTTATGTTTAGAAAATTACCTGGTGGTGCTGAACATCATGGGATTGTAGTTATCTAACTATGTGCACACACATAAGACTTTAAACCATATGGATATAATTTGAAAGAATGAGTTTTAACTTTAGTATTTAATTTCCGTTGCTCCCTGGTGCAGAAAACTCAGCAAAGGACCTCATGTACATTTGCAACTATCAAATGCAATGAGAGCTGAGCTTAGATCTGAAAACTGAATACAGACCAAAATGTAATCACCATCCAGGCAGAAACAATTAAATCTTACATGATCTGGGTTCTTTCCAGAGCAGAGAGAAAGAGGAAACGTTCCAGTCTCTTTGCTGGTGACCAGACCTCAGTAACAGTGAAGAGGCAGTTTGCACAGTCGTCATACAGAACAACTTCTACTCTTCAGCCTACACCTTCTAGCTCTGTTTATCTAACAGCTCTATTTCTTTGTAGGTGTCTTCAGAAAAATGGGGAGAAGCAGTTTAGCAAATGAACAGTGGCAATCATGAGGAAAGCAAGCATAAATACGGGAATGGAATATATGTTCATGTACTGTAGACAATGAGAGGAATAAAGACATTGGCAAGCAGGGGCACTTAAGCCTCTGGCATTACAGATTGCTATCTCCACTTTATCCTCAAAGGTGATAATTTTGAAGTAAAGCAAAGACACCAGAGTAATTCTTAAGCTAACCCAAAGCCAGGTAAACATATGACAGCTTGTGTTTTGAGCTGTCAAAGCCATAAAGCCAAAGAGGCAACTGCGGAGTGCAATCAAAGAGTAACACCAAAGCTGTTGTTAAACACAGACTTGCCACCTAACACTGTACACTGCTCTACAAAATAACATGGGAGAGAATTACTGGTATCTTCAGACTCTGTGACACATCAATGACTATACATCAGTTGTAGTAACTGCATGTCCATGGATTATTACTGGCCTGCTTGAAATTTATATTACATGCCAATTTTCTTAGATAAGGCTAATATCCAACAAATTATTCGAAAGTCTCCCATTTCAACAACAAATCTTGAAGCCTGCAAACACAAAACTGAATCAAAAGCAAAGGTCTTCTATTTCTTGAATTAAATCACTCCTGTAACTCCTTTACTTAACAAATATTTGATGATGCAAACTACTGTTTCCTATATCAGCACAGAGTAGGTTACCAGTGACTATTAAAGTTGCAGTATAGGTTCTAGATACCAACCTCATTAGAAACAAGGCTAGGCTAAAAAAACACCTGTTTCTTTGGTATTTTGTCTGGTCACATCCATTCATTTTCACAAGGATATGCACCCTATGTTATAGCACTGCAATTTCTATTTAAATTGCAAATAAAAATTGGACACACAAAAAATACTAAAGAAAACCCAACTGAAAGAGAACAACTATTCTTTCCCACAATAAAGTACACCCTCTACCTCCATGAGTTTGCTAACCCTAATTACACCTATAGTTTTGAGACTCCCTAATGGAAAATACTACAAAGCACTAACAGAATGAATCATGACACATTCCGATACACCACTGATTGTAAATCTATACCCTTATTATTTGCACCCAGGGGCTATGTTTAACATATTTATGAAAATTTACTTCCAAGTAGCAAAATGTCATGATTGGAAGCATGTATGATGGACAAACAGACTGAGTATTAGCAAGTATGTGATGTTCTTGTAGCTTATTTTTGATAGTGTAGCAGATCAATTATTTGAAAGACCTCTGTCATTTGGATACTTAATTTCTGAACTAAAGTTTCCCTGAGGCAAAGAAAAAGACTATTTGAAAGATAACATTAAAATCCTTGAAGGCATCCTTCTCAGACATGCAATATTCATACTTTTCTCCACATTTCAGAATGTAATTACAGATCAAAAAATGCTGCCAGACTTGCATGTAAACCAGTAATTTCATATAAAACTTTTATAGGTGAAAGAACTGTAAACTTAATGATGGCCTCAAAACATGTGAAATGCTTAAACTCACATGGACCCTCCCACTTTTTAAAGGCTACTTACATCAATGACTGATGAACTTGACAGACTTAATCCCTCTAGATCTGCTGTTAAACTTGGGGACAAAACAGCTGCCGTAGGAACTGCCACAGGAGTCGTTACAGGACAAACTAGAAGCAAAAAGGCAAGATATACTTAAATGGAAAAACAATTTAAGATACTGGGTAAAACAGTGATTTCTTTTTCATTGCACAAAAAAGTTTTACATCCTCATCCAAATGTTATATTCTTGTACATATATTTGATTAATACTGATTGATGAATATATATATATGAATATGTGTATAACATGTTCTTCAAATATTCATATTGATGAATATTTGAAGAACACATTATATTCTTGTTTCTAAATATAAGATTACTTTTTCAGACATATAGCCCCAATACTCAGAATAAGCAATGAAAATACAAATACAACTTATACATGAACAGACCATGTGATTTACTTTAAAAGTATTTTCTTGTCCTTTCCCATTTTTCCTATATTTTATCCTTCAGTTTGATACATACTATGTAGGACTTTTTCATTTACAGGCTACATGTAAAGTACATGTTAATGCAATTCTGATGTGCTGCACCTATAGAAGTAAACTTTAAGAAGGGTACTGCAAGCATAGCCAAAAACCAGTGCCAGCTTTATCTTACCCTTCCAAGAGTACTATTTCACACTGTTCCTCAGAAATGTGATTTATAACATCTTAATATAATACCATAATTGGCTCATAGATTGCATAGGTGTTGTACAAGTAACATCCATTATTAGCTGAAAAAGTAAGATCACTTTAACAGAAAACAAGTCCAGACACATACAAATTCTCAAAGAAAATGTTTTCTATGGTGGGAGATTCTTAATTTTGAAACAATTAATTATAAAATGAAATATTGTAATAACTATGCTTTAAAATACCTTGATAGTCTAAGCATTTATTTTGTCAGGAAACTGGTACAATAAATTAACAGAATCAATGTTTCAGACATTTAAATTCATTGTATAAACTGAACTACCTTGGGAAATATGAGGCTTTAATCAAGATACTTACAATCATCTAAATCTAAGAGAAACACATCTTGGTTTTTTGGAGTCTTTCTATCTTGTACTGGCTTTTCTTCTTTCTGTCAAAATAGATGAATATTTAATCTTTCATCTTATCAGCAAAAGAAAAGCATTTATTACTTTTATAAAGCAAGTCCATTTATTTTACTACTTCATAAAGCAAAATGTATCCATTTTCAGGGTGTGGCATCCAGAGAATTCACCTACTGAGAAAGATTTGTTTATATAGTTAAACTGTACCGAAATTCCACAATTGAATTTCTGTAGTCCCTGTATTCATCTAATATTAATCATTGTTGCTACACAGAAAACATTTAGTGACAGAGCAGATACTTCTGTTTGGATCACACAAAAAAAAAAAAAAAAAGCTGCTATCTCTTTAGCACAAAAGATTTGTGTACTAACATTTCTGTTTTCCTATGAAAAACAGGTCAAAATCTACTCAATAAGAAATATAGTGTTATTTGCTTATCTACTTATCTAGGAGCACAGAATTCTGTCCAATTATCTACTGGGATTTACTTAACAGGAAGTTGATTTTTGTCACCAAAAAAGCTTCAGTTTTAAGCTTGAGACGAGTTCTAATAAGAATTGGCTGTACCTGAAGTAAAGACTAGGGAAGTAATAATCCCAGTACCTTGACAGAGTATTTCAACAAAATTTGCTTCAATACCTAAAAAAGTTCTAAACAAATCGCGTGTTGGCCATACCTACAGAGCATGTCTAGACATTGGTGATTCAGGAAAGAATTCACTGTGTTACAGCTCAGTACACACTGCCAAGAGGATGGTCAGTATAAAGCATTGATTTTTTGGATGTAGCCAGAAACTTCTGTATCAAGGAGTTTTGTCATCATGTTGTTTCTGCCCACTCTAAAGCATCTTTCATTTGGGCCAGCTGAAGAATTTCTTCTACCTTCATTCTCTCTGGCTCACATACCAAGCAGAAGGCTTTGTGATTTGTTTTATAAAACATATTAACTGCCTTTAGACCTTAAGACATTGCTCATATACCCAAGCTATTGCAAGTAATTTAAATGTAGTCTTTCCAGGAGTCACACTTTCTAGTTTACCTGTTTCCTCTTAAACAGTACATTACAGCCAAATACATAGAGAAATATTTTACCACTTCTAATAAATTAACCGGTCTAAGTGAATCAGTAAATCTAAATTTATGCCCATCTAGGCCATCATTTCTTGAGCATTTCAGACACTCAGGATACAAATTTCTAGAAGAGCTTGGAGTGAACTCAGCAGCTAGAACCACTTCCTTTAATCAGCACCATAGAATAAAATGATACTTTACTCACGGTGCATTCCCTTTCTTCTGGTCTCTCAGCTTGATAATTGATTGCAAACAAATTATAATGATGAGGGTTTTTTTTTTCAATTTAGCAAGAAATTCTATGGCTCCCTCCAAAGAACATGAAAGAATCTAGCCAATGCTGTCACTACTTGAAGCCATTGATGTTAATGACTACCAGGTTTGACCTCAGCCATGATGCCATCACTTACCATGTTCATCCTATAAATACCATGGCTCAAACAGACAGTAGTCACTTACATGATCCCTACAGATATGCTTCTGGTTTTCTGGGAGAAGAATCATCTTGTGGAATGAAAAGAACAGGAGCCACTATTTTAAAAGTTATTTTAACATCATCATACTTTGATGGTCCTTATCACCATGGTATTTGAGTGTTCTACTACTGGTGATTTATCTGAAACCTAAAACTCCGCTGGACAAAGAAAATACTACAAAAAAGCTTTAAAATGGCATTGAAGTTATATAATTTCTTATATGTTTTGTCCAGAATTAGTGAGGGCTCCTGCAGAACCAAGTTTCTTGAATTCCATTCCGCCCACAACTTTTCTTTTGAGATGTGGTTGTTAATAAGTCACTAAGCTTGTTTTTGCTACTTTTGTTTTAGAACTGTGAAATAAGGACAAATAGTGTACTTCATAAGCTACAAGTTCTACTTGAATTACTCATGTCAGAGACACAATTTTGCAACAATTCTTCTCATGAATTCCAAGCCACTTTATAGTATCATTTGGTGAATATTTAGCCCTGAATCTCGGGTTTAGCTGTTATTTCCATCACCTTTACTATAAATTATGTATCACAACCTTTTTCCTGAACTAGAAAACCCTTCAGAAACCAAAAGAGACTAAAGGAGAACTCAGTTAAACAAAAGGTAAATATATTAAAAATATCCTCAATTTCTGAACTTTCACCACCTGTCCCCACTCATCCCTACGATAGCATTCTACTTTCAACTATGATTGAAGTTCAAAGCTACAGCTTTATATTTGCTAAATATTTCCATAGAGATGGGTTGTCTTCATCTCCTTTTATTATGCAGACAATGAAAAGTCTCTAAAAAGTGGCTCAAGAACCCTACAAGAATGAGAATTCTATATGCTTCAGTACAAGTTTCTAAAAAATTAGGAGTCACTGCCAAATAATCCCTACTGTTTAGTAGATCTGTTTACTGAAGACAACTAAGATAGGCAGTCTACGTCACAAATAATACCAATAGCATTCTTCAGTTTGCTTTTTCTGCCACAAGTACAAAAAGTACACAAGGCTTGACGTGTACTTTATAAGGTGAAATCCATCCTTGCACTGATGAATCTACTACATAAAAAATGCTTAAAAACGGGGAAAAAATCCTTCAAGATAATTTACTTCTTGTAGTTCAAAACAAAATAAAATGGTCCTAAAATAAGGCACAAATTAAAAAAAAAATTACTGAACTAATGTATGGCAAGGAAAACCTTCACTGCACATTTTACCAGAAGACTGCATTTCAGAGTATCAGTTTACTATAAAGAACAAGAAGGTAAACAATTCCACCAAACAGAAAGCAAAAAATGCACAAATCTGACCCTACCATCTGGGAAATGTAAAATCAAGGGCTAACTAAATCAAGATAAAGCTAATGTTTAAGTGTCATCATGTCTTATTTCCAACTTCAATTCAGTGCTCAAGCTTAAGAAAATACTGGGTTACTCA
This sequence comes from Serinus canaria, assembly GCF_022539315.1. Lineage (NCBI taxonomy): Eukaryota > Metazoa > Chordata > Aves > Passeriformes > Fringillidae > Serinus > Serinus canaria. Next base: position 52,755,766 of record NC_066343.1, read on the forward strand.
TATATGTGTTGGGGTGCTATATATACAAAAAGAACACAAATATTTTCATGCTTATATGTATTTATATACGGGTATATACATTTATTGTGTGCAATTCTGTAGAAAACACCAAAGAAATGTATTTATGTGGGTCCTGCCTATAACAAACATGATTATTTTTAATTTGTTTTTTCCAAGAAAAGAAAATTGATTGGCTATCTATGACCAATAAATAGCCAATGACTGTAGATATTTCAAATGAGGAAAAAGAGGTTTGCATTTGAAATCTAGACAATAAAAAGGTTCTGACATGTCTGACATTTCTCTGTAACACAATTTTTCATCTTTTTTTTTTCTTAAAACTAAGCCTACAATATAAACAGTATTCTACAAAGAAAGCCCACTATGGGAAAAGCAGAATACTAAACAAAGAAGTTAAGGTATATTCCATCAAACATTTCTCCATTTGCAATTCATCTTGATAATAGAGATAGAACCTGGTAAATGCATATAGGACTTGAAGCAGGAGATTTCTCTTGCTCAATGCATAATTCATGTGCTCCGCCTGCAAAGTGTGTAAAATGAGAATTTCACACTGCAGCATGAGCCATGGAGCTGCAGAGAAAAGGCAGATGAAATCATATTCTGCTGTGCGAATTTTATTTCTTATCCTCCCAATATTTATACAAAACCATCACTGACAATCCAAATGCATTGACAGATCACCCACTGTTTCCATTGTGTTAGCACTTGAAAGGAGATCAGGCAGAAAGATAGACAATTTGTTTTTGTATATTTTTTAAATAGTGGATCAGGTTTTTAACAGCTGAGTGACTGTATTATACTTGTAGAAGGAGGTCAACAGTAGCTGATTTTAAAATCCCACTGTAGAGATACCTACTTATACATGCATCATCCTCAGATCTGCATTTTAGTTCTACAGTATTTTATGCTTACAGTACAGTATGTGTATTAACACCTCAAATTATCTGTATTTCAAAATGATACAAAAGACTGCAGTACACGATACTGACTTTTCGATTCACTGCAGCTCAATTACAGTGAACACAACAGCTTTTCAAAACAATTTGTCAGGAGAAAAAAATACTAAACCATTAATAACATACTCAGGAAAATAATCCGAGTTTTTTGTAGCATATTTTAATGCCAGTAAGTGCATGGATGTATGTAGAAATTAAGCTCCATTGTGAATGCAATAAAACCTTTTTTATTAAGAAAATTTTGCAGAACATGGAAATTGCACCCAACAAAATATATAAGGAATGGTAAACATCTCCCAAAACATCTGCGATGTAACATAGTTCATAACGTGCGGCAAACTGAGAAACCATAAAAATAGAGCTCACTAACCACAACTTATTTTATTATTATGCATTCCAGAAAATCTTTTCAGTTTTACTGAAAAGGAAATCCTAATGAATAACCTCCCCATATAGACTGCCCAAATTAAGAACACACTATAGCAGAATAACATAGGCAATGTATTTTCTAATGACAAACTATCAGAATAAAGCACGCATTTCTGAGAGCTTGGCAGAAACCATCTGTTTCCTGGGTGGTCTGAAAATAAGTCAGGAAGGGAGCATAAAAAAAAAAAAGGTGTGGTTTTTAAAAAATATACCTTGACACATAAGGGGTCTACATATAATACTTTAACTATAACCTTCTTTAAAGTTTGTTAAAGATTGTTTTTTCTTTCCTGCTTGGAAGGTGTTATTTAGGCTATCATCAGTTACCTTTATCTATCGTTTCAGGGCTCAAAACAGGCTTCTGTCAAAAAAACCTATTACACTAGTTAGCATAGCAACCACCTTTAATAAAAAATACCTGTGGTTTTTTTCCCTCATCTCCTTATCTAATTACATGTCTAAAAATAAACAAGAACTAGAAACACCTGAATGCAGGCATCAAATATGGTTTAAGTGGAAACTAACTTCAAGGTTCCATGGATTAATATCATATACTGAAACAGTTCTTCTTGGTCAAGGACATTAAATTACCTGCTCCCTGCTCCTTAATATATGACCATTGGTGTTTACAGTTCATCAGCCAAGTTTGTTGCCCTTATATTAAATGTGCTAATTTCTAAATGAAAAAGAATTTGAGAAACATTTAGCTTCTGCACAGTGAGCTCTATGCTTTTCAATAATCTCCTCACTACTTTTCTTGCTGCCATGCATATAAACACATTGCTATTTGTTTTATTGTCTTCTGTGATGTTTAAAAGCTTTGCAGTTTTTCCCTTCCATCCTTTGACTCTACTCTTATCAACTCTTCTTTCAATTGTTAAAAAATACTTCTTGTTCCTAACACGTTTCCTATAAGGTGTTTTTAATCAAGTAAGACTTCAGAACTACTGCAATGTTCCTTCTCTTCTCCTTAAATCCAAGGCTTTGACAAATTTCCATTGACTTCAACAATTCAATCTCAAGCTTCTTGGACATTCCAGTTCTCATAATCAGTGTATTTGACTTCAAACATTCTGCTGTTTTTAAAATACAAAAAGCTTCTTTATGCTAGTAGTCCTCATATATCCTGTGAAAGAACCAAACAGTTTAGAGAACTATAGTGAAAGAAATTATCAACACGGTGTCAATATCCTGAGAAAAATGCAGCAGAGAGAAGATAGTTTGAACATGGCTTTGCAGTGCCTGTTTAGAACTAAGCACATGAGAGTATGTATTACTTTCTCATGAAAAAATACTGTGATGATGTGAGAAGCTGCCAACTGTACCAATTAATTAATGTCCCATCTAGTATCAAAGCAGTTATTCTTAGTGGATTATTTAAGTTGTATTTTTTGTGCTACCATTTTTTGGCAAGATGCAGTCTGGCTGCTCTAGAAGAGAAAAAAACCTTTTGACACAGGTGTGTTACCCAATGTGTTATCTGGGCAGGAAACTGATCAAACCATGGAAACACATTTCCATTTCTCTGGTAATACAGCCTCACTTCATCTTTGTTCTACTTGGTTGAAGAAGGGAAGAGATTAAAAGTTAAGGTCACAGCTCAAGAGTTCTTAGGCACACCTATAAAGTTGCAGAACAAGATCAGGTACAATATAAGTTCAAGATTTAGAGAAATGGAGAGCCTTGCCTCCTTATTTAAAAGAAATACACAACTCAACAGCATAAACAAGCAACAGCCTTACCTCATAATGGGTCAAAACACACCAGCTTCAAAAATTACAGGAAAGGCAACAAAGGATGTCTATTTTGACTATTGTGCCATCTATACATGAGTCCTGACTGAAATGGCTTAGCCTAATTTAAAATGCTGATTTTAATTTCAGAGTTTCACTTAATTTTCAATACCACATATCAGAATTAAAATGGAAACTTCGGAGCTACAATTCTACTCATCAACGTTTTTTTTTTTTTTTTTTTGGTAAATATAGGGTAAGAATTGCCTAGGAAGTATTCGATAACAGAAAAATAAGTGTCAAAAATTCTTTTACTCTTCTTCCTGAACCGATTTAGCAAAAAGTTCCTCATTTATTTATTTTTAAATACAAGGTACGTGGGTAAACAGTAACCAATAAATGCTGATATCATGAACAGTTAGTTCTGTAACACTAGTTTGAGTAATGAACTTTTAGGCTCTTTTTCTTCACTAAGGTAAGCAATTAATTCTTAACGGACAGATGAATGGCTCTGCTGAATGTTTTTGCATTTTCACATGTTTTGAAACAAATAAAAAAATATGTATTATAAAGCTTGCTATTTCATACCTGTTTTAAATAAGCTAACAGAATTTGAAGTAACAGAACTCTTTATTCTTATCAAACACAGACAGCAAGTAAAAGTTGATTGCTCATTAGGAATATTAATGCTACTAACCTATATGTAAATCTCAGTTATAGATTCAGTAACTGCACTATTCTCAATTTGAACAGAAAATTTTAAAACTAAGCTAGGAGTTCGAATAAAACATTTTTAAACACTTAAGAAACAACATACTAACATTTGGTTCTTGGTTTTCTTTCCTCTCAGACCTGGGTGCTATAGCTATAATTTAAGATTTCATTTTAATAAAATAACCATCAACATGCACGTATTAAGTTTCACCAGTTCAACAATAATCTGAAAATTAAATTAGAAACCAATCTATTTTATTATAAAAGAATAACAGACTACTAGAAAAAAATACTATGTTTTGTGTATAAAAAATAATTAGATTCTATTATTCTTCTTTATCTATATGGAGCAAAAACAACATAAAATTATAAACGGAAATTTTGTAATTTGTATTTTTATAATTCAAGTTTTTTTGTTATAAAAACACTCTTACTTGCTTAAACTCTCAAACTACATTTGGACTAGTCTATGAAAAGTAAAAACTTTTTTTTTTTTTCATAAATTCTGGATAGTTTTAGGTATGCATAAAACTGCTACCTATTTCATTCTAACAGAAAGAAACATGGATGGATGGTTAGATACACATTCTCATATTTTATAGAGGCTTTAAAAAATTGATGTCATCTTACTAACCTTATTCGAGGTAGCATTTTCAGATTTTCCAGACTCGGAGTCACTTTTAGAGTCAGATTCTGACTTGGATCCTGAAGAACATTCATCTGATGAAGTGTACTCTGAATCAGAGGAACTGGATGTGCTTCTCTTTTTGAAAATCCCCTCTGCTTTCTTTTTTTTAATATCCTCTGAATCACTACACATTTAAAGAAATATTAAGAGACATGTAAAGCTACAAAAGGAATCTGCGTGGGCAATATCCTACAGTAGCGTTTCAAAGTTTCATTAAGTGAGTTTTAGGTCATGATTTCTCCACAACAAAACCATTCTATTACACTACACAGTACACCATCATATGTAGTCTAAACCAGTGAAACAGCCAAACAAAATGTGAACGTATGAAATATTAAAAATATTATTTGCATGCATCAAGCTTGTGACATTACAAAAGGAAGAGCAGCCACCCTTTAAAATAAAGATGCTTTCATACTATTCCTCCTGTGATGAACAGAATTTTTGTGTATCATCTTTTTGTACAGTCATATTGCTTAAAAAACCAATTAATTTAGTTTATTCCTTTGTTAATTCTTCTGAATAAAACTGCATCACCTAGAAATAGCAACTATAACGTCTACAAACTCTTCAACCCACTCAATAGTTTATACGCAAGAGCTGTTATATTCCTACACCTTTGGTCACACTGAATGCCTTACAGATTCACACAGTGAAGTTCTGTTCACCCTACCAATGTTGGATTATGTTGGTCTGTGTTAACAGCTACTGAATGTTATCTGCCTTGTTCACTTCTAATAATACTTTAAATACCAATTAGTAGATTACCCTTTTGTCTCAGGGGGAGCTATTACCACAGGAAATGAAAATTGTTTTCTAATAGTTATCATGGAGCAGAAAAATTAATATTGCATGTAGAAAAAAGCCCTCTGTTCTTGGATATGCAAAGAACCATTTTACACTTCTAAATCAGGTGTTTCATACACTACCTGATTCAGCTTCCTTCCCAAGACAATAAATTGGCTATTGGAGTGCTTGAAGGGTAACAAGGTCAACAATAATTAAACAAATCTAGTCTACTCAAGTATTAAGAGTCCCTTTGGACTCATATTAAATTGTTACACATTTTCGCTTAGCTTTAGGAGCAGTACCAAAGAATGTACTATGCTGCATCACTGAGATTGCAATGTTTCTAGATGAAAAAAATACAGAGAAGGAGAAATTAAAATCTGAAATGAAAGAGATCAAACAGAGTCAAGTCTTCCTCCTCTTAAGAGCCTCCTATGACTGAATTGCCTAAATAAAATTTAATCAAAATAATTTCAAATGAATAACACTTAGGCCATGCCTGCCCATGTGACTGAAGCTAAAACTGCCTCGCCAAATTTTAGTCAAAAGCATAAAGCAGTAAATTTGAAGCTTGCAAAGCTAAAAATGGAACAGTAGTACACGTCACAAAAACAGTCTAATGTAGCACATTTGACTGGTAAAATCATGGTGAAAAATAGGTACTGAAATTATGCTTCAGCATGACAACATTTAAAACTTGTTTGAGGTAAATGCCTCAAAAATTCACTACTATATACTGTCCAAAGTTTATTTATGACAACAGAATTATCTATATTTCATTTACTGCCATTTAACAGTAGCTGTAGCTGCATTTACAAATAAGTTGTTGTAAACCCATTATATAAATGAAGTTGTTTTTTAATAATTATCTTCAGCTTAGCTTTAAAACTAGCTTTGAAGATTAAAAATGTTACTTTACTTCACATCAGCCAGTTTTGATGGGTAATAATTGTTTATCTTACTGCTTAAAATTTCAGATGTTATTCTAATGAAAAGAATTTACTGGTAACTAGCTTTTTAACTTTGCGATGATGAAAAGCCTGTATTAATTTAACCTACAGATTTCATTTGTTCTGAACAGGAAAAACAATATAAATCACTTTTAAAATCATTAAATCCTGACTTAAATTAATAAAGTCATAATTAGGGCATTATGCTGTGTTTGTTATGGAAGTGGCAAGGCGAGCTGCTTTAATTACTGTCTGTAATAAAAGGAGCAGAGTGTGTACTGCGCCCCAATCAGCGCTGTCAGCCACGACTGAGCTGAGCTACAAACTCATCAAGTGAGCTGGCAGCAGACTACAAAGTAAAGGGCGATCGTGTCTGCAGAGGCCACTTGCTGACAGCAGTGGAAGAAACAGATTCCTACAATCCAAGGTATTAGCCCCAATTACTCAAAATTTTAATGATACTTTAATACATGATAATGCTGTTGATAATAGGCAATCTTAAAAGCGCTAACACTTAAATATCTGATGACCGTTTCCCTTCACAGCCCTTGCCTCTAATATTTGGATCATAATCTTTTTAATATAACATTATTTAGAAAAATCAATTGTCTTAGTTACATAATGGCAAAGTGTTGAAGGACTTAATTTTAGCTCTCAGCAAAATTGCGGCAAAAGGTAATTAAGTGTTTCACACAACTATTTGATCACTTATTCAGCCTCCCAAGGTTACATCAATTTTTAACAAGCCACCCAAGATTTTACTGAAGTCAGAAATTAATTCCAAACATAAGACTAGTCTGTTTAATGAAAACCTGAACTAGGTTCATACTGTGACATCACTCCTTGGCCAATACACCCAAAATAGCCTAATTAAAGGCTTGGCAGACTGGTAACAGGAAGACTGCTTTATGAGCAAGTATCACAAAAAATTAAAACCAGACAAACATTTACCTACCTTTCATTGACAGCCCTACATGTTTTCTTAGCAGCACTTTCTTTGCTGTCTGATTCACTGTCAGTAGATTCTTCACTGGGAGAGGAACTCCCACTACTCTCATCAGTGCTGCCTTCCTCTTTATCTTCCTTCTCACTTTCACTGTCAGACCCACTCCCTGAAATGAAAACAGCCCTTACGATTTTGATCTAAATATCTTAAATAATCAGTATTTTAGAACTTTAAAATTTTGTTTTAAATTAAACAGTGGTTTGGTATTTTAAGATCCAGTTGCAAGCTTTAGTATTATCTACCCTGTGCCAAAAGCAGGCAAGGGAACGACTTTACCCTTATATCTACAAAATTTTGTTAGTTAAAAACCTGTCCTCTTCAGCCTACAGTATTATACTTTTTCAAATTAGAAACTTGAATAAAATAAATTAATCACATGTGGATTCTTCAAAGTTACATAACCCTATTAGGAGCTGGAGATGACCTCAAATTTTCTAGTCTTTACATTCGTTCAGCTGCAAAATTATCTTCTCAAACAGTTGCTTAATTAGATAATCTGTTCTTAAATACTCATAGTGACTATGATTGAATCACTGATTTAAACAAATTATTAATCCTGTAATTAATAATATAGTTAACATATATTCAAATATCGGAAGTGAGTATATGCTTCCATTATTTCAGAAATCACTAATTTCAGTGGTACAATTTTTAAACATTTCTGCATATTTCCTCAGTTTAGGAACTGGAAGGAAGCAGCTCCATCTTCGTTTTCTAAGATGACTCTCTTCCATTCAACTAGATGATGATAATTCTTTCAAGTCTCTAATGCTAAACATTTTCTGTGTCTAAAGTCTGGACCTGTGACAATTATGACCTTTACTACATCTGAAGTAAACTAACATCTTCTGAAATGGCTGTCCTGGGGAACTGCCTATTTGACAATAAATGGTAGAACAGTTAAAAGAACCTCTGCTTACTGAACTTGATAGGCAGCTGTTACCCTCTTCATCAATATCCCCACTATAATAAACAGAAAACATCATGTAGAACTTCAAAGAAATAATGTAACGCAATCTGCTGAATAAATCTCATGAAAGACTACACAATTAAACAGATCTGGAATTTATCAGCACAGCAGTACATGCTATCAAAATAATTCTTCACCACCACCAAATTCCAAAAAACACTTAAGACTTAAGGCTCCTGACAACCAAGCAACTGGGTATTTCTGCTACGTGCTTTCAGTTTTAACTGGAGTTACAAACTCTCCTTACTCATATTAGACTCCAAAAAGGATAAAAATAGCATGCCAGCTTTTTTATCTGGGAAACAGATCAAAAGCTAACTTATTTAATACAGTGAATATAAATTTTTCCCCCAATTTATTGAGTTTACACACAGCTCTGGCTTTGTCTGCAATGTTTTTTTCTTTGTATGTACCAGACAGTTCTAAAGATACAGTTTTCCAGGCAGTGAAAATACAAGTTGCTTTCCAAACACATACCTGATGAACTGTTACTGGCAGACTCATCTTCCTCCTCTTCTGATTCAGAGTAGAACTTTTCAGTAGGTTTCTCCTTCTTTTGCTTCCCTAGAATTCCAGTCCATTCCTTTGCCTGTAAATAAATTTCAATTTACATTTATTTTTGCAACCAGCAATACAAAAGTATGCACACACATTGAATAAAACCACTAAAAGTAGTGGTATCAAGCTGCTGCTAAATAAATCATCTAAGAAAGTCAAGAGAAGCTATAAAACCTCTCTTACTTTACACAATTAGGAGAACTAGAAGTTTTGTACATACCTATAAAGGTGAGAGATGTCTATTGGGTAGTCCAGAAAAAGATTTAGTAAGCTAGATTAAAAGCATCAGTAATGATAAATTTCTATGCCAAAAGAACATGAAATCCGAGTGTTTTATTTCTAGATCCAGCTGACTACAGCTACAATGAAGGTTAGATAATCCCACCAACCTTAATCATCCCACGTGTTTTGCAGAAAACAGATGTGGACAATCAAGATAGCCACAGATAAATTATATTTCACTCCCACTGCCATTCTCCAAATAAAAGTAATTTTTTACCACCAAGAGAATGCCAAAATGAGGCAGTATTTCCCCCAGAAATACTGGCAGTATTTCCCTTTTTTTCTTTCCATATACCTCTATGCTACTAGAGAAGCAATGTTAAAATTCAAGACAGGAGAAAAAAACAAACTGGCAGACAGCTCTATCAATTATCAACAATGTGATACAGGTCTGCCTCATTGACTGATCTACTCTGGAATAAGACTTAAGTTTTGAAATAGGCTCTAACAATGACCTGCAAGGCTAAACAACTCTAGAGACACACTGGCTTCCTCTTGAACGTCAAAAGCTGGCTTAAAACACCAATATTCTTTTGGATATAAATGAAAATTTGCATGTGGATTGCAGCATAACTCAGCTTTATTCACATATGCTATGTAGGCACATGCATTATTAGGGAAACCACAAAATTAATGAAAATGAGATACCCTCTAAAGAAAACACTTGCAAAAAATATGGTTGAAGGATTTTCCTGTTTGCTTTGAGGTTTAAATAATTGGAGGTGGATTTTTTTACTATGTTTTAGATGGATGTTATGCCATTTCAGCAATTTCCTGCAATACTTTTTGGTCTTATGGGTTTGGTCTTATGGACGAAGGCACCTTTGCACATTGTTTCACGCCAACCCTATAATTATAATCCTCTGATTATCTAAAATTCTTTCCATAAAAGCTTTCAGATGTTTGTACACAAATATCACTTTTCCTGAAATGTACAAAAGAAGGTGGACACATTACAGTATTAAGGAGAAATGCTTTTCCTGCCAGATTGTTGTCCACTGGCTTCTGTAAGTCAGACCTATTTTTTAAATTTTCTTGCTCTTTCTGTGTGTAACATCTCATAAGCAAATTATTTCATCTATGATTTACTGAGGAAGTTGTCTCATTACCAGGACTGCATGCTTTTCTCTGTATATCTGTTACAATGCCACGCATCCAGGAGCACCACTGGCACACTATATACTAATGTATTTACATTTCAGCTACTGTTCAACAGCTTTCACTGGCATTCCAGTAGGATTGTGGTACTCAACACATAAATGACAATTCTGGTACCAAAATATGTCTTTCCCTCAGAGTTTACACTACAGTAACAAAAAGCTATCACTAGTACATGACAAGCCTGATGTGTGAACACAAGACTAGTGCACTAATACATGACATTTTCCTATCATAAATTTTTCCAATCCTCTTCAGATTATCTGAAATGTAAACCCTCATCTCTTCCAAACTCTACACTTCAAAACGCACATAATCTAATCCCCGGCAGCTGCTTTTTGTTGTTTGTATTACTTTTCTACTTTTTTTCTGGGGGGGTGGGGGTATTTTTAATTTTTTTTTTTTTAGCCTTGGATTTTTACCAAACCAACCTCCTAATTTCTGACTTTGGTAGTCCAGCTACACTCAATTAACATACTGCAGCAGAGTGGAGATGAAAGATAGGAAATCAGAATTGAGATGGAGGTGAAAAAAGCCTACTTACTCCACAAATGAAGCAGAAGTGGCTTAAGTTTATCCACTTCTGTCATTGAAAAGAACTAGGATTAAACATGTTCCCAGATGCTTGAATTCTAAGATAAAAGAAGCAACAGGGACATTGCCATGCATCAATGGCTTTCAACAGAGCCCACAGATAGTATTTAAATACTTGTAGTTTTGGGCCAATACTCTGTATTGACGAATGCCTTCAGCAAAGTTACTTTCAGTGACGCTGACATACCGACTCGGCCACATCCACATTTCGGACAGAAGGGTCAGGTGCCGCCTCTGGCCAGTCAGACAGCTCCAGGTACCCAGTGGCTCGGCTGTTCAGTGTGTGAGACAAGGTGCCAAGCTGGAAATGATCCCGATCTATTAAAAAAGCGGGGGAGGGAAGAAATACACAAACACTGTGAGCTCTACCACAAGGAGCAATCTTAATCAGGGCTAAAGGTAATTGCCATTGTATTACCTCAAATGTCATGGAATAAATATAAACTAGGAAGCTCTTCATAGGTCAAAAAACTGATTTCAGTCCATAGATTACAATAATCTCCCCCATAATGGTCAATAAAAAAGCTAATCAGTCAGTGTGTTTAGAGGTGTTGCTCTGAAATGTAGCTTCTCTAAAAATTACTTTACTGTGAATATTAAGAATGACAGCACAGTTAAACAATCCATATACATGTCTTGGCACAAACACATCCAGAATTTTAATAGTTTTTCTTCAAAATGGAGCTCCTTTTAAAGCTTCAAAACTAGACCTAAGTAAGTATGAAAACTAAAATGCAAATTGTCACAATAACAGAATATTTTTAATTTAGATAGCCTGATACCCTTTTAATTTGAGAAGACAGACAATGAATATTACTTGTAAAACAACAGGCAAAATACAGAGGTAAAATTATTATTTTGGAGAAAAAAATACCTACAGAGATTCAATTTATTTCAAATTCACATAATTTGCAATACTCACATTAACTCATCTAATAAAGTCCAGGCAAAATCCTAGAGCTATTTTCCTAAATTGAAGAATAGTTTTCCTCAAAAGACATACCTTCTGTTATTTAAATAAAATTTAAAATCTACATGGATAGAAATAGATCATTTTGCCAGGGTTTATCATTAGAGAAATGCACTGTGCACCTTGCTTGTTGAAAAGCAAGTAAGCATACTGAGCATCCTTGCATATTAATCTTTTCTATTTGCTAAGTGACACAATTTGTGAGAGTATTTGAAATAGAATAAGCTGCCACATTCCTTTACACAATGAACATTTACCAAATGATTTGGCAGTTATACCTTTAAAAGGAGACTCAAGCAATGGGGCAGGTTTCTGTGCCAGAAATATTTTTTGGCATATTTGCTTAAAGCTCCACTCTTCTCATTCGGAACAATAAGCTGCCTAATAAATCTTGTACGGTCTCTGATGTCGTAGCTTTGATCATACTTGCCGAGATTTAATACATACTGGGTAAGCAATTTTGTCTGTGGAAAAAAACAGGACAAGAACAGAATACAAGTTATTTATGATTATTGATAACTCTGGATAAACATATTTAAAGAGGTAATAAAAATGAATGGTTATGTCAAACAAATGTTGCTCCACAGGGAATATGCATTTCTAAAGCTGCAAATGGAATTCTGCAGCCAAAGCACATGTCCTCTTCTGTATTGGGGAGGTGAATGCTGAGTACTGAGAAGCAGCCATGTGCTAGATTATTAAACTGCTGAAGTGGAAAGAAAGGCATCATTAAAAAAATAATCATATATGGCAAACCCGCTGAAGGGTCTACGTGAGGATAATGAATGTGGAAATACAACTAAAAACATGGCACTCAAAACTTAATCGGAAAAATATGCAGGACATCAAAACATCAGAGGGTATTAGGGGGCTGGCAAACTGCTTCTGCTGAGGTGTGTTTTATGAAGAGATACTGTCCCTGGCATAAGCAGTGTCTGCACTCTGACTGCACTCAGTTACTTTATCCTGAATTATGACCCATTAAAGCAGACACATGAATCACTGAACTGGATTACTGCAAATTATTTGCAGTGCATTTAGCTGTTACTTTTTCATAAAAGCAAGCTGCTGATGCCCTCTAAAAACCAGGATAAAAGACTTCTTCCATTTTTTTTCTTGAAGCTTAAAGCCTTCAGTAATATCAGTCATTTATTTATTTATATAAGAGCAACTTATACTATGACAGGTTTTTACAGGATAATAACGCTTCCTAATTTGATGTTTGAGAATATTAACATGTCTTAAATAATTTTAATAATTCAGATAATTTTTAAGCTAAGAAAATAATATAGGAAAAAAATGAGACATAGAAAATAAAAATAAAGTAGTGTAACCAGAACAACAGTGCTGAATAGACTAGAATCTACTAGATTCATTTGAAACATATATGCCACTTCCTTTATAAATAACCAAACAGGATAACGAGCAGAAATTATATGCCACTCTAAGGAAGTAAATTTTGGTACTTCAGCTCAGAACAGATGCATAAGACAGGGTTAAAATGTATAATCATGAGAGATTTATCTGCTTTATACAAAGAAACAACCTTGCTTACATATATGTTTATTATGCTATTGCTACGACAATAACAGTTTCAATCATGTGAGCAGAAAAATATATACAAAAGTCAGTAAATTTTTGTATGTGCCATTTGCTAAAAAAAGTTCAGATTAATAATTTCCAATTTGAGGATGCAAGTCGAAGTTTTTTTCTGGAGACATAAAAATGCTTCTTCAGAGTACTGATTAATACCGGTAAGTGAGATACATAGTAAACAGAAAATCGTTCTAATTTAAACCCCACCAATGCAACATATGCAAGGATTTAAAAAAAAACCTGTGGTACCAGAGACTGGAATAAATTAGTCATTATACATTAGAATAATATAACAGCATAGTTTAAAAAAAAAAGTCAATGAAATATTTTTTATTTCTTTTTTCTCTCTGATACCCAAGAATGGTTCTGTGAAAAGGTTTTTTTTTTTTCCTTGAGGTACTGTCTTAGATCTGGGAAAGGCAAAACTTTGCCATATGTATTTCACAGTTTATTGGCAGCTAATTCTGTATGAGGGTATAAAATTTTAAACAACTGCATCAGACTGAGCCTACATAATCTGCACTCATGCAGGACTTGCGCTGTTCAATCTAAATGGAATTGGAAGGGAGGGCTCCCAGGTAGCATGCATTAAACTAAATGAGGGATACCTCCTGCAGCCTTTGTCATCACTTCTCCACTGTAAAACAAGACAAGACTCCTCACTGTCATTGCAGGAAGCTCAGGAGAATGGATCATAAAACACAATGATCTTAACCTGTGAATTGTTATAGGGATGGGAAAAGTTTAAGGCCTTGTCACAGTGGGCATTTTTTCAGTGAGTGTTGATGGAATTACATAAAGAGAAATTTGACAGATAAAGAGTTGATCCTGAAAGACTGCATTCCTTTAATGGGATAATTTTCTCCATGATCCTCTCCCTTTTCCTCTTCCCTGTTTTGTTCTCTAAAATATCATTTTCATATTATTCAATACAGATAAATACTCAACACAATTATATGCAAGAGTGTTCTGTGTCTGTAAGAAGTATCTTCACAACTATCTATATACATTATAGTTTTCATGGAAACAGAGAAGAAATGTAATTTTAAAATTTTTTCTTATGGTAAAGCAATCAAACAAGCAGAAGACCTTTTCTACATGGAGGTAGCTTATAGAAAAAATTATTTTTAATTAAAAACAGAAAATAAACTAACAAATGCACGTAGTTTTTACAACAAAAGGAGTTCTCAAAAGAAGCTGAAAATCATTTTAAGCAAGCACAGTGACTTGGTGAAACATGACAGACTCTGCATACCATGACTGCTTCATAGAATAGTGACAAAGTATTCTGATCTGTGATTTAATACACTTATTATCACATGTCAATAATTCCTGATATCTCGACATGCACATTATATAGACTGAATATAATTTTTTTTATCCCCATATTGCTGAACCCATTATTATTTTTTGTACACTTCATTTAGAAGGGTTAGGTTTAGATATTTCTAGAATTCAATCATCCTCCAGCAACATTTCTGGAATTTTCTAATGATAATAATTCTATTTAAGGATTTAATGCCTATCCTATATTTGCAGCAATTAATTTTTTGGTTGATCCCCACTTTTTACAATACAGGTAGAAATTTTACAATATAGGTTTTACCAACAGATGAGGCTCTACAATGAGAGAGAAACAGTTATCTATCCACTACTAGATATCATTAGCTTTCAGTAACTTGAGTCTTTAGACACACAAGATAAGGCTATTGTGCTAAACCACGATTGACATATCTATTTACACCCTACAACTACTTGGGACTTTTTCTAGAGGGAGTCCTCCTACATTAGACTACAGAAACCTATCAAAATCTCTTTATTCTTTCTGCTACATTCAAGAAGCATCTTAGGCAACTATATGACATATTTCTCTTATATGAGCTATCTAGCACACTCAAGGTTTTATGACCCTAAGTGTTGAAAAAACAAACCAAGTTTATCAAAAAATACAGACAACCAGAGGGAAGCCTGTTTTTATTACATACCTATCCAGATATAACTGAACCTGAAACTTCCTTAAATTATAGGGAAGGTTTTGAAAGTCCATGAGGTGATCTCAGGATTTAAAGTATACTTTAATTTTTTTTAAGAAATCTTGTTAAAAATAATTTCTGTGAATGTGTTTGCTGTTTCACCATATACTTCAGGAAAATACAAGCAACTAAAATAACATACTTAGACAAAATAAGTAAAACAAGCAAGTCTCCCTTACTCCAGAACTTTGTGATTTTCTTCAAAGAAGACTTAACAGAAGTTAAGTCAAGATGTGTTCAATCTGCCTTTCCCTCACCTGGTGAAAGAGCTCTTTTCATCCACTTGGTCAACATTGAGTGTCTGTGCCATTCTACCACTGCTTTTCAATAAAGTGAAATTTTATCTTTGACGTTTTCACAACTCCATTAACTTTGGATGAAACTGACGAATTATTCATAAAATTAATATGTCATAGGATATGATATGGAGACAGAAAACACAGGACTTAGGAGAGATGGACAGACTGACAACTGGGCAACCAAGTCTACAAGATTTGACATCAAATTTTAAAAATGAACCAGAAGAATGGCTGGACTTTTTAGGAAGTGAAGTAATTCCAGGAAGTAATTTTAATACTGAGTGAGTAGACAAGAGTTACTCCTGGAAATAATCATGTAGATTTAGGAAAAGTGTTGCCAGTCTCTAATGGGAAACCCATGGTATTCTAGTTTGAAAGGAACTTTGAATCAAGCCAAGTCACCAAACATACACTGTCAGAAATTTTATGTGGATACCTTGACCACTTGAGATAATAACTTATTTTTCCATAACCTAAAACTACAAGAGAAAAACACCCTTTGATTAAATTCATCACTTGGTAGGCATCTCAGAGACAGTTTCTTCTGCTTTATCATCATTACTGTGTTTGCATAAAGGGTTTTGCAGCACTTACAATGATGATTTAAAATGTATTAAGATGTGAAATAGGAAAAAATACATCACAGAAATCATAACCTTCTTGTATGCAACAGATTTTTGACCAAATATGATGTGGAAGAATTTATATGCAAAATTACAAAAACTATATGGAAAATTAGTAAATATAATGGGCTAAAAGAAAACAGTTTAGATAGTCAACCA
Organism: Serinus canaria; assembly: GCF_022539315.1. Taxonomy (NCBI): domain Eukaryota; kingdom Metazoa; phylum Chordata; class Aves; order Passeriformes; family Fringillidae; genus Serinus; species Serinus canaria. The sequence continues at coordinate 52,772,297 of NC_066343.1, forward strand.
AACACTTTCTTATCTCAATCAGCATTTTCTTTAAGATGGGCACTGCCAGAGAGAAGTCACCTTTTATTACTGCCCCATTTTAGACTGTATAAGCAAAGCATTCACTCCTACCTGAATGCATGGAAAGACAGTTCATCTCCCACATGCCCTACAAAATAAAGCCTAAGACAGATCACGTCTGTAGTTGAATATAAATATCAAGGAACAAGACGACATCACAGTTGCAGAGATGCAAGATCCTGTGCTATGCAAACTGTTTTAAGACAAAGAGGTCTAGCAACCCAGGAAAGCATATATATCAGACAATGTATTTCTTCTACATTTGGAAAAAAATCTTTCGTTTTACAGTCTTTTACAGCAATAACTGGATTTCCAGTGGAAAATTAGCATCAAAATGCTACATTCCATAGTCAGTGATGGAATTCACAGTGTTGTCACTTGGAAGAGTGAGGAACCTGGCACCTCTTATAGCCACTGTTTTCAGCTGTTTGGAGATCTAAGTTCATGTCTTTGTGTAATTTGACATTTTTAGATTATTTTTACTACTACAGATATAAAACTCACCCCAAGGTAAAAGGAAATAGGAAAAACTAAATGAAACAAACCAACCAACAAAATAAATTTAAAAAAAAGAGAAACTAGTAACTATCTTTAAAACAAGCACTGTTGGAAATACAAAACAAGGCCTATTACTGGCATTTCCTGTTAGATATCCTGAGTAAAAAAGTAAAGGACGTTCTTCTTCAAGAAAATGACAACATTTTCTTGAAAGTTCAGGTTTTGGTTTGGGAAAACATCAAATCACATCAGCAAAATCTCCTACCTGTTATTGCGAACACAATTTACAGATCTGCTCCATTTATGTGAAGTAAAAATTTCACAATTTCCAGAAGACAGATACAAAAAAGAGTTTATCTCATCACTACATTCACATTTATGATCCAGCACACACTTAAAGACTGATGGTCAGATTTAGTCTATTATATTTCTTGAAAACATATGTTCCACTTTTCTTCATAGAATAATATGGACTAGGTTTGGTTAATTATACAGTAGAAATCATTACTGATCTATACAGACTGTACAAAACCTGCCATGACTCTAAATATATACAATACCAAGTTTACGCGTACCTGCTTTGAATTTGTTAAGTAGAGTTTTGCACCCAAATTTAAGATCTGCAACTTTACAAGGTCATCTTCATTCGTGAAGCTCTTGGCTGTCTTCCTTAGAACATCAGGTGCGATCTTTGGAACCCGTTCACAGTACTCGCCGATGAGCCAGAGGATGCTGGCTCTGGCTACTGGAACCTGAGAAAACATTGAGCACTCTAAGTTAACAGAGTCACAAAGACTACTTGCATAGTTGCATGTGTCTTTTGTTCAATAACAAGCTAAACAAAATACTATTTAAAGACAATTGACATACAAGTTTTGCAGTGTGACATTAAATACAGCCACTGTGGAAGACTGAATATTCACAGAAATGTAAGGTACTGATTCTGACCCAAAACTCAGGCCTTACAAGTTGATGATACAGAGGCACACAGAAGTGACGTGTTGATGTTCACAATACAAGCTGATGAAATCCGGGAACACAGACCAAGCATTCAAGATGTGGTTGTGAATTCCTGCCACTAGGTTATGGTAAACACCATGTGTAAACAACATAGAGCTGGGTGGGTTTTTTTACTATATTCATACAGAAATGGTTTCCAATAATACAGCTTTCTCAAATCCTGCTTATCTAGTTGAGAAGCATATGTATTTATTTGTTTCTAGCTTTCCTTAATTTTTATTCAGAATTTTATGACAATAAGATCTGTATTTTTGCGAACATCCAAGACCAGTTGAACTCAGAATATGGGTGAGACAGAAGTTCAAAACAGCAATTCACAATTTCTGAATGGGATCTACCATCTTAACTGAAACACTTTGACCAAAAAGTTCACACAGATCTTACCATTTTGGAGCTGCTTAACAGTATCACTGAAATAACTGGCAGTAACAGCTTTTAGATGAACTCCCAGTGTATGATGCCGAGTTCAGAAGCACAGCAATGCCAAAAACAGAGGGAAGACGAAATGGAAAAGCACAGAAGGAAACAGCAGCTCATGCTTCAAGCAGTTTACATAGAAGCAGTCAAGACTTAAATGAAATAATATACACATACTCTTTTAAAAGGTGAGCTAGCCTACAGTACCTAAACGTCAAGTTAAAAATTGCATCTACGATACATACATCCCTTGAAAACATTTTTCTCCTTCCTTGAGCAGAAAGAAGAAAGAATGCAATGAGAAAGCCCAGAAGCATGTCTTGTATAGTGTCTACAGACTGTGGTGGTCTAACATTCTCTACAGACTCTTGTTCAATAAATGTTGAAATGTCAAGGGAAAAGCATTACTGTTCTAGTCTATCAAAAAATGACTGTAATTCAGAAAAAAGAAAAGTTTCCACAGCAACTTCACGAAATTTTATTGCTTTTCCTAAAAGGATCAGAAAAACTCGTACTAACATTTTTCATTAGTCCTTATACTAATATATAGTGACCTTTATTAATAAGGTTACACTAATGGCAGGGTGAGTTTGTGCCTTGGATAAGATTAACAGGATATATGTGCTTTAGAAATACAGCATTGTGGTTCTCAAAGTATTAATTCTTAGTAACTTTTATATATGCTTTAACTACTTTTCCAGCATATCTATTATTAATTTATGAATATCTATTTCTCAGAATTACAACGGGAACCTAATACTAAGTATCTTACTCAGCAATCTCGTAACATTTGAAAGTACTACTATGAAAGTATATTCTACAAGGGTTAAATGTTCTAGTATTCTACTAAAGAAATACTAATCATGCTCACAAGAATTTTTAATGAATAAATGTGCTCCCAAAAGTTTGGAAACAACTCTGAATAAAGTCAATTTGACAATATTTGCCTCTGTACCTGACATGGCTAAAAATATATATGCCAACAAAAATATAAACAGGTATGTCATGGGTAAAACAGAGGACTACCTCCACTGAAAGAAAAAGCACATAATAGATACACAGAATAGAGTCCAACAACAACAAAAAAAAGTCCTGTAGAGATAAAGGCCAATTCTGATTACAATGAAGAAATTTAAGATAGAGATAATATGTTGAAAGTGGTATAACACATTGATTTAACATATTTAGATATTATAAAAATACAGATCAAGATACAGATGAATTCTTTAATGTGAGTTGACAAAAAATTAAATAGCCTTGGAATTTACAGTATGAGAGAGACGAACAAGCTACTGAACAACCACTATGTATAAAAACTTTAAACGCAGTCAGAGTATGTTCATCTGCAAAATGGTAAGACTGATGCCATTACTGCTGCACTGATTTCAAAGGGAAAGAGGTTATTTCTAATGTTCCAAAGGTTACACTGCATTAAGACCTCACACCCAATCTATTATTTTAAATTGAGCTAAAGAATAGTAATTGAGTGGTACATTAGATTTTCCAGTATTGGAGCAGTTCAAGTTGCCTACTGTACAGATAGATACCTCTAAATAAGAATATATAGGCAACTTCAGATTTCAGTTATGCTAGATTTATTTTTCTAAAATATTTCATTACAGACTTGCTAAAATACTAAAATTCTACAAGAGACCACCAAGTACCATAGTCTGAGCAGCAGCCTATCAGAATGCCAGCCCATTCTTTTTCATATTGTTGTCTTTTTATAAAGCAAACACAGTTCACAGAGCAGACCAATTTCAGTAATAGCATTAATAATGACACGCAAGTATCATTCTTGTATTTTCCTAGTCAAGCCCAGGACTACACTTTAAAACCACAATGAAATGTATTTAAATATATTTAAATAGTATACATGTAAGCACACTGTTTTACTCTTCCAAGTCTTTTTCCCAGTTTGTAAAATAAATTTATTCAAGTAATAAACTAGTTTTACAATGCTAATAATTAGACTAAACAAAACCTCATTTGAAAAATAGTGACAATGGAAGACAGAAATTTCTTGTGAGAATTTGCCTTTTAACCAGGTGGTTAGATTACTATGTAAATACTGCATATATATTAAACACAATTTTGTGCCACAAGAATCAATACCAATTAGAGACTTTTTGAATCAAACCCTGAGCAGAAACCATTTTAAGGAAAAGTGTATGTCGAACTGATGAACCCAATGTTTCTGTGTCACTGGATTCATTTGAGGTCAAAATCACACAATATTTTCAGACTTCTTTTTCCCTGTTTAAGCCTTCCAGTTCTCAACCATGTAATATCAAGTGCATGATCCTACAGCTGTTGTTTCCAGGGTACTCAAAACAGCAAACAAGAAATGAAGCCCCTTCTAGACCTTCACTGCCTTTTCCAGTATAGCTTAAGTAGGGACCTTGAATTGACAAAAATGCAGGAAATAATACTTTCATTATTCAGCCCTGCTCTGCATTATCCTCAAAGGCAAACAGGATTGTAAATTACTTTGCCTGATGTTTTATTCCATATGGCCCGAGCAAGTGGTTAAGTGCACTTCTTAAGCCTTTAGTACCAGGAGGCAGTTTCTATTGCCATTTCTACCCATTACCTGTCTCAAGGAAAATAAATAAATGGTCACAAAAGGAAAACAAAAGAACAGCCAGACACTCCCCTCAAACCAAGACTCTGGTTACTTACAGCAATTAGAGAAAGATACCATAAAGACTTTACAGATTGCTCTAAGCAGCACAATTGAAAAACTATTGAAAAGCTGTTTAGCTCTCAATATATTCACACAAAACACAAGGGTAAAGTACAACTTAAAATCACCAATTTTGGTTATTCACATATGTCACAAAATGAGAGATACTCAAATTGCAACTGAGATGAAATTTTTTTCTGCATCCAGGAGAAAATTTGCATGCTAGCAATTTTTTTAAAATTTTACCTGGAATCAGAAATGGAAAGAGGGATAAAGTTGATTTGAAATGTCAGACTGACAGCAAGAAGAAAAGGTACACAGGAAAGAACAGGAGCAGAATAGAAGTATTCATTTTTTGTTTTCAAATGGTAGACCTTCCAGAACTCCTCTATTCTTTGAACCTCTACATATACAATTCCTTTAAAACAGAATTTTTACTGGTGACTGCACCTCTTATACAGTGGACAATTTTTTTTTTAATTGTGTTTTATTCCAGCAGAATATTTACTTCAAGTTCAGTGTCCCTGGACACAATGTCCCAGTGGCCACATATTCCTGTCAAATTCTAAAGAACTACATAGATATCAGAGTCAGTAAAAAAACTGTCAAATTATGAGGATTGTTTGTTAAATCATTCCTAATACAAAAGTTTAAAAATTACTTATTTAAGTAAGAAGGTAAAAGAATGTGGCTAGAATCTGAAGTTCGCAGAACTGAAATAAATACAAAAAGATATGGATGTCATAGTTTGTGACACCTTTCCTACCCCACAAGAAAGGAGAACTACATTAAAGAAAGCAAGCTGCCTGTTATGCAAAGCCATATCAGAAACAGAACTATAAGCAGTATTTATGTAAGACTAGGAAAGTCAAGTTTGTTATCTCTGTGAATGAAACAGTGTTAAAAACTATGAGTCCACTATCTTGTAATAATAATCACAATCCAACACAGTAAATAAAAACACTTAGTTACATCCATAAGCAACATGATTTTCATCGCATATTAAGCTCTTAAAAATTACACATCACTATCTTATATTTTCTCTGTATTTGGAATGCCTAATCCAATCAAGAAGTATTCCTCATCATCTCTAGATCAGAAAACCTTCAGACTTGTTTAATATTCTTGCTCATATTCTAGAAGGAACCAGGAATAAGTCTGTAATGAAAAACAAGAATGTAAGAATTCACCAACTTTCAAAAAACCTGCCTTAGTAGTACTGTAAGAGAAAAGTCACACTGGAAGTCAAGATTCCCATCACCCAGATAGTAGTTCTTACTGAATACAATGTACCATAATAAACAATTTTTCTAAAATATGAAAGGCAGAAACGAATTTGGAGACTACTGGCCTTGGAACATTAAGAAGAGGATGCAAAAACATATTCTACACATTCTGATGAATTCCCAAGGTATTTCTAAAGAAGAATATATCTCGGAATCATGAACATTTTCAGAGAGTTGTAGAGTTGTTAAGTCAGTGTTCTGCAGAAGTCAAAAGGCAGGCAACACTAGGAAAGTGAGAAAAAAAGCACAAAACAAGCAGTATCACTATGTCATTGCATAAGATTTCTCCAGCACATTTGACTACTGGATACGCTTCTAGTCACCCTACTTTAAAACCCTCACATCAGGAAAAGGCAAAGAGAGGAGAGAATAGTTGATCAGAGACATGGAATATGAGGAGAAGTTGGAATTTTTAGATTAGTAAGCATGTTGATGTGGACAGTAAGCAGAAGCTTCCAGTAATTGGATGAGAAGAAATATTGGAGGTGCAGAATGAACTTCTCTTAGCTTCAAAACCCTTTCCCTAAAGCATCAGATTTTGTTGCTGCTGGAGATGAAACTCATAAAAACAGGTTTTTGAACTGACCCTTCTTTAAGTGGCTCCTTCCCCTAAGTATATTTTTTAAACTTCTGTTACTATAAAAGCTGTACACACAAAATTATTAAGCCCACCTCAGAGTGGGCTTAATAATGAGCACTTCTAACACAAATGAGCACTACTCCAATCTCTTGCTCACATTTTTGCAAGTCAATAAATTGCAAAGCATGACAACATTTTTAACACATTGACAGCCAAATGGAAATGTTATTATGTTTTTTAAAAATGGAAGTTTAAAGAGATCAAATTATTCTCTTGTTTATTGTCTTCAGGACACCCTCCAGACGTACTTCTCGATTACAGCTTTTGAAGAGTGTGAGGAAAGGAGGCTGGAACACAGCTAGATCAAGCTGTATTACGCACAAGTCTAAGAACTCAGCAAGTATCACACACAAAATAGATCTCACAGATTTTTGCCTGGGCACACCTGGGATAAAAGTTTAAGGTACAAATGAAAACACACAAAAGTAAAGGAACAAAAATAACCACTATTTTCAGATATGTAAGAAATATCAATCAAAGGACAAACTGAAACAGACCTAAACTTTATGATAATTTAGAGACAGTGATCTGCAAGAGTTCAGTATTTTTAAGTGAACTTACTAATATTTTTTATAGTTGGTCTTCCTATTTTTCATATATGGTCTTAATATTTAGCTTCTTATTTAGTTTTATTTATTTTATAAGGCAAAATTGTTATCTTCTAAATATTCTACATCCCACCCCTTTCTAAATGGCGTCTGTGGATGAAGAAGATGAGAACATGAACAAGTAAATTTCAGTAAAGTAAATGACCTGAAAAAAACAATGCTGTGAAAGATTTTCAGGCACCTCAACATTACCAATCACAATCTCAGGATAGCACAAGTGATATTTATAACAATATCAATGAGAAAAAATCAGGCACAAACTAAAAAGTCTATTCCACTGAGTTTACAACAATTTTGCTTATTTTAGTGGCTGTTTATCATTTACTTCAACTAAATAATGACATAAGAATCAAAAAGCTTCATTTTTCTGTACAGGCTTTTTGATTTAATAGTATTAATTCTTAACAATTTCCTCTTCATGCTTTCATCTGTGTAATACCTAGTACTAAATTAATTTCAACTGTAAAAAGCAACAAAGAATTTCCTTGTTCACATTCCCTCATCCTTCAGTTTCAAGTTCATTCAAGCCCACATTTGGCTGCTTTTTCTACATCCAAATGCAAGAGTCCTCTAAAAACAGGGGTTATACTCCTGTATAGAACTCTAGGGTAGGTCCTCTATGTTTCAATCCTAATACTTTACAACAACAGAAGAGAGGCCAAGAAAAAAAAACTAAACCCAACCAAAATGCCAAAAAGCCCTGTGAAAAGTAAGTATGTACACATGTGTGCATGTACATAAGTATGCATATCGTCTGTCAGTGTAATAACGGTCAGGAATCCTTGACAAAATCCAGACAAAAACCAAGGCAATTGTGTTATGTCAACTCACAACCACTTTTGTCATAGTAAGGTCAGTGTTGAAAGTACAAGTGCAGATGTCAGAAATTCCAGTACTACTATATGAAGTACTGACATCTCAAAATAACATCCCCAGTATCTAAACACTCATTCTGAAATGGATACACTTATACTTTACAGAAGTAAGGAGTTAAGGGTTTGGACCAGATGCTCTTTACAGTTTCCTCCCAACCCAAATCATTCTGTGAAGGAATACACTCGTTTTCAGACATAGTAAGGGCAGTCATCAAAATGATACAGCATCCAAATTATAAATATGAACTTCTTCAAAATGTATTCTTTAATTCAAAGTCTTGAGCATACCAAGAAGGTTATGTATGTTGAAGTTATCATTTAAAATGTCATAGAAAGGTGTAAAAAAATCACCTTGGAGGTTCATGACTACATGACTGTTATTCTTGACCACCACTTCTTTGTTCTTGAATAAAATCCAGGATTCAGAATCAGATTTTGATTTTTACTTTAGTCCAATGACTGCTCAATCCCACAGATTGTTCTCCTACCACTTAACATTTCCTGATATATACTATATAACCTCATACAGTAAAACCCGAGAATGTTAGTTTTAAGTACAGCATGTCTTCTCCCCATCCCCATTATTAGACTTCGAAAAGGATTTTCTTTTCCACAAAACTTTGAGGATTTACTTGAAAGTATTAGTTGTATAAAATAGCTATGAAACTCTTCTAAGTTTTAAACAGTGTATTTAGAGAAGTAACTATTTTCTCTTGTAGAGTATGTGGAAATAAGATGCCAAACTCATTTGGTAAAGTGGCAGAACATTGTTCTTGAGATTGTAATATGCCATCAAAATATTGCACAAATGTTCTGAAAATATAGGCAATTAGTATACATGAGGTATTACTTTGATATGTAATTAGAAATAGTATCTTATTTTGATATGAGCAATTCAGTAGAATTTATTTTCTTTATATCAGTTACAAAAGGACCATCAGCTCTTAGCAGCCAAAGATTTATTTAATTTTTCAGTAAGCATGAACCAAGAACACCACCTTCTTTTTCTTTAAATACGCCAAACTTTGCTGAATTAAACTTCAGAGAAAAGAAGGTTCACTGATTTAGAAACTGCTCCATTATCAAAACATATGTAACTTTGTGAAAATCAATAGTTAAAGATGTAATTTTATGAAATTAAACAGTTCTCAACAGAAAATAATTGTTGACAGATCAAAATCTGACACCTTTGGTTTAGGATATAACAGATAGGTACTAGATGCCATACCTACACTCTAATTTAGGACAGATCACTAAATGTTTTATCAATTACTGGGCCTGTGAGGAGAATTTGGGAACTAAATATTTGCATACCTAAAGGTCAGTAAAGTCTAAAGACAGATAATGGGGAATAATTTAAATTTTAATGTTAAATACCACAGAATATCAAATACCCAGAAGATAAAGATGCAACTTCAAGACACTGCAACACACTCACAGCAGCATGTCTGATACCATGGAAAGGTCACATAATTTGGGGAAAAAGGGTTGAAATAAAACTTTCAAACTCCACTCCAGATCACGAAGACAACTGGCAAATAATCCTTAAGTTAACTCATGATTTTCATTTCAATTTACACACTCACATTCTAAACTTACTATTCATCCTGGAGTAACAGGATGAATAGTAAGTTTAGAATTCAGCATTTCCAGGGTTCTCTTTAAAAATAGCTTCCCAGACCTAAGGCACAAATTGGAGCCATCTGATAGCTTCTACTTCCTTTCCATTAAGATCATGAAAAAAAATATTGTATGTAAAAAAAAAATATTTTGCATTTCTCTAATATACTTACTTTCATTTACAGCACAAATTCGAAGGAGACAAAAATCTCATTATCAGCTTACAAGGTAAAAGTTGACAAATAAGAGTGTGTGAACAAATACTCACTGTAATGTTATCCAAGAGTTTGGCCATATGCTTAATAATTTCACCATGGTGTGCCGGCTGAGTTTGCAGCAGTTTCTTAATGACAACAACACTTTCAGCAACTACGATTTCTGTTTTAGACAAAACAGATAATTAATTTAAAAAGCATTTATGCGAAAGAAGAAGCCATAAATAATTGATTGTAAAAGATGTAAAAGCTTTCCAAATACGCTTTGCAGAACTGAATTATATTAATTTGGTAAGAAAGAGGTAAACCATTCTACTAAGTAATGTAAGTTCAGCTTCCTGAATCACGTTACAATCAGCAAAAAGAGGACACAAACATTCTAAACGTAAAATTACCAACCTAGCATATACTGTATGAAACTGCTTTTTATTGAAGCTGCAATTCAGATTTTTCCTATAAAATTGAGAAACAGTGTAAAAAAAAGCACTGCTTTTCATTAAAATGATGCATATTCAAAAGTAACTGGCAGTCTGCAATGAGAATAAAAATGCTTGCATTAAAAAGTAACAGCTCATTCATACGCTAGAGAAATATCTAAACATCTCCTTTGCATTTTTTCTAAATGCAAAGAATGTTCTGCATATAAACAGTTTCTCTCAGGTCTGTAACCTAATCTCTAGTACATTCAAATGAAGCTTCTAAATAGCAAGCTGTTGTAAGATTCATGCCAAAGTCATGCACTGGAGTGCTTAACTACTGCAACAAGTAACATTCACAGCCTGATCAACTTGTATGAAATGTACAATTTTTGAAGCTAAAAAGACCCCAAATGAGCACAGGCGAGCTTCCATGCAAGAGTAAACTCATGTAAGGAAAGATGAAGAAGTCTAACTACCTTTTGTTAAACAGAGGTATTCCTGCATTTCTGTCTGAGTTAATCTGACACATGGATCATTCATTCAGCAATCAAGCACGCTCAAGGTTCAATAAAACAGTGTGGGGCAGAGATATCTAAATTTTGGGGGGTTGTGGGGTTTTCTTGTTGTTTCAGGTTTTTCTGAGAAAGCAAACTTCTTTATGGAGAAAGGCTTTCCAAGAGCTCTGAGCTTATTATTATGTCATATGCCTCTGAAATGCTTAGATTTTAGCTTGCAGCTTTTTCTGTCATCTTTTATTTGACATGACATCTGTCATTTTTCTAGACTAACTTCTTGAAGCAAGGTTAACATCTCAAGGTCTTGCACAATCCTACAGATAAATTTAATTTACATTGTATTTTGCCAGACATTAAAATAGGAAAACAATTCTTGAAACTTGAAAACTACGATCTGGAATATTTAGAGTGGGGAACATTGGGATGGCAACTTTCATCATTCAGTATTTTGTGAAACACTGAATAGTTAAGAAAAATAAAACTGAATCCAAAAAAATGAGTGCACATGAAGTCATTATTATAAACACTTGTTGACAGTGTAAAACTGACTATGGCAATATCAACTGCAGCAGATGAGATGTCACCATAGGAACTACTTCCATGCTATCTGTGGGAGCAAATTTAAAGAAACCAGAATTGTACACAATTTGTTAATCACAATTGTAAACAACTGTAGACTAATATGATTATTTTACAAAAGTCTAGATACTGGGTAAAAAAGTACAAACAAAATCAGAATGCATTTGTATCAGAATAAGGACAGACACAGTCATACTCTGTGAGGCTTACTTTGTGCACACAAAGGATACCAAAAATGAGCAGAAATAAAAGAGAAACACTTATGTTCAAAACCATAATAAACTCCAGCAAATTACTAGAAGGGGAGATAAAACTAGCATTCTGAATGTGCAGTAAGAAAATTATTTAAAATGTAACTCCTACTAGAATTATCAAAGAGGAAGTCCATGCAAGGCAATGATAAATGAACACAAGAATTTTGAAACAGTCTAAATCATATCTAAAGGATTACAAAAAGTAAATTAAATTCTTAAAATAAAGACTGAAAATCACAGAAAATCTGATCAGAAACACTTTTATCAATAAAGACTACATAGGGTACCAGCAGTTTCAATTTTCAAGTCATAGTAAAAAGACCCTGAAGCCTGACAACTTCTCAAAAACTTAAAATATACTCTGTCATATATTGTTCCAGTTTGTTGAATAATGATGTAAGCAAAAAAATTAACAACGTAGCAGACAGTAAGCTGTAGAACTAAATTAAAGACTTCTGCCATAATTGAGAATTTGGCTGCATTATAACAGACCCTTAGAAGATCATCTCAGCATGGAGTATATTACCAGAGAACATTCAAAAAGTGAATTCTGAAATACAACATTTGAAATCATTAATGTTACATCAAATTTTCTTTCACTTACATTAACCCACCCTTGCAGCAACTAAAAAACACAAGTGAAGACTAATTTATCCACAGTTTATAATTTGTATGAACCCTTTTTCTAAAAGCAGCAAAACTGCATCAACTGGTTTTGACAGGATGCCATTTTGGTGGGTACTCCTTCCCCAAAAACACTCAAGGTCACGTTAGATGGAATTTCAAGCCACTTGGTCTGTGGTCTGTGCAATGTGTCACTGCCCATGGCAGGGCAGTTGGACTACATGAAATTTAAAGTTCCCTTCTAAATCAAACCATTCTGTTATTAGGGTTACTAACAATACTGTTAGGGTTAAAAACAAACTAAAAGGCAACAACTACAGCTAATTACCCAGACAGACCTAACTTTCCGCTTCTCAGAACTAGCCAAAGTTTAAGCTTTTACCTTGTTAACTTTTCCATCCTTATAACATCAATTAAAAAAATCTCAGAAACCATTTTAATACATATAAACTGGATGCTACAAGTTGCTTTTCTTTTATGCCATTCTAACAGTAATTTGAAGAGATATGTACTAGTTACAGACACATCAACAGTTCCTGTAGTTTTATGACTTGTGATTTCATACAGATTTTCAGGGCAAAAAATATTTTAGCTACATATTCTACAACCATGCTTACATTCAACCTGCAACTTTCAAGAGAAAATGGAAGTCACCCATCTATGAAAAACTGGCAGGATATCTAGTATATGCAATACAGCCAGACAAGAAACTTCTGTAATCCCTATATAATTCCTATAATGTGTCTCTAACATCTAAAATGACTTTTATGTTACAGTGGGGCCCAACAGTCAGTTGAAACTATCAATACAATTGCTTAAAGGAATCAGTCAAATGCCAAATGTCACACTAGAGAAAGAAAGCAACTTTTCTTTTTGTCCTTCCTTCAGCAGATGAGGAAGGAAAGTAATTCTCAGCCATCAACACAGCTTCACAAAAACAGTTTCTTCAGGAGTGAGTCAAGTTTAGCTTGTGGTAATCATTCACCAAGGCATCTCATCACTGAAATTTCTAGATTCTGTTGCACTTCTGTAGTTCAAATGTTGTACTTTTTTTTCCCCACATACCACAGCCTTCCTGAGTAGGGAAAATCTGACTGTGAGTCACTGCTAAGCAAGAAAAGAAAATTTCAAGAGCAGTTTTTGATATCCTTGTTTCTGGAACAATGTCCTGCCTTTTATCACCCAAGCTGTAGAATGATTAACTGTAAAGCCCTTGTAACAGATACAGCCAAGATATCCTGAGTGTTGGGTTGTATCTACAGTTACAAGCACATGGAATGAGAAGGCACTTTTCCCACAAACTTGTACTTCAGGATTCTGTTATGGTTTGGTAAAACTAGTATGAGCACCTCTCTGCTGCACTCAAGTAACTTCTTCACAATAAGAAAATAGCACAGAGACAGCACAGCTGATGCTGCTGTCACAGACCCCATATCTGCTGGACCCACCAGCTTGTGCTTCATGCTACACAAAGCAGCAGGACTACGTCCAGGCTCAAATGATCATGAAACAAGAAGCGGAGTAAACAGATTGCTGGCATACTTTAACAGTAAAAGTTGGGGGAAAGCAAGATTAACAAAGACTCTTAAAGCTCTTCTCATCCTCTATGCTAAATCTCTTTTTTATTCCCTTACCATGCCAAAACTCTTACGTTCAGTAAGCTGTGACTATCAGTAATTTCCTGCCACCTGAGGAAAGGTACCATGTAAATTATGCCACTCTATTCATTCTCTGAAAGAAGGAAAAAAGACACTGCAGCTATGGTAAAGCAATTTGCCAGCTGCCAGATTTAAAAGATCCTCAATATATCCTTTGCAGTCTTTCAGAACAGTAAGCACAAGAAGATAATTTTATTTGCTAGACAACTACTTAGAAACAGACATGAAAACGAATCTTGTTGAGACAGATTTTTGTATACACATACATACATATATATGTGTATATAAATATATATATACATATTGAATGAATCTGAAGAAAATATTAAACTCACAATCTATGATAAAAGGAAAAAAACTTTTTCCTCTTTTCTTGGTTCCTTCAAAACAAAAACAAAGCAAGAAAACAGATTCTTAAGTAACAAAATCTGTATTCTGAAGTGACAGTTTTATTATTTCATTTAAAACAGAAGAAATATGGATATTTGTACATACTGAAGGAAGCCTACTCAGAGGAAGATGGCTAGAAGAATCAGGCAAAATCAAGAACAACCTTTGAAGCTTGTATTTTTACTATGATTGTTGCTGCATATAATACAAGAAGGTGCACTGCGTAGACATGGCTTTGTAACACGATATGGGAAGATATTTTAAATGCAGCTGATAATCAGAAAGACTTAAACAGAAACAAGATCTACAGCACTAAGAAATAAAAGTCACACATATTGAAAATACAAAGCTATACACTTAAGAATTTCTGATACAAGATGAGGTGGTTGAGAATGACAACTCCGTTCATTAAAAAAACAAGAGAAAGCTCTATGTGTATTAGTGGGTCACTGGCCAAATATATGCTGCCAAAATGATGTCCCCAACAAAGGCCTTTTCGGGATTACCATGAAAAATATGTCCAGGAGATATACAGAGGCATTAATGCTGCTTTTCAAAGCCAAGAGCAGTATCAGCCAAGTTCTTTGAACTATTTGAACTACTCCAGGACACTCCACAATTATGCTTTTGCTCCTTCCTGACATTATTTATTAACACATACTACTGACTTCTTATGAAATAAAACTGCCGTATTCATTGGTAACTAGTAAGAAAATACAATATTATTAGGTATTGACTTACTGTGCTGCTATACCCTCTTCGACTTTATCTGCTCCTTACTGCGTTCCCTAATGATTTGAAACTTTTTTTTGTGATCCAAAAATAACAGAAGGCTAAAGTACAAAAAAAAGCCAAATTTGGGGCCATTTATCCTAAAACTATTTAATATGTGTTTTCATTTAGGCATTGATGCACTACAAAAAAAAATTCCAAGCTTCAGCACCCTCTACAGGCTAACTGCTTTGATGCAACTTAGCTTGTAACTAACTATTGATACCTATGATAATCAAAACAGTACACTTTAATAATCACAGCATTTTAAGAAAAAGTAGGTAAACATGTAATTGAGGGCCACAATGAATTAATTTCTCTATCAGAAGAGAAAATAACTACTCAGTGAATACCAGAACCTTTGGAAGTGCAGGATTTTTATCCAGTCGTTAGCCAAATTCTTATAGAAGTCAACTCTCACTTCTTGACGTGATCTGAAGCTTTGTGTGGTTCTCTCTAAGAAAACATTTCATGCTATCAGCTATCCAGAAAACGAAGAGAACTTTAGCTTACCATCCCTGTTGGAGAGCAAACAGACGAGGCCGTTAAGGCACGTGTCAGTCACTTCGGTGATGTTAGTGGCGCATCTGCCTATAGCCTGAATCGTAGCCGCAGCAAACTGCTTGTCTTGGCTTTTCACATAAGTCTGAAGAAACAGGATTGTTGTTAGTCAATATATAACTCTTGTCAAACAAAGACTTATCATTTATTTTCATGAGGCAAACATACTGCATAATAAATTAAACTTAGAAAGGTACGATGCACATTAGAAACTATAATTTTTCACCTCCTTGTCACTTGTGGAAGACATTTTCTTGCAAGCTTTGGTCACCCATGGCCACGCAAACCTCTGATTTCAAGAAAGCCTGGGGCAGGGGCAGTTACTCAAAACCAGCCATTCACTTGTGTGCAGGGTTGGAGGAGTTGATGAGGTCTCTCTTCATAGAGGTTTCAGTTCATTTAACTAGGAGTATTTCTGAAACTATAAATAACCTACCTGCCTGAAAACCAGTACCTTTCACAGAAATCCGGCCAGAGAACTGAAGCAATGCAAATAGATGCCACAAGCAAAGAAGAAAGAAAGGACAGACACTGTTTCACAATAAAGACAGAAGATCTTGCTGATACATAAAGATATTAGAGACAATAAACACAATTTCATCAAATGACTTATGGAAACGAGGTTTGGCAACAAATACTAATGACCAAATACTGCTAAAATTCAGACACTGTCATACAGTGACTTGTAGTGTCAGTCAAGTTGCAGGAATTTGTGTTAAAGAATATGGAATGATTGAGTTTTTCTCATCACTTTTTTTTTTTTGTTTGGTAGCTGGAAGGAGAGAGAGAATCAAAATACTTAGGTTCCTTTCCATATACTTATACTTAGCTCCTTTGTCCATTATGGTATGAGATGTTTTAATTTCCATATTTGGAACATTTCATCCTCAAAAATACTTAAACCTGAAAAATTTAAGCCTAGGAGAAACATCTGACAACGGAAAAAGAGATCATAAATAAAAGAGAATACACTTTTGCACAAACCTGAAATTCTCGAAGCAGAGTTGATATGTTTGCTTCATTTGCTAAATTTGTCATGATTTCAAGCTACAAGAAAAAAAACCCAGACATATTGTCAAAAGTTAAATAAAATATTATAAACAGTACCACATGTACACTATACTTTTATTGTATATAAAATATAAATAAAAAATACCACTCAGAATTCAATAGAGTATAGCAGATATCAGTACAAACTGGTACCACCATTGCGTTCAGGAGGCATATTTTCCTTGCAAGTACTTACAAAGTTTACAAAGCAGGACTGAGGTTCAGTGACGCATTTTTTATGAGCCTGAGCTTTAGTGTTTCATTGCATATCAAATGGGCTTGAGCTACTTCTGTCAGCTTTTCCATACAATAGGCCTTAGCATATAAGAACCACACAACAGTGTAAGAAGAAATAAGGTAAGTCACAACTGCATCGGGGAGAAATAAATTGGCCATTATATTCAGATAAACTGTAATAAAAGACCTTTAAACTCAGGAATGAAACATTTCCATCTACGAGATTCCTATGAGATCTTACTGAACACCAACAACGTCTGACCCTGGAAACCCTCCTCTTTGTTCCTGGTGAACAAAAGGAAGATATACAGCACTTGGCATATATTGTTAAGATGCTACACTTCCAGGCTGTTTCAACTCTGAATGAAGTAAACTGAAAACACAACCCTGTCCCTCCAAACAGAAGTCATGCTTCAGAAATACGTTGTTATTTTTTGACTTGGAGGCATCCAGAAAATGATATTCAAATGATATAGTCCACCTGTACTTCAAAACAATTTCTTAACACACATCACAAAAGGCTCTTAAAGATATGTATCTTGAATAGCATAGAAAGCAAGAGTATAAATGAAAAAGAGAAACATGCAAGAGAAAAGGAGATTATTTTATACAGTGGCTATCAATGGAACATTACAAATATCTTCACTGGCCTTTTTCACATATGAACTGTGAAAGTAAGGAGAAGACAGGCAACAACGATGCTACAGTTTTCAGGGACATGAAGACAAAGGCTGACTATGAAAATCTGTGTAAGAGTTGCAAATAGTAGAAGAATGATTAATAAAACAGAAAAAGAAAATCAGCACATGTCTGCAAAGTAATGCTCGTAATAGTGAAAAAACCTTAACTGTTCAGAAAACTATAGACTCTGAGATTATGACAATTAATTATAACTGAGAATTTATGATTAAAATAGGTTATTGTGAAAGCTCAATTCTAAGCTCAATGCTAACCAGCGATCAAAAAAGCAAACTTGACGTTGGAAAATTAAAAAAAAACAGAAATCCAAACAGTACAGGATATAAATTCAAGGGCGCTCCTACATATTAATTACGGCCATGAGTCTCACCATTCTGTTTTGAAATATGTAGGCTTCAACTACAGAGGTAGAAGAGGGAGAAAATGAGAAGATTTTTTTATGTATGTAAAAGTTTAGGGTCTTCTAAATTTTTCAGCCATCATGAAACAAAGGAAACAATGAAAGGACAAACCACAATTTCTACTTCTTCACCTCTTCTCCAATATATTATCAATTAGTATGGGAATTTAAATTCATCATCTTTCTATTTTTTTTGGACTAACTATTCTTGGATAATAGTAAGGCATTCTTCACAATATTCCTAAAATGTAGAGACTATCTTTTTGCTTCCAACTGCCTCAAATTTACTTAAGTCTTATTGTTGGTATAAAACACAAAAATATATTTATTTTATATGCAAAAATGATAGTTTTGGCATAGCTATCTTGTTCTACACCACTCTTGCACATATAAGTGCAATACGCATGTAAAACAAAGATAAGGAAAAAAAAAATTTCTTTCAGAAAACTACCTTCCGCTCCTAAACATAAGTGCCTATGACAATCTAAAGCAGAACAAGAGAAAAGGCACATAATAGTAGACACTTTTTTAGCCATTGTTTTGTCAAGGATTTCACATTTGTTAAAGTATTACTACAGAGAAAACAACAAGACAACAGCTGGAAACATGCATTGAGATGTGGCCTTGAGGAAAGCCTAAAGTACTTCTCCTGTCAAATGCTGACTTCAAAGTAAATTTGGGACTCAAACACTGCCCCATTTTGTACAGAGGAAGAGATTTAAACTCTTTTCAAGCTAACAGTATTAAAGACTCTTTTTCTCCCATGAAATAGTCAAATTTTCAATGTTAGAACACCTGGCTGAAAAAAAAAAAACATGCTCTCTATCACTGAAAGGTCCTAAAAGCTCTAGTGGAAAATACAGCCACTCTTCCACCTGCAACACAGCAAAAGGAACTTTCACATAGCCTGACAAGCCTGAAGGCCCCTTGCGGACATAACTAGACCTCTATACTTCTTAGTGAGATAAAGAAACAGCACAGAATGACCTGTGTCATTACAGTGAAAAACATTTTACCTTTCTGTTGCAAAACTGATAGGTCCAGCAGTATATAGAAAAATTTGCCTTTAATAAACTCACCTTGAGTGTTTTGATCATAGTTGGATCAGTTGATCTAACATAGAAACTCTTCAGATAAGGTTCAAACATGCCCTGAAAATCAGAATATATTTAAGTAACTCTCTTTTGTTTCATATATAATGTGATTTTAAAAACTCTAAATAGTGTATACCTTTCTCTGAATTGACATAGTGGCAATATTTTGCAGGACAATATACTGCACCTCTCTAGAATGTGAAAAGAAAAATAAGAGTCATTCCACAAAATTACTGACACATAGAATAATTCAACACAGCAAAGAAAGTTTAATTCTGTTTGAACATCAAGTTAGTTATCCATTTGTTTTCGCACAAACATAGAAGGCAAAGCTTATTGCCAACTGCCAGCTTCATCATTTGAGTCACAGTAGAGAGACGCATGATGAAACCAGGCTCTCATTTTTTAAAACTCCAATATGCGAAAATACTCACTGACACCAGTGTAACGGTACCTCTAGTAGGCCATGGGTATTTATTCAAACCAGAATTACATTTATCATTTTTATATAATGGAAATAGCTTACAAAAGCCTTACATTTCATCCACCTTCTTGAAATAAATATTTCAGGATGACATAGCTAAGAATAAAAAGACACAAGCTTTATCTGCAGAGTTGAAATAACTGCATTAATTACAAGAACAGTTAATACGTGCGCAATTAGCAAGAAATGCTATGACATTTTTCTCTAAAGAATTTTTCTAAAAATTCTCAAAATGCGCCAGGATCTCCTGTGACTCAAAGGTATACACTGGCAGACATATACATCTATAAAAAACTGACACTTTTACATAATATACTTTGTAATAGATAGACAATAATATAATACAAAAAAATTAAACGTTTGGCGAGGGCATTCCCATCATTATTGTATGAGTTTAAAAGCCTTAACATGAGTGAGCAAAAGAAGTCTGGATACTAGTCTGAAGCTTTTAAAGTGCAGATTTTGTGTCACCAATTACTTGAAAACTAAGTAATAACTTACACACAATTTTTCTGAACCATGAGTGCTCAAATCTTTGCTGCAAATCTCATCCTAATGAGAAATCATAATACCTATTATCTCCTCTTACTCAAAACTGTCTAATAGCCCTAAGGTAATTACAGCTGTTGCTTACAAAGAAAAGTGATAATAGAGAAGTACTTAAGATCTTTTAAACTAATTTTATGCAATTCTTACATAGGTGCATGGCAATAGTCAGCTACACATGATTAAACAAGACTGGAAATTGCTATGAGATGCTCTTTCAGGCACTCTCACCCTAACTAGATTATAGCTTAGTTGACATTAATTTGAAGGCCACAGGCAAATAACTTCAAGGGCAAACAGCAAAAGCTTATTTTGAAGTGGTTTGAAAAGCAAAAGTATGCCACCCAGAATGGTAACAGAAAACAGAAAAGACATTCAAGACCAAGAAATCAGACTAGTGTTATTTCAGGTAGTGGTTGAGATACAGGAAATAAGTGACTTTTCTTTTAATGAAACCTGAGTATAAACAAGCAGTAAACCACATACAAATTATCCTTTCAACCTGTGATTAGGAGTTTATATATTATCTGCCAATTGCTTTAGGCACTTTACTCATCTTTGCATAAAGAGAATGGGAAGCGTACTGTACTATAAAGTCAAACACAAAATAAAATAGGGATTCATTCTTAAATGAAATAAAAGACTGAATACTCTATCTAGTCCCATTTTACTCCTTTACCAACTTTTAAACAATAGAGATATTGAGCTGTGGAACTTTTACACAGAAACAGCTCTTTGCTGGCAGGGCTGACAAAAGTTAAGGTATATCTAGGATGAGTAATCTTGCCAGACAAACAAAAGTGAGGTTTTTAAAAAACCTTTGTGTCTGTTTGAGAAAACTGATTTAAAAAGTTAAGTTACTGATTTAAAAAGTAAAGTAAACAGCGAAGTTCCAGCCAAAACACCCCATTTTTAGTTAAAACAATTAATGCTGTCTCATGTAAGCCCTTCAAGACTTTTCATAGAAATATATAGAAGTTCAAAATCTAAAAACTGAATAGGAAAGAAAAACACTTCTGTGCAGAAAATATTGGCACACTACACAAAAAACTATGAAATACAAATGAAAAAATAGCTCCAATTTTCTTATGAAATGTAGCTGACAAGACCTTTCATAGAAAAATACTATTGAAGTTGGTTAACTCAAAACAGAATGTTCTGAATTAAATATAAACTTGTTCTTTAAAAACCGTCCAAGGATTAAGGAGACACAGACGATACAGCAGTATCAAGCAGCAATATCAATTTTACCACATATGTTGTCTCCTTCCCCTGAGATACCCAAAAGCTGACTGGATACAGTACTGAGTACTATGCTTCAGGAGACCCTGAGCAGGAAGCTGGACTAGACAATTTCCAGTGATCCTTCTAAACTCACCTTTAAACTCCTTCTAATCTTATTTTGAGATTTGTGTTACAGTGCAGGAAAATAAAATATACATCGGAAGACACTTCTTTAGTGCTTAGCAAGATAGTAAGGAACTCAACAGAACTAAATTTCTAATAATTTTAAAAAACAGCAAGATATCAAACCAACCAGTTAGTACTGACTCCATTTAAAAACTAACTAGGCAGCCATGTTCTTGTCACAAGAAAAATCATGTGAATGAAACACAATAACCAATGATTCCTGGACAGGATATCAAAAATGAGGGAATGACTTTTAGTGATCCTCATTTGCTGAGTGAAAGTAAGTATTCCAAACAATTTCAAAATCAAAATAATTTTGTAATAGTTACATTCTTATAACTATGTCTAAACAAATATACGCAGAAAAGTACACACAGTGATGTAAAATATGAACTTGACCTACCTGTTACTACGGAGTAAACGCACCAATGACTTGGAAACAATACCAGCTTCAGATTTTGGTGCCAAATGCCAGTAAAGCTGTGCAACTGCCATTACCACCTAAAGGAAGAACATTCAGAGCAGCACATTACCTTCAAATCATCATTCCTATCAACCACATTTGCTTCAGACCTGCAGGACTACCAACTCACTCTTCTTCAGAAAGCAAAGTGCACATCTGTGGTCTTTGAAATCAGCAAAGCAGACAGAGGAAGAACACTGGAATAAATATATTTTTACTAATTAAGTACCTTTACTCCCTCCCAGTATTTATTGTATGCTATCATAAATAGAAGGTCACAGAAATAGGGACAAAGACAAAAAGCATTAGGTAATTTAAATCACAAACATAGTGATCCTTGATAAATCAGTATTGCTAACGTCAGCTGTACAAAGTAATGAAGAAATATTCTTTACAAGTTTTTCTAATGTGCTTTTCCTTTATAACTACAGGTTCAGTATCACCTTTTACCTAGTTTCCACTCCAAACCTTTCATTCTATTATGTAATTTATAAAACAACAGCTGTCTTTACTGGAAAATTTTAAAGTATCAAATCCAATAGAAAGTAAAAGCTACAGAGGTATATACCAATATCCAGGCCAACAAAATTCAGAAGACTGAGACATAAGCAAATCGAAACCCGTTTTTTTCTTCTCAGATTTTCTCATAAATAAAAGACAAAATATGATCTTTATGTGAGTGAGTGTCATGTCACAACCTTTCCTACACCAGTGTCATGATGAACTCTCTATTTCAAATAAAACAAATCATAGAGACTCCAAGTAAAGCCCTCATAGTTACACTTCACTTGGTATCTTAAATCCTAGCAGCAATGAAAGAAATATTATTATTCAACAATTAAAAGCAATTAAAAACATCTAAAGCCAGGAAACAACTTTAATATTTTTAGCAACATACCACAAGTATCTTTTACTGCTGACAAAAAACAACAAGGTCATATGGAAAGCCACTAATTTAACTAATTGTAGGTAAATTCTGTGAATAGTAGGAATAACCCCATAATAGCAATTCAAAGTAGCATAATTTTGATAGCACCTTCCAAAATGCACTTTAACATCTCAGTTAACTTTATAGCATAACGTTAAAGATCATAAGTGTGAGAATCAATACCATATCTAATAAAGAAAATTATTTATGGAATGAGGGCAATAACTAACTGAACCTCTTAGTGAAGTGGTATCACAAACATGTCAAAGATACTTGTTCTTTGCATGAAATTAAGAAGTATCATAGACATTGTACAGTGATTTTTAGCAAAAAGTTAGAAAAATTTAATCAATTTGTTTCCAAAGTCTGCTGGGCTGACAGATCATAAATGATTTTGAGAAGAGTCAGACTCATGAGTTAAAATCTCAAAGTATGTTTCAGTGGACAACTATAACCTCATCTATTTAGCTTAATAAAAATAGGTAGCAAGGTGACTTAATTGTAGTGGACTAACTGTTTTTGCAGTGATATGAATATTCACTTTCATTGGAAGACTTCTCTCAAAAGACATCTAGTCCTAATTAACATGACAATCTCAGGTTAGAAAGTTAATATTCTGTGATCTGATTAACATCACAATGATTCACAATAAGCATGGCTTTTTCCAGTTCTAAAAAGTTACTTTGATTTTCTTTGTAGATCTGTTCCATAAAACTGTACCAATAAACTATACCAGTTTGTGCCATCCTAACTGCTGAGTTTTAGCATCAACAGCTACCTCTGGTAGAGTCATCACATGCCATGTAAGTTGGATTCAAATGCTCCCATACTTTTTTCTAGTATTCTGTTTGTATTATTTGGAGCACACACCACAATCAGTTTAGGGGTTTCACTTACAACCTACGTTAAATTCAAAATAGATCTGTCACCGACATGTTTTATGAAAAATCCTTTCCTTAGGATTTCTCCCCTCCTGAGAACTGAGAGGCCTCAGGAACAAACTGTAAACAATTCTTATCTACTGCTGTGGAATGCAACAGGGTAAATCTCTGATTGGCCTCGTCAGATTGTTTCCAATTAAGAGCCAATCACAGATTACCTGTCCGGCCGGTCTCGGTCTGAGACAAGACTTTGTTATTTCATTCCTTTTCTATTCTTAACTTAGCCTTGTAGTGAGATCCTTTCCTCTATTCTTTTAGTATAGTTTTAATATATTATCTATCATATAATAATAAATCAAGCCTTCTGATACATGGAGTCAACCTTCTCGTCTCTTCCCTCATCCTGGAACCCCAGTGAACAAGACAACATAGATCGATCACACTTCTCTTAGAGTTATTAAAGGGTATTTTCACCAATTTTAAAGAGGCGTAGACTTTATCTTCAATCTTTTACATTTTTTAAAAATTAGATTATTTTTGATTTAACATTTTAATCAAAAAGGAATTTGTCATACAGCAGCATTGCGACTCTGAAGCAGGGGCTTTGTATTTCGTAACAGCAGCCTGTGATCCGGGTCCATAGTATAGACGGTTTTCAATTTCTGATCCTTCTCTTTCTGTTCTTCATCAGATTCATAGAAATTATTTTCACAATATTCATCCACCACTTCATCAACCTATCAAAAGACAAAATGACAAGGACATACACAGAATATTTGGATCAACAGATTTTATTCATTAAGGAAGTAACGCACAGCACCACAGTTTCATGCAACATTCATATATGTTTTTTAAAAATAGCTTTTGGCTTTTCTACCCATTTGCTCTAAACAGTACATGCACTGACATGAAAAACACATTAACAATATAAGCAATATTTCCTTAGAAATACGTTGTACTGACATATGAAACATCTTTAGTATTATTCAACAAACTATTTTAGGCATTTTTTGGACTTAAAGCCCATGATCCAAAGTTGGTATTTCTGGAAAATAACTTGAAATTGAAATAATATATAGGTCTTCAGAAAACTTGGAAAGACTGCATGCCTGGGTCAGAATTCAGGTGTAGTGAAAGAATCCATAAAAACGTCTTTAGTAAAGGTAGGAGGATGGGGGGAGGGAGGAAAGAAGTGACAATGAATTAAAACTGTCATTCTATTCTGGTTTTTATTACAATTTGGACAGACACTGAACTTTTTAAAAAGAAGAAATATGAAGGGAAGTTTCACTACTTGATGCCAATTTTGCTCTCACTGTTTTACAGGATGCCTAGCAAACTCGTAGATATTTTATGCAATAGCAACTTAAGTACTTTAATTTCCTTACTTATCTTCCCACAATTCTTTGTGGGACTCACATTTTAAACTATAAACTCAGGATGCTATATCAAGTCCAGTGGTAACTGAATTCCTCCCTTGCCTACAGGACAGGCAATGTGAAAGGAAATTTCCCGATCCCACTGCATCACAACCTGCACTGAAGAAGCTTCCTCTAACAGGAGGAGGATAATTCAATCTTCATTGATTCAGTCTTCAATATCCTTGCCTTGACTGCTAACAGGCATGCAGACCAGTACTATTGAATTCAACAGGAATATAGAGTTTGAAACAGTATTTAACTCATTAATAACTGTTACAAAGAAAACAGCTTGAGCTTTCACATTTCTGACTCCCTTTTTTTTTTTAAGAATTATTTGTTTGGAACATACTTGGAGCAGCAGAGTTCCAATAAAAAGCAGCATATGCTCTTATGAAAACACTTCTATTTTAAATCTGATTAAGGTCCTCCCTCATCCCCCAACCCTGATTTTAAGATTTTCTAAGCCTTCTAATGTTTACATTCTGGTAGCAAACTTTTTCACACACTTTATGTAAATAACTTATTGGTTTGCATTCTTTTATGGAAGAAGAGAAATTTGATAAACTGTTAGTTTGTCCAGGGTCACTGGAGAGGTGGCACGTTCACCCTCCAATCCACTTTAGAAAGCTGTAAATGTTTTAGAAAGCTGTAAATGTTAAGAGTCAGAAAATAAACTTCCCTTTTCTTCACCTTGAGAGCAGCAGTGTGTGAGCTCGTGTTGTTTCGTGTCCTATAGTGACACCCAACAGCAGAAGTATTTAGATGATCTTCTCATAATCATGTATTTTATTGTAATTTTAAAATATTACTCTTTTCTTAGATCTGCTAAGATCTGGTATGAAATAATTATGTTCCAAACAAAGGATAATGACAATACCCAGGGAAATTATTTTAATAAACTGAAATTCATCAAAATCAAGTAGATAGACTCCTAATTATTTAGAATCTGTAGTCAAAAGGACCCACTAAGACAAAGAGGATATGTAATACTGCATGATTTGCACATTGTGATGGATAGGAAAGCAAAGTATTACGCAAAAGAGTCAGAAGACTAGGCTAAAAACCCGCAACTCCTTTGTGTACAAGGATTGTAACAAGAATTCTTATTTCAAATTCTATTAATCATCCCACACACGGAGAACAATTACCAGACAATGTGAAAACAATCACAAAAAACCCCTAAAAGCCTCAAGCTGACCTACTGACTATATTCAATGTCAAAATGATACAAGTGTAAGTTCAGAATCATAGTATTATTTGGGTTGGAAAAGACCTTTCAGCTCACATAGTCCAATTGTTAACCCAGCACTGCCAAGTTCACCACTAAATCATGTCCTGAATTGCCATGTCTACAAGTCCTTTAAATATCTCTAGGGGTGCTGACTCTACCCTTTCCCCAGGCAGCACATTCCAGGGCTTGACAACTCTCACTGAAAAAATTCTTTCCAATATCCAATCTAACTCCCCCCGGTGCAACTTGAGGCCATATCCTCTTGTCATGTTGCTTGACCCTGACCCAGCTGCAACCTCCTTTCAGGTTAGTGCAAAGAGTGATAAGGTCACCACTGAGCCTCCTTTTCTCCCAACCCCTTACAGGAGCTATCCTCCAGACTCTTCTCCAGCTCAGTTGCCCTTCTCTGGAATTGTTCCAGGACTCCACTGTCTTTTCTATCATAAGGGGCCCAGAGCTGGACACAGGATTCCAGGTGTGGCCTCACCAGTACAGGACAATCCCTGTCCTGGTCCGGCTGGCCAGACCATTGTTGATCCAGGCCAGGATGCCATTGGCCTTCTTGGCCACCTGGGCACACCCTGGCTTGTGTTCAGCTGCTGTCACCAGCACCCCCAGCTCCTTTCCAGCCACTCTGCCCCAGTCTGCGGAGCTACCTGGGGTTGTTTGACCCAGGGGCAGGACCCAGCACTGAGCCTTGTTGAACCTCACACCATTGGCCTCAGCCATGATCCAGCCTGTCCAGATCCCTCTGCAGAGCATTCCTGCCCTCCAGCAGATCAGCACTCCCACCCAGCTTGGTGTCACCTGCAAATTGCCTGACAGTGCACTTGATCCCTTTGTTCAGGTCATCAGTGAGGGCATTAAACAAGACTGGCACCAGCATCGAGCCCTACGGAAAAGTACAAGTTACCAGCCACCAGCTAGATATAACTCCATACACCAGCATTCCTCTCTGGGCCTGGCCATCCAGTGACTCCTTTAACCAGCAAAGGATACATGCATCCAAGCAACGGGCTGCCAGTTTCTCCAGGATAATGCAGTGGGAATTATTTTCAAAGGCTTTACTAAAGTCCAGTTTCACAACATTCACAGCCCTTCCCTCATCTACTGAGTGGGCCACTCCTATTATATAGGAGCTTAAGTTTGTCAAGCAGGTTCTCCCTTTCACAAACCCATGCTGGCTAGGCCTGATGCTCAGGTTGTCCCATATGTGCCACATAACAGCACTCAAGGTGACCTGCTCCATCGGTATCCTTGCTCACCACTGAGGTCAAGCTGAAAATCTTGACAGTTCCCCAGATCTACCTTTGAACCCTCTGTGTAGTTGGGCATCATATTTGACAACCTCCAATGAACTGGGATTTTCATGGTTAACCAGGACTGTTGCTAAATGATGGAATGTGGCTCAGGCTCCAGCTTCTTCAGTACCCATGGGTGGATGCTATGTGCCCCACAGACTTGTGTGTTTAAGTGGTGTAGCACACTATTTCCCATTGGATCATGGGGGCTTCATTCTCCTCTCTGTCTTACAGATCAGGGGCTGAGTACATCAAGAACAATTGGTTTTACTGCTCTCTTCACTTCAGAAAAGGCATCTCGGTCTTTTCCTTAACCTTAATATTTATTTCCCTCTGCAGTTTTGCTGGAGCACCTTCTTACTTTCCTGACAATGAAAAGCTCTGACATTTTGTCATCACAGTGGCCCAGAGAGCCTCCAACCATCATAACCCATCACCCACCAGTCCTCCTCGGCTCACAAACAACAGTCCTAGTAGGGCGCCCTACCTCGTTGACACCCTGACCTGCTGTGTCACAGCATTATCTTCCAGGAACCTCCTGGACTGGTTCCTCTCCACTGTATTGTATTTTCAGTAGGCATCTAGTAAATTGAGAATAAAGACTACCGACTGTAAGACATTGCTCACCTGCCCACAGCCTATTTCATCTGCCTCTTCAACATTTCTTTCATCTTCCTCTTCCAACTAGCTCAAAAGTCTACATTTACCTGAGTAAGCAAGTCTGTTTTGCGATGCACTAGGTTATTCTTATAATTTCTGCTATCACGGCATAGCTTATTTCTAGAGAGAACACAAGTCTAGGATTCTCTTCACCATTCCAAGACTAGGCAGAAAATCTGAAACTGAACTCAGACACAAAAAATTATAGCCAAAATTTCAGACCACTCAGGCGAAACCTCGTCTTAAGACACTAGCTGAATTGGTGCTCTGTCCCCAGATAAACCTTGCAGTACAAGTACTGAAGCCTGTACTAAAGAAAGAGACTGGGACAAGCAGTAATTCTTTTCTGAAGTGGCACAGAACCAGCTTCAGGGGGGCAAGCACGAGCAAAGCCTTTTGGTTCTAATATAAGTGGAAAGATTTGCACAGAGATCTTAGAAAGCACCTCCATGCTCAACAATAGTGCTGTAGTGTTCTGGAGAAGAAAAGCGACCTGAGTAGCATTACACTGATGCTAGGCCTACATCTTGAATTTCAATCAGAAAAAGAAGGCATGAGTAGGGTATAATGGAGATATAAATACTATTAACATTAACATATTTTTTCCTGCCAGCAGAGGACTGAAAGTAAGACTCTTACACTGGAAGATGAAAGCCTTCCTGTTTTAACTATTAATTTAACTCTTTAACTAATTAATTAACTATTGAGTCAACAACTGACAGATGATTTCCTATGCACTTATTCTCCAATCTTCACTATCTATAGTGCACTACATTAGACTGTGGAATATGCTTCTCCACACATCCCTGAAGAAATGCTAAATATGGGAAACACACAAATTTTACTTTCACAGATGTTTAATTAGAACTCAAACTGATGATAACCAGTACATATTAGCAACTTTATCAGAAATAAAACCAATCCTCTAATTTTTTTTGACAACAGAGAGATAGCATGAGCATTCTGGGAGTAGATTCAAATGTCCCAATGATTTCTGTTGTCATTTCAATCCCTTTAGAAGCAGTTTCACAGGTGATTTAAGACTAATCAGTCCAATGTAAATGTATTGTTTTGTTTGCTTTTTTAAAAGGATGTTTTATTTTCACCAAGAGCAGTAAAATGATCTCTCTGACCCTGTGGTCATAGGACCACTAGAACTACTGGATTTTCAAAAGCAGTAGGTGGTAGAGGGAGAACAGAAGAGTGGCAGTTCTTAGTTAAACTTCATTTAATACACTTAACTGTTTGTAGTAGCACATGATTTAATTGTGCAGTTAACAGCTTTTCTAAATTGCAAAATGACTAAAAAGTTCAGAGCCCTGGGAGAATAAAATTATTAAAAACTGAGACCACAGAATTCCAGACTACAATTTACAAATAGACTCTGTGCATTCCCCATCTACTATGAATTATTCAGAGCAGAGAAGTGAGTATTTTAGTGTGGAAGAACATGCATAATTCTTTTTTATGTTATTCCAAGACATACAATTCAGGGACATCTTCATAAAGTATTAACAGCTTAAATGAAGAATCAGACAGATAGGAAGTTCCATTAGGCTATTTAAAAGTCACTAAGTAAATGAGCTAACATTTAACTACAATTTTGCTACAAGTTACATTTAATATGGCATAAAAGTTGAGAATGTGACTTCCACTTAGGGTAAAATACTACATTTGTAGTATCAAGTGAATACTACAATTACCTCCAAACAGAGCTTCACACACCCACGTAGTGAGTTAAAACAAAGCTTCAATGATATCCAAAGCATAAATACATGGTATTTTCCCACTTTGCCAGCCTTAACTCTACCTTGAACTGAAAAAAATTATTCAAATATTTATATTCCTTGGCTAGGTATAAATGATTTGAAGCTACAAATTTCAGCTTCTCTCCCCAGTTTCACACAGAAATATACTCACAGCTTTCTTTTGATGCCTGTAGCAAAATATCTGGCAAACAAGATTATCTTCCAGAGACCGTTCTAGTATTTCCAAGAACTGTTCTTTGGATTAGCTATAATTTGAAAGTAAGAAAAATTTTGGCACTAATCACTATTTGGTGACTGACTGCAATACCACAAACTACTTTAGCCCACCAAGATCAGTAATCAACTGCTGTATGAAGAACAGTTTCCTCGAAAAGGGAAAACAGTGGATAATCTATGAACGGTTTGCTACTTAAAGCATTAATGCATTACATAAGATAGATCTGAAATTTTGATGCTGTATGTGAACATCAAAATTCAAAATTCAATTCAAAATTCTTCCTAAATCCTTCCACATGCTTAATAGATGAGTTTCAGCACACCAGAACAGACATGTTGTTGCTCAGTAATTAGCTGTGAGAAGTTTTTGACAGAAGAGTGGACTTCAACCAATCACACTTGTTAACAGACACATGCTAGTAGAAGTATTCATCTTCTCCACAACAGCAAAACCTTGAATACAATTCAGGTTTGTCAGCAGAGATAAAGCTTGACAAAAATTGTTAGAGTTCTTAAAAAAAGGGACAATCTCACATGATAAAAACGCTTCAGACAACAAAGTGTAGCCAACATAATCTGCAGCCTGGCTGGAGAGAGGCTTTAGAAGGCACAAGCAAAGTTTGATAAGTTTGGCTTATTAAGCTAAAAGAAGAAGAGAGAAAGAATAAAGGGACCAGATCCTCTGCTCCATAAGTAATAGTTTTCTTTCAAGTACTAAACAGCCAGCAAAAAGTATACTGACTCATTCTAAGGTAAGCTGCAATTTATAATCAGTTGTGTGATAAAGACTTATGCTACTGTGAATAGACTGATAGAACCTAGTAATGACTCTGATGTTCCTGTAGAAGGAAGGATGTATTTTAAATCCGAAGTGTAAGCCTCTAGTGCCATTTTATGCTTCCTTGAATATAAAAAAAAAAATAAAAATCTGCATGGATCTGGGAAGACTCTGAAGGTATGGAGCCTACAGGAAATCTATAAAAACTGAAGACTAGGAAAGGCATTTTGTAGCATTTTGAACAGCACTGGACACCCCGACATACTACAGAATTATCATATCCTAGTCTGTCTAAAGGTTAAAATTTTCAGATACTTACCCTTCCACAGGACAAAACTATCCAGTAATACTCAAAATATTTTCCTGTTTACAAATAATTACTGAAACATTTTCTTGTTACATTGAAAGAAAACAATTTTTAACACCTACCAAACTTCCAATGCTCATGTGTTAAGAACCATTGGAAAGGAACAGGCTGGGGATTACAAGACAAATAAGAAACACACTGGGTCACAGAACCAGGATGCATGTTACAAACAGAAATTATTACAAACCGTGCCTATTCCTGAATGGACAGAAAGCTGGTGTCTTTGCTTTCAGTAGACCAGAACAGTGTGTTCTGTGTGGTCTTGGACACAATGCATTTA
Organism: Serinus canaria; assembly: GCF_022539315.1. Taxonomy (NCBI): domain Eukaryota; kingdom Metazoa; phylum Chordata; class Aves; order Passeriformes; family Fringillidae; genus Serinus; species Serinus canaria. Next base: position 52,804,208 of record NC_066343.1, read on the forward strand.
CAGCTTTCAGCAACAAAGGTACTTAAGAGTGAATAAGAATTTTAGAAACTTAAATTTATGCCTTCTACCTCACAGAATATAAAAATATTCAGGTAATGAACTAGTGGTCTGGCATATGACATGTCTTTTATCGAGGAAGAATTTGTAAGAAGGCTTCCTGAACAAACAGGCAGTCATAGGACCTCCAGAATGCAATGATTAAGAAGTGCACAATATAAATAATATAACACACAGCCTATATTATATATACAAAGTATCAATATAAAATTATCACATTACCTGACACTGCATTCTGTCAGTCTTCCAAAGACTAGACCCATTGCTCCTAAGCAAGACTAAAAGCATTTTCACTTAGGTGAACAATGGAATGAAGAATCAATATAGACTGCAAGATCACAGATCTATTACTCTGATTTCATTATACATTATAATTTTTACTTCAATTCTAACCACAGTCTATTCATTCCCTTTTGGATAAAGAGGTCGGAAGTAAAATCTAAGGGTTTGGTTGGACTTGTAGAATTATGCGGATCTGAAGCCTCTGAAACAAACTTGAACTTAAACAGTACCCTCTTTCAAGGACCACTTTTCAGATTATGACTCTATTCAAATGACTGTAACAGAATTGTACTGAAAATGTAATACGTTAACATAATTACACAGACGATAAAATATAATTCCAGTAAATTACAATGGAAACTTTAGTTTTGAAGTTTTGATAAGAGATTGGCACGCTTTTGTGGATTCCACACATTTGTGGATTTTAAGAGTTGAGTTATACAAAGAGACAAACATGCTTTCAGTTAATAAAAATTGAAGTATTAATGGAAATTCCCAGGAAAACTTCGAGGCATTTTTCAGTAAAAGGACTTGTATTTCAAGTCAGCTTACCTTGTGATATTAACCTCTGGAGTTCCATGTTTCATACCCAGCAAAACATTTTTTTATTTCTTAAGAAAAACTAAATTTTATTGCAGCTAAGGAACACACAATAAAATTCTACTAGTCTGAGAAAATTTCATTTGCGATTCAAAAAAGCTCTCTCTATAAAAAACTTCCAATTTTTAAAACTAGTGAGCTTTGATACTTAAGCTACACAAAGGAACTAAGACACCTACTCGGTCTTGAGAATCTGTCTAAGACAGGTGAAATTTAACATTAAAAGTATTTTCATTTACATAATTCTTAGCTTCCTTCAGCATATATAAAAGCTACATGATCAACAATACATAAATCAGGTTTTATCTGTAGTTTACTAATAATATTATCATCTATGCAATACCCTGTATAATCCCATTCAGACATACATGTTTATTTCATTCTAAAGAAAGCCCCACAATTTTCCAAAACAATATGAGTATGTAAACACATTTATTACCTGAAAAACTCTTCAAATCCTTCAACTCAGCCTTGCAGAGGCTTTTAAAAATTCACTTAGCTAATAACGTAACTAAATATTAACTTGAAAAGGTAATGAAATAAAAGCTTAATGAAAACTAAAAAAAAATCCCCAACCATAAACATCCTTAAGAAAAATCCATATTCATGAGAATTTTATAGTACCCCTCTGAGACAAGAGCATCACATGCATGGAAGTAGGGGTCTGAGGACCACTGAACATTAATTTTTTTGCCAGTATATCACAACTACAGTAACATCTCTGCTAAGTAATTTCATAGCAAACTGAAGGAGTGCTCATTCTCATTTCTCTAAGAAGCAGCAATTAAGTGTAGGACTGGTGTCTAAAAATGGGGGCTAAGACTTAAATATGATGCAGCAATGAACATTTTTTTCAGCAACCTCAAATGTGCAATAACTGTTGTAAAAGTCTTGTGACCCTTGCAGATAGAACTAAAACAATCCATTATGATTTTTCAATCACTGTCATTTATTCAAAACAGTTTCAGACTCAAAACAGAAGTGATATATAAAACACCTTAGTCTTACCAAGAAAAAAGCCTTCCTTTCAATAGTTTGGATAAAAGGCACTATGACAATGAAAAGACTAACAGATGCAAAGCAAAAAACAGAAAAAAAATTTAGAGCATAAAAAAGAGAAAGAAAGTAAAAGAAAGAACAAAGGGATAAATTAAACATTGCAGAATAAAATTAAGAAGGAGGAAAGGTGAAAGGAAGAAAAAGGATACCATTTGCTTCTAGCTAAAAGTTCACCTCTTTTTACTCTCAAATACAAAAATTACACTGGAATTTGGAATTTGTATTCAGATGTTTGGTTAAATGTTTGACCTGTTTTTTGGGTTAAAATTTAGTATCAATTTAAGTATCTGAAGTGCAGCACAAGACATCAAGATAGCAAGCAAATGTGAACCAACTGCCAAGCAAAAATATTCTACCACAGGGTTGCAAAGTAAGTGAACCATGTAGAAAACCAGTTAATTGTTAGTTAGTTTGGGACTGCAACCAGGAGAAGGGTACTACATGCTCTAGAATTAGTAGTCACCACCTCTCATGACTTATAGACAGGGTATGCAGGGACAGGGATGATCCCAGACCTTGAGAACTGCACATCACTCATGGCGGAGCGCCTGTACAGAACTGCAATTGCTACCAGTGCTCTCGCAGTCGTGATGGGCACATGACACGACACTTGAGGTTCATGCAGCAACAGCAGATTTTACAGAGCGCAGTTCCCTTTCCATAGTCCTTGAAAGCCCGTGAGGCTGGTCCTGACTGGCTGAATTTGGTTGTCACCTGGCTAACTGGCCAATGTCTGTGTCCCTAATGTCTGAGACTGGTCCAGTTCTAATCAGGGTTATCTATGACCGTGAGGCCTCCAGGCCAGCTGTTAGCCAGCACAGTATTCCTCCTTTTCTACTGTTCTGAGTACACACCCCACTTACACCAAACCATGTGTACATCTTAAAGCAACTCAACCACCTTTCCTCTCAGAAAAAAATTACATGATCTTAAAAGGTAAATTCAGTGACAACATTTCCCATACATGGAAACATAGTTATTCATTTACTTTCATTTCCGTGTAGCTTTAGGACTGTTTACAGCTACTAAAATGTTTATCCAATATTAAATGATATCAGGACTACAACCATAGCTCAATATGTTAATTAGGAGACTCAAAATTTTAAAACACAAAATTACCCTAAATTACTGAAGAATGACAACTGTACTTGTACTTAGATTGGCAGTTTGAAAGGTGGCAGTTTGCTACCCTTACCAAAGAGTCTGACATACTCATCTAAACATCATCAACAGCCATTAAATCCTGCATAACAGAATTTTTTCCCCTCCACTGTAAGTAAGTATGCAATGCCTAAATAAGCAAAGAAGCTGAAAGCATCTTAAAACATCTGTTGAGTTACCTGAGTGGTATTCTCACACTAACAACTGGAGGCATATTTATTCTTTTGGTAAACAGATATGTTGTTATAACTCAAGCCTCAGTTACCCCCACTCTTCTTGGTACATGGTACTGGCACTTTCCCAACCATAAAGTGCAACAAATTTGGGTGTATACTATCAAAGAGAAGAATGATCCAAATTGAATTTTCTTCACATTTACTATACCCTATGATCCTTCAGAGAGCTGCCATAACCAGCCAAGAATTCTACTTGATATTACAAACAGAAGAAGTGTACAGGCTCAGACTCAGGAGCCTAAAGCTTTCTCAGAGCAGTGGTCTGACCACAACATATGTTCCACACACAGCAGATAAAGGTTTATTTTGGCAAATAGCTAAACAAGTTTATTTTCAAATTCTTCTAATTATCCAGAGAAAATCCTGGTACAATTATGAAAAAGAATTAAGAGTTAATAAAAGTTACTAGACAGAGAGGTAATATTCTACTGACAGATGCCCAGAACAAAATTCATGAGTACTCTGACAACCAAGAAGGTGTCAAAGTAATCTAACACAGTGTTCATTTCATACAGTTTAATAATTTTCTATGACCGAGTAGAATTGAAAGGGCCAGAATTAAAACTTGAAACTTTAGTGGCTCATTAGATGACGGGGATCTGCCACATCTAATATTTAAATTAAAAATTATTAGCATTTACACAGTTGATACTTAGATTTCTATAAAAAATATTTGTTTCCTTCTGATTAATTTTTGTCTCCCTAAGTCAGAGAAAATTACCTAGACAGAAATAAAAAACAATTTTAACGACTTACTTGCAACAGATGGCTAGAATGCCTCTTACCCTATATATATACACAACAAAAATAAACTCAACCTGAGTCAAGAAGATGAGACTACATGGTATTGCATTGAAATATGGAAATTTTGCTGGTCAAGTTTGTAGGAAAACAAAGGGTTCCTTTCTTAGTTTGAATTGATACACATGTCCTAGAGAACCTGCCTACAGAGATTCTACTCACTGCTGCTGTTCCTGCAACTCTGTCATGGGACTAACAGAAACCACAGCAATACATTTTCCTGCAAAGACAAATGGCATTTTTATCTGCAGATTGTACTTCTTTTACACCAACAGTAAGTGCTGAGCAGCCACAAAGCAAAACAAATCAGGAAATTAACGTGCTCAAAATTTAACCCTCTTGTCAGCTTTTCTTCTGCTGAAAAGCTTTTTTATCCAAACTTTCAACAATCAGCTTGAGGAAGTTTTTTTTTGTTAAAAATCTATGCACTAAGTTATTCTCATCTTACTTATTGTGTATCTTACTAAGTAGGACACACAACTACGATTTTGCGATAGTAAAATAGCTAGCTAGTTTATTTTATGCCCCAAACACTTCACTAAATATCTTCAAATAAGTGAATCTAATATTAAACATGCACCCACCTGGCGCATATCTAAAAGAACCTGGTCAGAGAGTACTGCACTCTGATAAAAAGGGAAACAGTAACTGAATCCAGACTGCCCCAATTCACACTGAAGAGTCTGATGGATATATTAAAAAAGGAAGAAATAAGCATCATAAGACAACTTCACTGTAAACTAGTTTTCCTAATTTAATGTTTTGCTCTTAGCAGCCAGTTTAGGGTCAAGAGAATTCTCTGGTCTCACAGTCTTTTAGGGCAGGGGAAAAAATAAAATAAAATTTAAAACCCAGCAAGAATATCACCTGGTATATTTACAAAGAAACTTCACTGAGATGACATGTTAAATAAGTAATACATACCATATCATGGTTAATTTTATCCTTAAAGATTGAATGCTATTCTGAGTATTTCTTAAATATGCATCTATGCCTCCTTACTGCAGAAGAGCATAATAAAACTTGTAGATCCCCTACAGAGTTGGAAAACAAAAGAAGGAAAAGGCATATTCTGGCTGATTAATTATTAAATTATAAATATACAAAATACTTTTGAAGTATTTTAACATGTTTCATTATTACTGCTTTATCTAGGTAACCTAGTAAACTGGAGGCTTTTACCCTGAATACACCCATCACTTCTGTTGTCAGCTTCTAAGCAGAGAATTTAGAAGTTTTATTAAGCTCTGCAGTAAACCAGATTCAGGATGCTCACTACTGCTAACAAATTCTACAAAAGTAAAGGATAGACACTATTTTCTGTGTGCTGTGCTTGAAGCTTTATCATTCACAATTACAGTTCCCTCAATGCAAAGCCCAACACAGAGAACAACAAAAAAATAAAACATCTAAAGCAGTTTTAGATACTGCTCAGCTGTCTGAAGCAGCCATTAGACACTGAATTCCATCACACAAAACCATGACCTTTATGGCATACACTAAGAACTCATAACTAAAAGATATGAGAAAGTACTGCAAAAGCAGGAAACATAAAAAACATTTAAGAAGAGAAAAAAAGATCACAGAACAGCTGAGGTCAGAAGGGACCTCAATATTTTGTCAGAACAATCAAGCAAAATAAATATTTTCAATCTGTCTCTTCCTGTAATTACTGAGAGCTGGGCTACTTTCCATGATTCATGCTTTTATATACATAGACATTCCAACACTTCATGTTTTTCTCATAAAAGTCCTTATTCTTTCAGATTGTTTTTTTCATGCTTAATTTCCCCTTCCATCCCTCCCAGCCCAACAATTATACCAAATTCTGAGCGCTTGAAGCTGAGAAATACTTCAATAAATAATCCTAAAATGTAAGCCTGAGACATGATTCCTGTAACTGTATTAGTCTGTATATACATGTAATATGTATATTTAATACAACTATATTAGTTATCAGGAACTTCATAATGACTGAAGCCCATGATCAATCTGAATTCACCATTCTTTTCCAGTCCTTACTCAACACCAAGAAAGTTTATTTATGTAATCTTCAACTGTCTGAAATGAAACTGAATGGCCCTGAGAGGCACACTTGTTTTGCAAGACTGCAGCTCCTAGCTCCATCTTGCACCATAGAAAGACTTCTGATCAAGTCACCTGTTTTCAGGAGTTGCCCTCCCGAATGTCACACAAGTTTGGTCGTAATTCTGTATACCAGGACAGCTGAAGTAGTTCCTACCTCCTGCAATCCTCAACTCCTTGCAGAAACAGGGATGGCTGAACAGCTTGAAAAACAGATCCTGAACTGCTAGACTGCAACTCAATGTATCCATGAAAACTAACAAAAACATTATTTTACCCATCTTTATTTATTAGACTGCAAGCTGTTATGGTTCAGGAGGTATTTACAATGAGCTTGGCAGTCCCAACAACTTCTGCAACAAGGATAGGACAAAACATTTAAGCTGAAATGCATCTCAGTTTTATCTGCTATCAAGTATTTTACTTCCCAGAAAACCTGGAATTGTTCTTAGCTGGTTTTAGTCCCAAGCAGGTATTCCTCATGCTCCTCCAGAATATGAGCATCTTGTCTCAGTTCAGCTAACACATGCTAAAGTAGAATACATACAGTTCATATAGAAAAAAGGTTATTCTGGAACGGCTATTTGCATGTAACTACCCAAAAGGCACCCCCAAGTATTTTAAGACAAATAGGATAAACCAAGGACATTCTTCCTTACTTCATTTACAGTTAGAATTAAAAATAATACTCTTAAAAAAGCTAGAAATAAGATTAAAAATCTAAGAATTCTTGGTTAATGGGTAATTGCAACAATTCTAAACATATTACTTAAAAAAAGATCTTTCTCCACAACTGGTAAGGATTCAAAAATTTTTTTTAGATTTCTAAAAGCTCAAGAAATCAGTTCCAAACATTATACCATTACTTGTTAGGAATTAGCTTAAGTGAAACAAAAGCAACATATGCTCCTAAAAAGTAAGGGAAAATTTTACTGAATAAAAATGCAAATATGCATTTTAGCAGCCTTGAATTTATTAATCTGATAGGTTTAATTTCCATTTTCCTGCATCAGCTTTATTTATAAAGTGTCGTGCCCTATAAATATGCTGTTATTTTCTATAGTCAAGCACCCTCTTAACAAATCTTCTCATTAATATGTAAATTTAAAGTCAATCGGTCTTCTTCCTGACAGCGCCATGAATTCCTAGTGCACTGTATAATCGGCTTTGACTTGGCATCCACTATTTATCATCAAAGATGTCAGTTAGAAAAATTATGGAAAATGCACTGCAATTGATATGACTGCAATCTACTTTGTCAACACTTAATTGTTCCTCAAATCGTACATTTACATATAAACAGCCTAAATACTGATTCATAATGATGCAAATAAACTAAATTAAAAATCTCTTCTACTGCACAAGATGGCCTGTAGTATGATGAGTTCATTTAAGAACGTATTGACAAAGGCATGCATTTCAACTAGCAGCACAAAAAAATCTGCTAATTAAATTGCTGAGTAGGTAGACAAACTAAATTTAACGCTGAAGATCTTGAAAGTAAAAACAAAGTGTTATTAATACTATACTACTGATGACTAATTTAAGGTTGGCACAGGGAGTATTTTCACACAAATCTTTCATGTTACTAGAGCAGAAGCCACAGCAGCAACTGTCATCCATCCAGTTTCAGTGAAAAAAGATTTAAAGAAACCAAATCCCATCAAGAACTCCAACCTCTCAAAGATAGGAGGTCATCCTCCTCTTCAACTTTCCTTTTGTCCAATTACAGACTAAAACTGGCTGAAACATGTTGTGGGACTGTAGCTTAAGGTAAAGCAGATTATTAATTTTGATTCTCTTTAAACGTCAGAGAGAAGAATGCAAGTTGCCTTCTTCCTGTAATAAACACTGCCTCAAGGACATTAGGAAAACACATAACTTAAATGTCTATTATCTAAAAATACTTTCCTTATTTTAAGCAATATTATGGGAAGATATGTTCTTACAACCAATTTACTTTTCATAAGAAAGGAAAAAGGGTGTTTCAGAATCTAACTAGTAGCCCATACATATGATTCTACTTCAGACATTTTTGCTATATTCATTATAATCCCTGTTTTTTAAGAAGTTAATATAATCATAAACTAAATTAGACTGAAATGTTTGCCCAAATATATCTCCATATAATTATTTTCACACAACAAATTAAACATATTTTAACACAGAATGGTGCTGCATTTCCATTTTTTTCCCAGACAAAGGATAGTAAAACAGTTAAAAAGAACTCAGTGATAGTGATAGTTGATGTCATTCCCTATTCCAATGCTGAAAAAGGGAATCTTAAAAAAATTGTTAATGTGCTACTTATAAATGACAATAATCTGCACTAAAATGTACATTTTTAAACATGGATGAGTTTCCAATTAAATGGTAAAACTTAACAGTAGTAACATCCCCAAGCCTTTAATAAACACAACCAACCAGACTTGTAGAGCAATTTTAAACAGTTCTTTCCAGAAGAAATCTTTTAATTTAAAATGTTTCAGAGTTAGATGCTATTGAAACAATGTTAAAGCATACATTTCAGGAGCTGTGCCCTTTTTACTGCAATAAGCGACAGAATTTGTGTCTTGAACAACCTCTTTTTATAAATTTTTTAAAGAACACTCATATTTACTATGAGTGTTCTTTAAAAAATATAAATGAATATAAATGAAAATAACCACCTCATTTTTTACATTTCACATTTTAATACATATGTTCAAATCTTCACACAGTGCCTCAGCACATTAACAAAGCCTAAACAAGTAGTGTAATGTTTGTTATGCAGTGATACTGGGTATCTGCAACATAAGTAGAGTCCACCCAGTTTCAGGACAGAATGGCAAACATTTCTGATTTTGACTCGCGTAAAATTGTCTAAAGCAGAAAGCAACATGGCTCAAAGAACCACAGAAAAAGGAATCTCTCTGCTACCCATGGGATGTACCATGGGTGAATAAGAAAAGGTTATACCCTGGAAGGAGAATTCTCAGGCTCTGAAGAAAGGCAGATGCCTTGTGTTAGTGAAATTTTAGAGAGCTGACTTATGTAATTGATCTCTGCTTTTACTAAGGTCTCCATAGAAACGCATCCTAAAAGACTAAGTAAATCCAACAACAGAAATAATTCAGAAAGCAGGCTCACAACAGTAATTTAAGAAGTCGCAAACTTACCTTCCATGGACTTAAAAACTGAGTACGCGCATACCGAGTTAACATGTGGATTATAACAACTTGACCCCACTCTTCCACATCAACCAGCAAGTTACAGAGCTTTCGGTAGTTCTTGTGAATCAGATCTATTCTATCTGGACACACTTCCTCAAATGCCATCACCACACTCCCAGCTACCAGCTAGAAAACAAAATATAATTCAGAAGGTCAGTATTAGGTATACAGTTAGACCACAAGTGAGAATCAGAATTAATTCTAGAAATTATCAGCAATTTCAAATTATTTCTATTCAGCAAAAACAAACAAAACAACAAGAACAAAAAAGTAAACCTACAGAAATGGTATCTTATTTAAAAGAGAATTGGAGTAAAGTTATTAGAACAGAGAAAACACTTGCTGTTTCTACTGCAGACATAAATCTTAGCTCCCAGCTCTGAAGACACAGTGCAATGTAAGCATAATTTTTTTTTTCTTACAGATTTAGCTTCCAAATAAATTAACAGAGAACTTGCAATTAACTCAGAAGTAACAGGAAACAACACAAAGTAAAACATATGCCCAGCAAGATATTTTGGGATTCTATCAACACTGGCCTGGTTGAAGCAAAGAACTGGGCCAAGTTCCCCTGGGCATTACTGGAATTCAAACTTCTCTCTCAATATGGCAAAATTAACTGTCACAGAAAATTTTATACTGAGAGTTTCATGAACACACTCCTCCCCCCCCCCAATAATTTATGCATGTTGTTTAGCACTTCCTTAACAGTTACATAATTGAAGGAATGCATCATTTATATCCTGCTATGTTCTCACACAAATTTTTGCCTTCATAAGAAGCATGTCTTTATTCAGGCATAAAGATCATCATGCTATGACTACAAAACAGCTTTGTTTTTATGAGAAAATTAAATACATTATCAACATTCTAACACCTCAAGGATTACTGAAACCTTCTGCCTCGGTATTTTCTTTCAAAATAATGGGAGGAAATATATATTGGAGTTCCAGTTAAAATTCTGTCAGCAGGTTACTTTAACTGCAAGAAAAGATCAAAAGCTGACCATGCCTTATAAGGACTTATAATTGTGTGCCTAAGATTAGTGTTCTTTCTCTTCTAATTGCTTTAATTAAGATTTGTTTTGTGTCAGAGTACATGTTAAGTCAAATAACTAAAATGATGGTACTTTATATGAAGCAGCTGATATGTATGCAGTTAGCATGCATGCAGTATAGCCTTCTGGCAGCAAATTAATGTCATATTCTATCCAAGCACTAGGGATCTGCATTTCAACCTCTATAATTTCCCCAATGACTTAAAGTAAGCAATTAAATAGAAGTGCAGTTTATTGAAACGGTACTTTTTGAGAAATATTAAATACAATGATATTCATATGTTACATTTTTCTCCCTGTATTTGGCTGACATGTGGTTTATTAGTATGCGCTCAACACTACAATTGAAAGAAAACAGCTCAGAAGATAGTCTTGCTATTATGCTAAACAAGTCTCAGGCTCTGAGGGGATTTTATGAATTACGAATGAGAATAAACGTGAAGTTGCATTTATTGTCTCCAGCCTCATCCACATACTGGTACCTGCTGGTTCCACCAAGAATGCAACTCATTCCAGGGAACACAATCCAATTATTTGATAGAGCTAAATACACTTTACATCTAAAACAATTTGCTGTATCATAAAAACAAAAGTTCTTTTTTTTTATTTGTTGTTATACTAAACTTTCTTCTTAATAATGTGTTGCATCAGTAACCTATCTGTAATTAAAAACTGTAGAGAGTTGATACTAAAATGGGTGCTCAAATCTCAGCAGAAGGCAGTGGTTATTCCCAGACCTGTCCTGAGCAGGTATTCATTTAGGCCACAGAAGCTGTGAGGTCTTCCCACTGGAAAAGTGCAAAGTCCTTTTATCAGAATGCAGAACTCTGAACTACAGTTAAGGTCAGCTTACAGAGGACAATATGACAGACTTGAAGTTTTAGAAGAAAGAGATAATACTCACAAACCACACAGAGAGACTTTCTGTAGGTTACTGTTTCATATTACAGACAAGAGAGATTGACACTATCAGTTTATAACTATCAGAATTGTCTCAGTCTGATGGTTAAAAATACCGTTTTAGGTTCATAGGTGAAGGCTGACACAGATTTCCAACAGTAATTCTAAAGAGAGCACCCTTGTCTTTTACTACTAGATCAGTACACACATTTTGCTGTATTTCTTTTTCATTTGGCTATGATTTAGCTTGAAAGCTGACAAAAAATACATATAACACTAGTTCAGATAGTTTAAAACTGAGAATATATCCTATAAAGACTGCTGGCTTTTTAAAAGCTCAGTTAGTATGAATAAAACAAAACAACTTAATACAAAGAAAGAGTCAAAATGGAATACAGGAATTCAAAACAATTACTTATTTCAAATTACATCTATCTCCTACTCAAGTTTACAATGACCATGCTGTCACTTGTGAACACTTAAAAGAAATTAGTAAAAAAACTGAACCTATGCTAAGACATGCAAGAGGTGCAATGGATAAACAAGCATTTTATTCCTATGGCAAGTCTGTAGATTTACAAGTTAATATAGGAATTGCCATTCATCATGACATTACTAAGATTATGCCTCTCTCCCCATTATTCTATTTACTAAAATTTGGCTTTTTATTTGAAAGTGGAAAAAAAAAGTAAGAATGTGACAGACTGAAAATGCACTGGTAACAAGCAGATTTCTCTGAGAAAATTTCCTAAGGCTTTCTTTCTAGCCTACACTGTTTTCCTACATTAGTATGAGCTGTTAGCCTACATTATTTTCTAGCCTACACTGTTTCCCCTATAGTATGAGCCTACTATATATCTAAACATCAGTGGAACAGCTAATAATTTTTGTTAATTAAATGCTCAACATTCCATAAAAGTATTAAAATTAAAACAAAATGATTCAATCAGAATATAAAACCAAAAATATCAGTTTCTAAAAAACAGTCAGTTAATTTCCATCTCACTGTGTCAATAGTAGATTTTTGTATAAGGAGAAAATATAAATCACTCCAACAAAACTTGCAATGAGCTCATCAAATTCAAATGCTGCTTTCCATTTATGTATTTTTTATATTAAAGCAATAAACATGGTTCATTTGTCTTCCACTAGATGCCACATTTTTCTGTGCTGTTGCTATGAACTTCAGCCATTAGCTGTGCTCCAAGGTAAACTATATGAACCATCAACAAAAGTGACACCCAATCTATGGAGTTCATATTTTCTCCAGATTATCTATGCTAGTTGACAAGCTGGTAATGAAAAAAATCACACTAAGCAAATGGTTCCTCTAATAACAATAAATTTTCTATAAAATTATGAAGGGTACAAAACGTTTCCTTGCATCTATTTTGTCATGAATTCTAATTAACGTTGTGAAAACCTGAGAGTGCTGGGTCATCACAAGAAGTGCATCGAGGTTTGATTGATAATACAGTGCAAGTTGGCCCATGCTGCCACGATTCTTCTCTCTTAAATTAATGGCCACCCCACCTGCCCTAATCATACAGCCCAAATGATATTCCCCTTCTTATTTCAATTTTCTGGAGGCAAGGAAAGAGGAAAAGATCAGTCATTTATCTTCTAATATCTGGATAATAGATCTATCACAACAAAACATCTGCACAAACTCAGTAATTTTTTTCCACAAAATTGAAGCATTTACCATCATAAAATCAATAAGTTAAGAAAACGCAGTCTTACCCACACACTTGGGTTCTAAACTAAAATATTACTTTATCAGCTGAAGACTACTTTTGAAAAGAAGAGTACCCAGCTTTCTTTCCCCACTATGCCCAAAAACACTGCTTTATTGTAGCAGTAAGATCTTCATCACAAAGTCATCACCAATTCCGAGGATGATTTCTTAATCAAAATAATGTCACTGAGAAAGTATCTGCACTTTATCTGGTAGCCATGCAGTCTGCAAAAGAAATCTCTATACTCACATATTTGCATCTCTACTCACATATTTGCATAAGGTTTTTTTTCACCCCCCAAATGGAATTAATACAAAGTTAAATGTTATTATTAACATAAAATTATAACACCAGAACAAAATAATAAATTCATTATAAAAGAGGTATGTACCCATACAAAATAAAATCTGATCAAAGCTACAGATGTAGATCAGCAATAAATTTGGGCATTTTTAATATACCCATCATCCATATGACTACATCCCACCTTTGCTTTATTAATATTAATATAAGTTTTTAATATACTTGGGATACTTTAATTTAGACTGTGGAATGCAAGTCACGTGTTATTTTTGCTTTAAAGGTTTGGATAACAGGCATGATTCCTTTGCAATGCCAACATGGATTTTATTTTTCTTTAACCTGCTATAACTCAGGTATCATTAATGAACTTGATTTTCATTGGTGTTTTCACAGCACTGTAAAACACACAGGCTGCTAACTACTATCCTTCACAGTACCTTTTTCTTCCAAAAGAAACTTTTGCAAGAAATCTTGCCTTAAACCCTATGCATTAAAGCTAGGTTATCACTGAATAGAAAGAAGAGAACTAGAGCGAAGCAATACAGAATCGACTAAAAAGAAAAGGGAACTAGTTTGCTCTGAAACACTCAGTAATACTTTCACATATGACTAGCCATATTGCTTTCAGAGAAAATCATTTTAGCATAGACCACAAGCATGCTCTTATCTTTCCTTCTACATAAAATTTCATCAGCTGCTCAACTACCTAGAATTACAAGAAAAACAAAAGGAGCAGGTATTCATGCTCTTGTACCTGCTTATCAAAATGTTAGCTACTTGTAAAGCAAGGGTAAAAAAACAACTAGGAGTTTATAGCCTCTATTATAAAAATACTTGCAAACATCTGTTTAAAATTTAAATACACTTGCAAAAAATCACAGATTTGTTGATAGACTCTAACTCTTAGTCAGCTACCCTTGAGGGTATGGTAACAATGGCTTGCACTTGATAATTTTGCATTTTAGATTAACCAAGCGCCTGTGTTTTAATTGAATCTTTGTGTTAAAACACTCTAGGAGTAGAGTGATTTTTCATTTATCTCACCAGAAATTTTAATGAAGTGCTTGGTTAAGTTTACATCTCATCTCATTTTAAGTTTTGCTTACCTCAGCTTATATTAAAATTCACTGCTGATTGAGATCTAAAAACATAAACACATCCCATAGTGTCCAGAAAGGACTTAATTTTACTACAGTACAATTCTCCTCCAGATAATGTCTTGCTATTTCAAATCTAAAATTACTCTGGCTAGTTGAAATACATTTTGTCTTTTCTGTGCAACAAAAAATGCAATAATAACATACAACAGCATGTTCTCTCTGAAAAAACTTCCTGGTTTACAGAAATTTAGAGGCATCTATACTTATTAGCTATTCTATCTCTAACATAAAGATTATGCCAGTAAATTTCAAAAATCCTGCTTGAGGTCAAATAGCTACGGAAAATAAACAAATTTTGAGTAAAAGTTTACTCTTCAATAAAGTGCAGTCTCAAATATCACCCGAATAATATCAGACTGTTATATACCTAGTTAATATTACTACTTACATTCTCCCTCCAAACATGGATTAAAAAATCAAACTGATTAAAAGAAAAAATATTTTTAAAAATTATAATAAAAATAGCCAATCAATCAACAGAGGATTATTTCAGATCCAGTGGTTAACATACAACATATAATGGCTTGTCTGAGAATTATCAGCCCTTAAGTACATAGAAGTGCCAAAAGTAACTCGACATTTCCACCAACTGAAAAAAAGTGGAAAACCATTGATATTCAACTAAGTCACTAGGACTCTCCCAATCTGGTAAAAAAAAGCTATTTAATGAACAAACTGATTTTCTGACATTAGATTAGAGCTAGCAGTAGATGGCAACTAATATTAATGTAAGGGAACAGCTCTGCATTTAAGTAGAAGGAATCCAAACATCAGTGTCAAACATTTGTGGTTCTAGTTCCACATTATCAACCTATGGATTTCAGGCACCTTGACTGTCAAACAGACAACATGGAGCTGCAAAAAGCTGAGACATTCTGCTAATCAAATAGAGGCACTTCATAAGTCTATGACTAAAAGCTGATGTTTTACAGTTTGGTCCCATTTGAAGAACTCCTATGGCAGCAAATGGACCTAATTTTCTTCAGCAAGATTGCAAAACTGCAAAATACTTTGTAAAAGTGTTTGTCATTTTTATGTATGTGGAAGGAACTTCCTCTTTTAGGCTAAGTGTATGAAGTGAAGCTTCCCTCAAGAATTCAAAAAGATGAATCGAATAAACACAAATTTCCCCAGGATGCAGCCTCATTAAACCTATAAAGTCGACAGCCTAAGGCCACATACATACACACCTGTACTTAAGGACCACCACCTATAAGCAGCTGCATCTCCTCCAATTTTAAAGGCTGAATCAAGCTACAAATGGCACTCTTGATTTCCCCACTGTGAGCAAATTGCTGTTTTCCAATTAGGGGCAAAGAATAAGCGTATTCAGATTGGAGTTACCTGCTAACAAAACACTTGTGCACTATGCATGTTCTGTTAGTAAATGCGGAAGCTTTCTGGGAACATTCAGTGGTACGTGACAAAAGATAACTACTTTAGATAAAGCTTTGCCGCGCTAGCATAGTCCTTCCAAAGCTATGAAAGATTAAATAGAGACTGACCCATTTTAGACCACCACAAGCTGTGGAGTCTGGGGTGAAAGAGCACACTTAGATGCAGAGAGCCTTAAAGAGAGATCTGTATATTTTCTTTCTGAAATAATTAGCCTTCATATTAGTTCTCAAAATAGTAAGACTTCTGAAGCTGAGATGTTAGCTCAGACTGGAATCAGGTCTCACTAGCGAACAGACAAAGAGGGCTCAGAAGGAGCAAAAAGTTGTAGCAGTTAACCAAATATGTCTCCAAACAAACCCAGCAGATGTTAAGTCTAGTCTATAATTTTCAGCTACTGCTTCAGCTGGTATCTTTATAAGTATGGTATCCAATACGTAGTATATGAGCCCAATAGGCAATAAGCCCATTATCTCCCCATAAGTAATTCCAAATTCCAAGGAGATAAAGGATCCAAACCTACTCTATCAGTTTTTTCTTAAAGTACATGTGTAAATAACTAGGCATGGGATACCCATTTATCATATGCCATAAGGCCTAGGAAACAGAGTACAAACTCACAGATTTTACATTTTCTGGGTATTTTTTAGCCCTTTATTCCTTCACTGGTACTAACAACCTAATCCCACATTCACAGACTGCATATACACCATAAGCATGAACCAGGAAATAAAATACACGAAGAACCACTGCAGTTGCAACTTCACACAAGCTCAAAGGCCTCTGTCAAATCAAGCACAGATGCAGTCAGGAGACCTAACTGTTTTACTGTTAACTGTCTGCTGAGCCACTAAGCTGTAAAACGCTTCTTTCAGTAACCCTTCAGTGGCACTTATAGGATATCTGTCAGCCAACAGCACCTTTTATGCTCTGAACACCTCGACTGTGCTAGAACGGGATAGAGTCCTGGATACTGTATCCTGGAGAATACAGTGGTAAGTGTTACAAAAACACTTGGAAAATAGCAAATGAAGCAACACACGACCGGATACCTAGTAAAACTTTAACATAGTCAAAAAGGATTACATTCAATTAATTAGGGATCTGAACAAGAACAACATGAGAATGTTTTCTTTCACTAATCTGGTTTCTCTTTGAAATCTAACTTTGCTTCTTTGGTCAATTACCTTTCTAGTTCACAAGTAGGAAACTTATTTGCAAAATAAAATTAACTAAAGACTGTGAGACAACCAGGAGTCCGTGTGGAAAACACGTAGTAGCTATATAGGGCAGGTTAAATATAATGGGAGTATTAAATTTATAGAAATTATGTCAGAACATCTCTTATTTAACAGAGTGCAAATGGAGATACTGGCAAGAACAAAAAACTGCATAGCAAATATAATTTTTTAACAACTATACACACTGCAAGATAGATGGATGTCAATAGGTACACTGTGCACCATATGCAAGTAATTTATTTCTACACTACTACAAACTAACTGAAATTATCAAACTAATTTCCCAATGAAAAAGTGCATATGAAAATTTATAGACAAACACTCACACACTGATTCATATTATTATATAACTTTGATTTTCAAAATAAAGTTTAAAGAAGCATACATAAAACACACGCTAACAAAAACATTAATTAACAGACTCATGATGCTAGTAAAATTACACCTTATTAAAGGATAGCCACTATTACAGTCATGTATAAATGCATAAATACACAATGATACTTATGTCTAAAAACATGCAAAATCACATTGGCAAGGGTTAGGAAAGTGTATTACTTACTGCTGAATGCCAGTCTCGAGAGTAAACTCTATAGATATATATGCATATGTCACAAATCTGTTTCTTACCGTACTTCTATCCTTCAAAAGCTTTTCTATTACTTCAATCAACATTTCTTTTTGCTCTGGATCAAGACTAGAAGGAAAAATAAAATTATTTTAACTAATTTGGTCAGACATATCCAAATTAGAGCAGGTTTGATTTTTGACCTTTAGACACAAACTAGGAACAAAGAACTTTGAAGAAACCACTTCCAGAAAAATCAAGTATTCCAAAGAACACACTATAAAAGGACTTGACTGAAAGTAAGTTAGGGGTATAAAATTAAATTAAAAATATAATTTTATCTTGGACCCTTTATGTGTGTTCTATAGGAAACTTAAACTAATAAAAAAAATTAAGACAGGCTAACCAACACCACAGAGAACTTGACTGAACTTCAGGTGTTAGATGACAAGGTTCTCACTGCTCTCGCAGAAATTAATTTCAGCATGAATATAATTCAGCCGTGAGTGAATATCAGGACAAAAAAGATTCATGCCTTTATTATCTAATTATCAACATAAAGCTTTGAGTAAGACACTTCAATCACTTTAAAGTTAACCACTAATTTTAGTGAGAAGTATTAGAACTCACAAATGTGGACAATTGTATTCAAGTGTACCTCTACAAAGTTGGTGTGGAAGCTAATGGAAAACAGACTGCTTGAAGTCCTAAATAAATAGCAAAAGCAGAAGAAAAGCAAAAGTTGTAAGCAACAACCTTTATAGCATCTTTTCACATACAAGAGCAGAGAGAAATTTGCCAGAGATATCCACTATTGTCAAACTTGCTTCTTAGGCAAGTAACAACAGACTTTTCACACAGCTGCTTCTCCTTCTCCTTCTATACAACACAGAAGAATTTAAAGCCAAGCCAAAAGAAAATAGACATTGAATACAAAGACCCTTAGAGATGTGTAGATCTATGCCTTTGAAAAGTCATTTCAACATGGATACAATTACAGATAAGTGAGAGAGTATTTGGTCATTATTGCATACTTCAGTTTTAATGCTGAATGATGGAGCGCCCTAATGCACAGTATATCATTCCAGGTACAGATTCACAAAGTCATTATCTGGCTGAGTACTATTTCACTAAGGCTCTAAGACCTAGCAACATCAGAACATGCAAAATGAGTAACAAAACTTTGTTAGACGCCACCATCATCATAAGCAACACAACAGTACTTTGTTCTGTATGTACTTTCACGATCACCTTTCATCCCAACTTTTATTTTTGTAAAAGGAGTTTTACTGGATCTTCTGTCAAGGACCCAAAACTTCAGAGGAAAAGCCAAAAGTCTCTTAAAAAGGTTTTATTTCATAATTTAAAAACTGGCAGAAAATTTAAAGAGAAAGGAAAAGCTAAAAAACTTGAGCAAAACCATTTTTTAATGCGATCAAGAAAGTCTTCAGAAAGGCGTAAATGAATGAATCTACATTCCTTCCCCTCCACTGTTCAGATATTGAAGACAAGGAAGGGACCATTTTCAAAGAGAAAATAAAAGAAGAGGTTAAAGAGGTCTGTGATTGCCTCCCATCATGACATCTAGTACTAGTATGAAACCTACTAATACTAGTGATGGGAAGTAGTCCTCCAAACCTTAATGCAAACACAGTACAGTTTTCAGCTGATAGACAGAAACTACTAATATCTGTAAAATGCAATCTTAAATAAAGTAAGCAAAAGGTCTGACATCTTTAGTGATGAAATTACTTCAACATACCTGGCAATGCTGATTGCATTGGACACCAATGTTGCCGTTCAGACTATGTCTGAAATCTTTTCTGTTTGATATGTAAGTTTCCTGCTGCTAGGATTGACAGAACTGCTAATAAACAAGCTCTTCTAGGGCAGACTTCCATCCAAACACCGTGACACTAAATACAGGGAAGACTGGAGTACCAAACTGGCATCCAGAACCCTGACCAGAGTACTAACTGAAATACAGAACTTTCTAATATGCAGAAAATCTGGGAAAACCAAAAAGCAAATGGAGCATACAGACATATGTTACTACTTCTTACTCAAATGGCTGCAGAATGTGGAGTAGCTAGATGTAGGAGAGAGAATTAACTGTTGAGTTTACTTTAAAAATCCATCCCTTCTGGATTCTGATTCTCATCAACTTAAAAATAAGTATTCTGAAATTACTTACTTGTTGCAGTAGGCCAATAGTCAGCCTTGCCGCCAACATATGATCAGTATTGCTGAATTGTCTAGCTATCAGTCATGAACTTTTTTAAACAAAGTATACAAAGATGGCCTATTAACTACTACCTATTCTTACTTGCTGCCAGGCCAACTGGGTCTGCCTGTGGGCAGGTTAATTTGACAGCCTCTTCACCAGTTTCCAATACTGGTGCTTCCTCCAGTGACCAAGAAAATAATACCCTCTCCCTTGGTTCCATGGTTAACTAGCACTGTGAGATACAGCATTTGTACTAGTAAATTTCGAAAATGTGAAAATAAAAGTTCACATGCTTTTTATAAACAGCTCTGAAATCCTACTACTAAGGACACAATTTTTTAACTCCAGCTTCACTCATGAAGCTTATTCTAGTCCAGGTAAGGAGAAATTTCCAGCTACAGGAGCTCAAATTCTTGCATCAACACCTAGGATGCTCGCATGAAGAGAGCTTTTGAAGGATGCACCCTCTGAGGCCCTCTGAACCATTAAGGAAACAGAACATCAGTTTCACTAGATTTCCTTTGTTATGTAAGCCCCATGTCCATTTTACTACTAGTAGGAGTAAACAGAAAATTGAAGGAGGTAAGCCAGTTTTCTCCAGATTCTGTTACCGTGTTTTTTACCTGATTCAGAACCTCTAACATCTCTCAATCTCCACTTTTTTGAATAGGTGAAATAAAAATGAAGTAGTAGAATAAATGCCTGGAATGTTTTGCAAAGGTACAGGTTCTGTTGACTCCACCTCTGCAAACCAGTACCCACATCTTTATAAGAACTCTTACAAAGCAAGAATTTCTGAAGTAGGAAGACCTGAAAAATTTGGACTTGCACAGATAAAATTTCTAGAAGTTAGCATTCTTTGTCACATGTGCCGCAAACTACCTTCAGGCAAATGCCTCAGGGTGAAAGATAGACACTTGAAACAGAGAATTCATAGATTCTGAGAATACCCACCAAAACAGTTGTTACATAGAAGAAAATAACTAGTATCATAAAAAACAAAACATAGTGCATCAGTTTCTTTTTGTATCTTTTTATAGTTATCCTGTTATGTCTAACAATCAAGAGAATTGCCTGAATTACAACAAAAGCAGCTGAGTGACAGAATGTCTACACCCACCCCATTCTTTTGAAGAAATGGATCTGAGACATGTTAAATTCACAGTAGTTTTTACAAATGTAGTCCACAGCTATTCCAAACTGTTTTTCAGTAATTGCCAGAATCACTTACCTGTACAGTTTTTGGATTGCATGGGCTGCATTTTTTCTCACGTAAGGAGATAAATCAGAAGAGGCTTCCTTAATAGCAAGCATCATAATAGGAACAATAATTGGGACACGTATACTGGATAAAACTCTTAAAGCACTTGCACGGATTAACTGATTGGGATCCTAAAAAACAGGAGCGAAGGGGAGAAATAAGATAGTGCAGAAACAAATCATTAAATATACTACTCTGCTTACACTTATTAATGACGACACATTAAACATGTAAATCTAAGTCACACTTGCAAGTGAAGGTCATGCTAATATTTTCTTCACACTAAGAATTTCCAAAACAAAAAAAAAAAGGTAAAACAAATAAAGAAAGAACATTAAACATTATGAAAATATGAAAATTTTACAAAGAAAACATTAACATCATGCAATTTTCCAGACAAAATATGGTAATTGTGGATTAAAAAATGAATATTTTATTTATTAATCTGATACATTTGCTTCAATCCAAGTGGAATTCAGATATTCTGAGAGACAGACTAACTCAATTTTAATGCTTGTATTTACAAAATGTCAAAAAAATGCTGTTCTCAGTTGTGACATTCCCATTCAAGCTCTTGACAAAATATCCATTTTATGCTTTACTGAAAGATATAAACTGAAGCTAGTAATAAAAACAATTTCAAAGAACATGTCAAAATATTAGGCTAAATGTTTTAAGACTTCTTTCTATTTCTTATCCTCTCTTCTTCTGCCCCAGTTCTTGGTCAATTTTACTATACTAGGGTTAGCTGGGAGATCCAACACATCAGTATTTGGATGAACTACTATGTAAACTTTATCCATTAATCATGGGCTTGGAACACAAGGGAAAATGTTGTTTAATCAAGTATTAAATCCTCTGAAATCTAGCAAAGTGAAATTGCAGCATCAGTAATTCATTAAACTGTACAGTGTCTTGCAAGAAGGTAACCTCCCAATGAACATTTCTCCCAAGAACTGAGAGCTGGCAACACATATTTTCAGACTGGTGTTACCTAATTATCAATTAATCTAAGATCTCAAAATCTCTACTTAGAAGTATCTGGATGGTGAACGCCCTTTATTTGACCGTTTTTGGAAAAATATCTTGTTCCTTCTAGAGTTTGCAAAGCTCACCTGCAGCCACTTAAGTTTAAAAAAAAAAGTTCCTTTAACAGAGGGAGGTAAAAAAAAAAATCTCCACACATAAAGCCAAATTATAATCATTTTAAAATGAGAAACAAAACATTACAAAAATCGAATGGGGACCTATCTTTCATAGCAGGCTTAATAATTTCTTTAGTTGCTGACAATCTCCACTATTTGGTGTCCACCCCCTTGCCACACCAAAAGGTCTCTTTTTGCTACTCAGACACAACCTTATCACTCCTCCCTCTGCTCTCATTACACACAGCTTTTAAAAGAGTTATGCCATGAGGAGTGTTCACTGTATACATATATCACAAAAACACTTGGTACAAAGTCATTAGAATTCTAGCTTTTCATGACAGTCAGAGATAGTGAAGGCAGTACATATGACATTGGGATGGAAGTTCAAGGGAAGGGGGCAGAAAACTCTATAGCAGATGTGGGATCCTCCTACAGCTGCACAACTGGTGCTCTGATTGCAACATTTTCCAGCAAGATGCAAGGTGTGGGTTAAGTGACATAACTGAAACGAGCGTAGAATACAAGAAGAACACACAAAAAACCCAATCTTCTCTTATTATAAATACTGGCCAAATTTCAGATCAGAGACTTAGTAAATCTTTCTTCTCTCCACAGTCACACTCCAAAGGCAGTCCTAAACTTTGCTGTCTAATCCCATTTCTCATTGTTATCCCATTTGAAACAAAAGAGTACGAAAAGCTATTTTTTCAGTGCTTTTAATGAAAAGTACCATGTGCAAGACTGAAAATTTTCTCTGTTATACACAAAAGTCATTTTTTTACATAAACTAAAAGGAACATAGGTGGTTCATGGTAATAACGGGGTCTTTTTTCCATACATACAAGTTACGTTGGAATGAGAAAAGTCATTCCAGAAATTAAATGTTTGGCATGTGGATTTGAAAGCACCATTCTGCTGTTTTTCTTAAGTGAAGCAATTTTACGTCTTTTACTTAGCTGTTTTGACAAGGTTTGAGGTAGCACAATCACGTGACTTAAAACTACTTAAGCAGATGTAGATATTTACATACTTTCATTTACCATACTACACTTACACAGATACTTTTTTTTTTTGTGCTACCAGCTCAGAATTCCCCATAAAATGTTATTCAATAATAACTCACTTTTAAAGCACGTTGGAAAGTACTGATGGACAATAATGCTAAATCTTGCTGCTCCTCTGCATAGCGCATCAGATAAACATACACAAGCTTTTTTATCTGAAAAGAAAAAACACAGTGAATATCACTATGAGAAAGTTTTACAGTTCTATAAAACTAGCTTCTAGGTTTCACATTTTTATCAACATTTTCTTCTTTGAAGAAAAAGCTGATAGATCCCAGAGCACTCACATGCTTTTCCCAAAGTGTTAGAAAATGCCTGAAGTGCTGCAATGCTACCTAATTAATGAAACAGTCAGATGAAGGCTAGTAACATGAAGTTCTGCTTTAAATCATTAACTAGTAAATTAAGACTATAATAATCTAAGATGCTGACATGGGGAAACTGATCACTTGAGCACACTTTTTTTTCTTATAGAAAATAGGTTAAAGTGAAATAGCCAAGAATTTCAACAAGACCATTTCATTTTACCCTGAAACTTGAAATAAATTACTTTAAAACACTTGAAAGTTAATATAACTTACAGCTGAACTGTGGTAATTTACCCATCTCAAATCTGATTAAAAGAGCACTTATCTTGGATGAAAACAAAGGATGTTAGACTCACTTTTGCATGACCACAGGCATTCAAAAGATGCAATATAAGTAAAGCATACTACAAAGGATGCAATGTCCAAAGACTAAGAAAAACCTCAGTATGATTTTGGGGAGGAGGGCATTCAATTTAGTTCACTTTACCCCTCATACCCAGGAAGCAGTGAAAACATGTTTTTCCATTTGAGTAGTAAACTGACTGTTGGGGTTTATAAGGGAAAATTCTGAAAGACCCTCAACTACAGCTGTGCTAATAATTACTGTCACTATCGGAAGATGTATCTTTGTGCCAATTCTGGCAAAAAAAACATAATATTAAATCACAGAAGGTTACACCATACTAAATTATTTTTTGTTCAGCTAGAGAAGTAGCAATCAACATTGACCACAAGAGGCCTGTGTACTGAATGACTGCAGGTGTGCAAAGAAAGCCTCCTTTCCTTGAAACCACTCTGTGACTAGAAATGGAAGCACTCAGAGCTCCGTGACTACACTATTCTTTTACCATTTACCTTCATTCAATGTTAAAATGCTCTGTTCTTTAAACCTAATCATAAAAGGGGCACATTAGGCTTGAGGGACACAGGCAGATTTGTTTAATTAATTTATCAATATAAGCACATCAAAATCCATGAATTATTGATGAAGACTAATTTTTGTTCTATACCACCAATTGTTTATTAGGTCACTTTTTGTATCCTTACCATCCATGACTTAGCATACATAACCAAGCTGAGGTCAGCATGCACTTACAACAAAAAAATCATAAGGCACTTCTGTAAACAGTAAAGTGCCCTTTGCGTCTCTTCAAATAAATTAACATGTTATACCACTTCTTCATCTCCATTTTCCTGCATCAGAGCACTGAGCCCTGATTTTAAAAAAATACAGCTGCCATTTCTGGGCAGAAAATTCACATGGATACAAAGTCACAGAATTGCAGAATGTTCTGAGTTGGAAGGGACCACAAACACCATTGAGTCCAACTCTTCAACAAATGGCGCATACAGGGATGGAACTCACAACTTTGGTGTTATTAGCACCATGCCCTAACCAACTCAGCTCAGGGTTACTCAGATAAATCAATGTATTTTATGTTACTGTATTGCTGCAACTTGTACAGACAGATTTGATTAAGAATTCCTAGAAATAGGGAAAAATTTGGCAAAACATTTTCAGGAAACAAGATCAATGTACTAAGAATCTGACTTAATCTAATAATTTCTCATATGGCATCCTAAGAAATAGACCATGATAAATGCTCCTGAGACAGAAAACATCTAACTAGATGGCTCTAAGTACACCTACACTACAATCTAAACTTGTCATCTAACTCAGATTGATAAAGAAATATGTCAGATGGCTTTACTGAATGTCCTGATCTCTTTTCAGTTTCACAGTCTCTTCCTGCACAAATATGTTAGCATTAAGTGGTGGAAAAAAGTAGGGAAGTTTAACTACAGCATAGACGATGACATGTGAGTTCACATAATTGTCTGTTTTAAATAGGAGAAAAGGTCCATAAAATATAAACAGTGAAAGGTTTCTACTAATACTGTTTAGTTATAAGACCTCATCTTCACAGCCACAAAGCATACCTCCCACAAGGGGGATGGAGGGATGTGTGCACACAACACCCTGCTCTAGTTTGTCCCAAGCCCATGACAGGAACCATCAGCTCAGAGGTGCAAAAAGAAACAAAATAATAGGAGGGAAAACAAATTCAGGACTCAGGGAAAGGATACCCTGTCACACTCCTCCCAGAAAAACCTCAGGGGACCCTCAGCTCCTATGCCCAGGTGTTAAAACCACCAAGAGTCAACAAAGACTAGAGCATCTTTCAGACTGAAGATGTTTGCATGTACAGAAATGGGACACAGATGAAAAGTATTTTAGACATGACATGGGATGTTCTGGGGAAGAACTAAAGTGAAGGAGAAGCAAGGGAAATCTAAATGATCTGGAAAGGAGTAAGTCAGGGATAAGAGGGCTAAACAGTTTGATAATTGGTACATCTATCCTTCTGTTCCCTGCATGTGAATAGCACAGTCTGTTGCATTGACTTATTAAATTTCATTTTGAACTGTTTTCCTTGGTGAGGTACTCTTTGGTGTGAAGATGCATTTACGCGCTTACAACTATGGTCAGGCCACAGGCTGGAGGACCAGCACGGGCATCAGCAACTAGAGAGAACAGAGTGAGGGGACTTAAGTATGACTCCAGCAACTGCAATGTTTCATCAGGCTATAGGGATCTCTAAGTCCAGGGTGGCTAGCATCTGGAAGAAGTGAGGGTCTGGCTGCCAACACCAGGGACCACAGGCTAGTTGGCCCATGAGCATGTATGTAAATAAAGAGACCAGAATGTGTGAAATCAAGCACAAGTCAATGTGTTTGTGGTGCAACAAGCTGCACCAGGTGACAAGTGGGTGACATGGTCTGGGAAGGAAGTAGGTGTGGCTGTAAGCATCTAAGGGCAAGATCACAGGAGGAGCTGGCTATGCCACAGAACAGTGAAGTCCCATTCATCTGCAAGTAAAGCCCATGGCCTGTGAGTCTCTAGGGGCAAGAACCATGGTTTTGTGGATCTCTTCAAGGGCACAACCATAAGGGCCAGACATTAGGCAGACTCCATGAGGATGAACTCTGTATATATACACACATTCCCACTAGCAAACCATCTTGAACTGCCAAGCAGCTGACACTCTTTGTGTTCACCTGAATATCCTGTGACAATTTACATGACTGGCCTCTGTACATGCATATTTGTTTCGTATATGTACAGATAGAATATTTATGTGTACCTGCACACCTACCAGGGATACAGTCTCAGCTTCACTACTGGTTGGGTTGAAAGTCTGGAACTAGGACAGTCTTGTTTCTATCAGACTAAAAGCTCCAGCCCTAACAGTTAAAAGCACTTCAGAAAAATAATATTCTTTAAGGCACTCCTCTTTGAGTCTCCTTGTTTAAAATTTGACTTAAGACTACTCATAACTTACAAACATAAATTAAATTGGAACAGAATATTTACTAGTCTGATTTCTTACCCACATCTTTTTACTGCCTGTTACTAAAAGTACAGTTACAATTTCTAAAATTATTTTAATGCAGTAATTTCCTGAATTAGCACCTTTGCACATTTACACCTCCTTAACTTACCAGAGCTCAATACTTGGCCTTGACTAAATAAATCCACTCTCTCAAAGAACAAAAAAACCCCAAAGTTTTCAAAGTAGTAACTAAAAAAGAATAATTTCTTTAAAGCTAAAATTAAACTCAAACATGACTATTACTATCCATCCATGTAAATATGGAATAAAACTGATGTTTCATCCATTATATCACAGCATGTTAGAGTGAGAAAGAAGTTTGCTGAAGCCATTATTATCGGAAATATAATCTTTAGTGCTATCAGCCAGGGAAAGAGTGTTTTTTTTGTTCCCACTAACAATAAAAAATAAAGTCTGAAGTACACATCTTCAGTAGAGGACAAAGAACTGAAGCATGCATTCAAATGATTTCTCTCCTTAAAATCCAATATTTCAAACAACTGTTGCCCCATTTTTAAAAAATTACAATCTTGAGCAGTAGGGAGTTCACTCTACTTTCATCAAACTGATGCTTGTTAGACACCATGAGGTCTCAAACTACAAACTTAGAGATGCTATTTTTATCGAAATCTTATTTGTCAAATAGACTATAACTCTGACACTTCTGCAGGGAAGCTGCCAGAGTATGCACAGTAATGCTAGTGAGCATCAGAGTTACATTTTCTATATACACCCTGCGGTTATACAACAGTAACGCTGTGGATTTAAACACATCATCATTTAACAGAACCTCAATTTTTAGTATTCTGGAAATCTAAATTTTCCTGAGTCCAGGATGAACTTTTCCCCCTTGCTTTCTTACAAGAAACAACAACAACAAAAAGATACATCCAACATAGATGCAAGAATACACCTCTTTTTTTTTAAGACAAAGGTAAAGGTAAAGACATTACCTTTAAGACATTACCATTTTAAGACAAAGCTGAAAGGTAAAGACGTTACCTTTCAGCTTTGATCTGCAACAGATGTTTAAAAATACAATCTAGCACAAACCCAAGCTTAGCAAGAAGGACAACACTTCAAATACTGAACTACAATAACTTTCCTCAATTACATCATACTTCAAAAACTTTCTAAAATTAAGTAATTTTTCTTTTAAATGTAAAGAGCTACTACTTCTTCCTCCAAATCACCCAGAAGGTTTCCATTATTTACGCATAAAATTATTACTATAATGTCATTATTGAAATAAACTCCTAAAAAAGCTCCATCAAAGATACCAGTTGAAGTCTAACAAAATTAGACAAAATCTTCATAAACAGATTTTCCATAACAGTATGTTTTACAAGTTAGAGAAATACCTCAATATTTTTACTAGCAACATTCTTCACAACAGCAGGAAACAGCTCAGAAGCATTTTTTCCCTTTGCAATCATCTGAAAAAAAAAAGAAGAGAAAAATCTTAGTAATGTAACAATATAATCTATTAGAATGTGGTTTGGGTTTTGTTGCTTTATTACAGATCTATATTTCAAATCTCATTTTTATGAAATTTATGGGGTTTTGTTAATTACTAGACCTTAAAGGATACGATCCTCAATAAAAACTCTTGGGTGCTCTCCGGTAATGAGCTTGCTGAAGCGGAATCCACGAACTGGACTTTAACATATAAGACAGCAAATAATTTTTAATGCTTTCAAAATTACTAAAAACAAAGACTTTTCTAATCCAAAAAAGCTCCGCAGAATGACCTTTTGGGTGGTGGAGGGGGAAAAAAAGGCCAACCCAACAAAATCCAAAAAGTTATACAAGCTTAAATCCTGCTCCTTTTCTCTGAAACATCTGTGGCTTGCAACAGAACCAAGGAGAAAAATAAGAATAAACATCACACTTTAAAAACAAAATAAGGTTATTTTCCACAGTAAGTTAAACACAGAAGGCCATAAAGTATTTATACAGAACAAAAAAAAATATACAAAAGCCACACAGGAAAAGCAAGATCAATCAACCCACTTTTTTTTCTTTTTTTTTTTTAAAGTTTTGATGTTTGATCATGAAGAAGGCATGTCACAAACAATAAAACTGTCACAATAAAGATCTAAAGATCATAAACATCAAAACCCAGGCTTAGCTTCAGCTCTTGTACAAACAGCTTAAGAAGGAAGTTATTTGTAGGAAAGTGAGTAATAAGAAGGAATAAAATACTTTCATATACACTATAGCTGCACAGTCTTCTTCTTAGATATAATTCCAGTAGAATTTCTGACAGTGTTTTATGTCTAAACTGCAAATACTGGAATTCCAGGATGTTACATCAACCTACATCAGGATCAGTGCTGCTGATACAGACTAAAAGCATTCTCATCTCTAAGAATTTGTGTGTCCTGCTCAAGGTCAAGATTCAGCCATCCAAACATCATGTTAATCAGAAACCATGAAATTTCACTAAGAAATCATAGAATAGTCCTCTGAAAGTCATCTAGTCCTGCAGCAAGCAGAAACATCTTCAAGATGTTCAGATATCAGGTTGCCCCTCACGGAATGTTTACAAGGATGGGATAGTCCCTATCTCTCTGGGCAACCTGCCCCAGTGTTTCACCACCATCATCATCAGATCTTCCCCCTTATATCTAATCTAAATCAACTGTCTTTTAGTTAAAACCATCCCCCCCACTGTCCACTCATCAGAGGCCCTACTGGCAAGTCCCTCTCCAGCTTTCTCACAGACCCCTTTATACACTGGAAGGTGCTGTAAAGTCTCCCCAGAACCTTCTCTTCTCCAGGCTGAATAACCCTAACTCCCTCAGCTTGCCCACACAGGAGAGGCACTCCAGCACTCAGATCCTTTTTGTGGCCTGCTCTGGACCCACTCTAACATGTCTGTTTTTCCTGTCCTGAGGACTGCAGAACTGTATGCAGTTCTTCAGGCTGGGACTCTGTTAGGAGAGTGGAGCAGAGCAGCATAACCATCTCTCTCAACCTGCTGGCAACACTTTCTGGGCTATTAGTGAACACTGTCAGCTCACAACCACCATTTCATCCATCAGCATGCCCAAGTCCTTCATGTCAGAGCTGCTCTTGATCCCGTCATCCAGCAACCTATGTTGATACCGGGGGTTACCCTGACCCAAGTGCCAGACCTTGTACTTGGCCTTGCTGAACCATATGATACTACCATGGGTCCACAGTGCAAGTTTGTCCAGATGCCACTGGATGGCATCCTGTCCCTCATGCATGTCAACTGCACCACTCAGTTTTGTGTTGCCTGCAGATTTGGTGAAAGCGCACTCAATCCCACCATCTAAGTCATTAAAGAAGATATCAAAAAGTACAGGTCCCAGTACAGACCCCTAAAAGGAACACCTCTTGTCACCAATGTCCACTGGTCTCCGACATACATAAGCAGCAACAAATACCCAGGGATCCAACAAAGAAACAAGAGTTCTGCAGTTAGTTACTCCTGTCCGTGACCATTACATTCCAACTACATTATACAGCTGATTAAACTTAATATTCTCAACACACAGATCTGTTACAGTGCATCTCATTGATACAACATATTAAAAGCATAAAGAGCTAGGATCTCATGCAACAAAAGCAAGAACACACAAAAACAGGAAATACCTAGTAAACTGCATATTCTGAGAAGCTTAGAAGGAGGATGCCAGAAAGAAGGCAGCTGTAGTTGAACTTATTACTCAGTCTTTCAAAAGGTAGTAAGAGCAGCTGTCCAGTGTGACATTTTGATTTAACCCATTTAACATCTTAAACTGTTTATTGCACCTGTATTAAAACACGGGAAGTGACACAAGCACTGTGAATAAGCAAGCACATTAAATGAGTTTCAAGGTGTTTTTAACTAAGAATCTAAAATCAATTTACTACTTTCAGGACTGGGGGGATCTCTACAATAAATGCCAAATTCAGAATGACAAGACAGAACTTAGCAACAAGATGCACTGCAGAGAAGTAAGACAGAATGAAAAATTATCATCTTATCGTGGTGCAACAGAAGTTATAATACTCAAAAACAGCGATGATCCTCAGACCTCCCTGATAGACTGTAATGGTATAACTCCATGCATTACTGGGATTATTCAACTGATCTACCATAACAGCTCCAGTGTACCATGTAAATATGTATTTAGGGCCTTTTAAAAGAGTGTATTTTGATTCATTATTGCATAGCAATTTGTGTAGACCCTCCTTAGCTTATGGATCATTAATCTGAAAGAACATAATGGTTCTTTCCAAGACTAATGTCTATCATATCATTTTTGTTGCTGTGCCTAGACATTTGCCATTTGTGTTGTCTTATATACCTGGAGTTCTTCCACAAAAACATTCACTCTAGCATAAGTGCTAGGCAATGCCAAGATGTACTAATTTTTTTTTCCACATGAGAGACACACAGACATAGATGATACTCTTGGAGGGAAATCAGACATGTGACTGTTTCCTAAACTTATGCTCTGAAACCTTCAGGAGTGAAATTTCACTGGTTTTTCCCCAGAAATTCAAACAGGTTTCAAGATCTGGTACTGGTTGTTATAATATCAGTGAATGTTTTAAAAGAAATATCACCTTTATGTTTTCATGCATATAGTAAAATATGTGTACACAAAAATTTATTTCTAAACCAGCAGTGTTGTTTATATTCTTCCAAAGACTGCAATTATTTTATTGCATGCATATAAGAAGAAACATACAAAATAACATACTGATTAAAAAAAAAAGTCATCGATCATGAAAGTCATATTTTAGCTAAAAGTACGCTTAGGTACCTTTATGCATAAAGGGAGAAGTGAGAAGATTAAAACTACGTGGACTACTCCTACGTTTGAAACTATGTTGTTTTACATCACTCTCTGGAAGGCAGATTTTGTTTTATTTGTAATGAATCTCCTTCTCCCTAGGAGAAAGTTCATAAACCATCTTAAAGGAGGAAGCGACTGCAAAAAGTGCCATAACCAGCATTCTCCTTCTACTTTGCTATCACACCTATATGAACAAATAAAGGTTTAGCCTCTTAAAGTCTACTAAAATACTAAGACAACTGTTGGTATCATAGAATTATAGTCATACAGAACAGTTTAGCTTGGCAGGGACCTTAAAGACTGACCTGCCTTCCATGGTTAGGGACACCTTACCAAGCATCTCCCCTGTGAGGACAGGTTTCAGCGCAGAGAAGAGAAGGCTCTGAAGAGACATTATAGCACCTTCCAGTACGTAAAAGGGGCTAAAAGAGAGCTGGAGAGGGACTTCTATAAGGGCATGTAATGACTGGACAAGGGATAACAGCTTTAAGCTGACAGACGGGAGGTTAACACTCCATGTTAGGAAAAAGTCATTGTGACGATGGTGAGGCAGTAGAACAGGTTGGCCAGAGAAGTTGTGGATTTTGTATGCAAGTTTTTCCAACTATCTAACATTTAGAAAATAAGCATTCCATTGAGACATGTTAAACAATACTCTGATGACAGAGTTCCTTTTTCCTGTAATAATAAAGCTAGAGGAAGCCTTTCATCTCTGAAAAACACATCTCATCCCTGAGAGATGAAAGGTCCCCTCTGTATGTAAGCACAAAAGCACCTTTGTGCTCCACAAGAACATTACCAACGCTGCTACAAGGCCTCATGCTCATATTGTGCAATGTCCCAGTCTTGACCTGGAAAGCTCATTGTTTGAGTTTGCTACGTCAACTAGAGATTAGTGCCAGGTATCTGGTGTGGAACACACTTTAAACATAGCACAGGAAACAGCAAATACCTTGAAGATATGAAAGAAACTGAAAACAGAGGATTCAGTAAATCAAACGACTCACTTGCAGTTAAGTAATGGTCAGCCTTATAAGCTAGAAGACTCTTTCTACTTCAAGCAGCAGCAGCTGACCAAGGGAAAAATATCCAAAAATCAGAAGGTGCACAGTGCCATTTGGGGAAACACTGCTTTCCCTGCAGTGAAGAGTGCTTAGAACAGGAAAAGAAAACAACAAGCATGAACTTAAAAAAGGACAGAAATCTGCTGTTGGAAACTGGACAGAATTGTCAGAATTGGAAAATGGGGGAGCAGAAGAAAAAATGTGCCCAGTAAATTCTGCCTTCCCTCACTGAAGACCTCTTGAGCCCAATCACTCCAGCCTAAATCCATCAAGGATCACAGCTATCGCTGCTAGCTACCCATCTCCAGCTTCATGGTATCACACACTTACAGGAAATTAAAGAAGCCATTAAGACCTCTTTTGAATGTTCAGCAGGAGCAGGTATCTAAATAGAGCTTGCTCATTGCACACTCATTTGTAATGACAGCTTTTTTTGCAGGAAAAAAGGAAAATTAAAAAAATAACCCAGTAAAGCCTTGGTTTAAAATTTAAAGCGGATTCAATGTTTAATATTTTTTAATTCCCCCATCTATATGTATACAGAACTACATTCAGTTTCAACAGTTTCCAAATACAGATAAAGATTTGGCCAGCTTTCCAAAAACCAAAAACAAGGGAGCAAGAGGCAACTTGCCACAACTCTTCTGCCCACAGTAATAACCAGAAAAAAAATACTTTCTGAGGGAAGCAGAAGAATGTAAATTTACCATGGCACTTTTAAAGATAATGTGTTTTTGTAACAGTACATCTGTATGCCAGACTGGTCAAACCCTTGAGCAATCCCACATCATGTGGGAGAAGATGAATCAAAAAACCTTTCCCAAACCCAAGAAAGACATTATGAAATAACAGCTGATATGTTACCCAGACCTCACAGGTAAATGGTGTCTCTGGCAGGACTAAGGGATTACAGGCAGGGAGACAACCAACCTGATTAAAATTCTCATCACTGGACAATCATGAAGGGAGAGGCTAGCTCTGGAGTCAGAGGAAAGAACACGATCACATGACACCACCTGTACCTATTCACTTTGGTACATACTTGGACAGGATTAAGTACGCAAACATCAAGCTGAACAAGAAAGCACATCCAGAGTAGACTGAAAAAACAATGACAGAAAACAGTCTCAAGAACCCCAAAACAAAGAAGCCAAGTGGACACTGAACAATCTTCCGTAGCACATTCTTCCCATACTTTTAAGAAGAAATAAAGAGATTCCATCAACTTCATGATGTTTTGCTTATAGGGTTCAAACATGTAATAGCGTTAAACGTTATTCAACCACCTCTATGGGTACACAGTCACCTGAAATATGTTATCAAATAATCAGGGATCATGCTCAATCAAAAAAGAAAAACCTCATAAAATAATAAAATAAAAATAGTAAATGCAACTTGTCATTTTATTCCTGCAAATTTCTGTTGTTTCCAGTCTGATAATTTGAAGCTTCTCTTCAGGAGCCTTTTCCTATTCAAGGTCTCACTGAAAATAGTTGTTTACAGGCATATTGGCACTGTTACATAAATATTTTAAAAGCATGTACTCACATGCTTTTAGTCGCATACGCATGTAGTCACATATATCCAAATACACCAATTCCTACACAAAATTTCAAGTTAAGAATTTTACCATTTCAGCACCACAACTTTTAAAGATCATGTAAAGACTTAAGTGCTAATCTAATAAAGAATGTGTAAAAGGAAAGCATTATTCCCATCCAAGAAATAAAAAAACCCCAAACTCCCATACCCCCTAACAAATAAAAACAGTAACAAAACCAAAAATCACATACCCCAACAATTCTTTTCATTGCATCCAGCTTTGCAGAATCTTTACTGCTTTCCAACATTTGTTTTAGGTCTTCATTCCTATGGTAGAAATACAGTAAAGCAACAATTAGAAAAACCAAAAAAATCAAACCAGAATACCTCTTTTATATTCTTGCATCAACTCAGCAACTTATGGTGAAGTATTGCTCCCTCTTGCTCACTTATAAATTTTATTTACTCTGTATAATGAGGTGTTTAGCAAAAGAATGTATCAAATTCCAACAACAATGTAAGACCATGCAACTTCAATCTGCTGTGAGCTGAACCTGTCTCAAAGACTGAAATCTTAAAACACAAGAAGAGCTTAGTTTAAACCAACAATTCATTCACTTCTCCCTTGTCCCCCAGGGAGGGCCAGATGCAATAACAAGAAGTTGGCATGTTTGTGTTAAAATATATCAGCTTATGTAAGTCACTGAAAAGTCCAGACTTCAGTATGCTCTGAATTTCACTAAGAATCAGGCATATAACCTTGTGCTCCTACTTGCCTTCCTGTACAGTAAATTGCTATCCCCTATCCTCAGGAATAAAAGCCTCAGATCTGAACTATCTGATCTACCAGTTGCAAGACTAAGACAGCCTGATGATTTGACACATACAGTGTGCAAGCACTTTTTACAGCTGAAATAAAATTCTCCCAGAAAAATATCAAGTTAGTAAGAAGGTTCTCTTGTAGATACAGCTTTTCATTAGCTGTCACTATAAGAAACCTCATCATACTTGGCTTTTTAGAAATAAAAAGATTGCAGTCTAACTGCACTTAAAGAGCACAAAAGTTTACAAAAGATTTTTTGAAGAAACAGCTTTTTTGTAACATCTGGATAGACTGATTTACTGAAAGATACAAGTGGATAGAAACTCGAGACACCTGCAATATTCCAAAGGACTCTGAAGACTTTACAAGTTCAAACCCTTGTGTGAACTTTCACACAACTGAAAGGCAATAGGGTGGGTAAGCAGACCATGGTGGAACACCAGATGCCCACAAAGCCATTCTTTCTCTCCCTTCCTGAAGCAAGATGGAGGTGACAAAATAGGACGGAAAAAACCTCATGTGTCAAGATAAAGACAGTTTAATAAAGCAAAAGCAAAGGCTGCATGCAGAAGCAAAGGAAAACAAAATATTTATTCTCTGTTTCACATCAGAAGCAATGTCCAGCTACTTCCCCAGGAAGCAGGGTTTTAGTATACACAGCGGGTGCTCTGGAGGACCAACATCACAAGAAAGAATGCCCACCCCTTCTCCTCGTTCTTCACTTAATAAAAGTGATAAATAAAAGTGACCAGTCATCATATGCTGTGGAATATTCCCTTGGTCTGCCTGGACCATGAGTCCTGGCCACACATCCTTCAAGGTTTTGCCGAACCCCAGGCTGGTGGGGAAAGGGGATATTGGAGAGACAGTCTTGACTCCCGTGTGAGCGCTGCTCAGCAATAGCTACAACACTGGTGTGTTACCAACACCTCTCTCACTACCAATACAAAACACAGCATGATGAAGACTGCTGCAATGGAAAATAACTCCATCTCAGCCAGACCAAATATATCCAGACAAGATTTCAAAAGTGAATGCAGAACCTGGATATATTCTGATTTATCACTGCCCTCATAATTTCATATGGGAAGGAGAAAAGGGTGTAAGCCAAAGCTGGAATTAGTTACAACGAGAAAAAAATATTGACATTCATTCCGTTATAAACCTTTAAACAATATTTTTCCTACTTGCAAGGAACTGAATCACTCTAACAGAAATTTCCTCATATTTTCAGAACCAGTACTGCATCTGCTTTGCGCCTCCCCACAAGAAATCCACGTTGCCCACATTTCAGTATACATCCACATAAGAATTGCAACCAGATGAAAAAAAGAACAAAAAACCAACAACAAAACAATCAATGCATTTCCTACTAAGCTAAGGTATGTAAAATTCAGGATACCTACATGCAACTTACAATTTAAGTCTAACTCCTTTTTCAAAACCAAGTGTTTCATGAAATAATTGGAGCAACCTATTACAGATTCCCTATACTGTCAATATCTGCCTCACTTGACAGCTTAATATCTAATTATTATCTTAAAAAAAAAAAGGAAAAAAATAAAGGAAGTATTCCATTTCATTGCCTGCTTTAGTACCACTTCCCAAAAATCATTGGTTACTCCCTTTTTTGTCTGTATCACTCAAAGGTTACTCCTGCTACTCCTGGATATTTTCAAAGATCTATAAAGTCAGTCTTCTATTGTTACTTTTTTTTGTTGTTGTTGTTACATTTGTTTGGTTGTGTGCTTTGGTTATTTAAAATATACATCCCATTCAATTGTGATCTACAGTTTTGCATACTGCTCAGATCAGCTTAGTAAGTCTATAGCTAGATACCTTCCTCAAGGCAAGTCATAACATACAATGTACCTTCTTGTAACACCACTCAAGGCTGATAGGTCAAACATGTCACACATTCTCCTATTATCTACATTCCTGTTCCTTTCTCTACATTAAACTCTACATTTTTCTGATTTGCTTGTATTCACCTCTATATCATCCAACTTATTTTATTCACTCCATATTTTCCCCTCAGATCCATATCCTTATTTTTTATATTAGAAATAAAGTATTTGTTGGTTTGGGGCTGTACATAAAATATCATTAACAATTTGGGCTTTTTACCTTTCAATCCCTCTGTGAAGTTCCATTTCCAATTAATGTTTAAGAAAGCATAGCTTTGATTTAATTTTTGGCAGCTCTCTTTACTCCCATCACTCTTGACCACAGGAACAGCTGCTTTTATTGACCATTCCTACTCACCTATTCCTCACAGGATACCAAGTAAGTCTCAGGGTTTTTTGATCCACTTGTAGTACTTTGCCTGACACTTTGCTCTAGCTGGAAACAGAAACTCAGAAACCTCTAACTCCTTCTGCTTAAGTCATAATTCTTCTCTGTGCAGGAATCTGTACAACATGGTAAGAAAAGTTACACAGCAAAAGACAGGACTTGATTCAGAAGTTGCTCTTAGTCCTATGCTCCTGGTTCCAGTTTCCTACTGTTGTTGAAAATGTGAAATATGTAAAAATTTTTTTAAGAAAGGATGTTCTTTGATGTTTCATCTTTGTACACTTTCAAGCCTAATCAACAACAAATTAGATTCAGTCTATGAAATGGATAGCAGCTAACAAGCGAGTTCTGTGAGCAGCTAGCAAGCAGTGAGGTCTGTGTGTTCAAAAGACAAATTACTTGTCTGTAGACTTGCCTTGCTAAGGTTTAGGGCTTGACATGTTTCAATGATCCCAGACCCCAGGTGAGGTTCACAAAGCTTGGGAAGAAGGACACACCCCTAAGGGCAGACCAAGAACGCAAATTTGATGGGCCACAATGATGTCCTGCAGGACCACCAAGACAAAGAGGAAACTAATAAAGACAACGCAGCAATAGTGTGAAATCAGCTCCAATGGGGTAAAAGGCGATTCTGGCAGGAGAGACTGTGACCATAGCCCACCGACTTAAAAAATCACTGACCCAGAATAAGAGAAAGGTTGAACATGTCGACCAGTTATCATGAGAAGTGAGAAATTCATTAACCAATAGAAGGTAGAATACTAATCAACAAACAAACAAAAAAGAAGAATATGTCAACAAAGAGGAAAATATAGAAATAATAATTTGAGTTTGAGGATGAAGTAGCAAAAATGGAGGAAGTTACACGGAACAAGATCCAAGTACATGCTGAAAACCGTCTCCCAGAATGTAACAAACAACAAGAAAAAATGAAAAGGCGAATTTAAGATGTGAAGACAGAAGTGTTCATTGATGAGCTCTAGTTCTAAATGCTTATAGAAAACATTCTATCATACACTTCAAATTAAAACCTTTTGAACTGTTAGCTGGGAAGATATAAACTATAGAAATTTATATATGAAGACCTGTTTTCAATCAGCCTTGTTTCCATACGAGAAAAGCAGCAGGGGAAAAAATAAAGAAAGAAAAATAGGAATTAAACAACAAGTTCTTGATTAATCAATATGGAAATCAATGTTACTTCAATAGATGGTTTGTTTGGGTTTTTAAATATCTTTTCTAACAAATTATAATCCAGGATTAGCAAATATTAGATACTTACAGAATGAAATATTGCTTCATATATCCCCATTGATCACCAGCAGCAGCAAGCCTTTTTTCTTCTACAGTTAGATATGGTTTCAGTGTAACATCAAAGTTTTTCCCTTTAAGAGCAGACTTAATAGTGCAAGACACCTCAATTATTTTGCCCAGCATTGTGGAGTTTTGTTCCATCCTTTTAAGCGAAGTACGTAAAAAAGCAATACAAAAAAATCACTGAACTCAACCAAGGTTGCCTGCCAAGAGTGAGGTCTACTCAAAAAAAACCAGAAAACCTTACAAAGTAACAGGATATGCACTCCCTTGCTGTTTTAACTTCCAGAAACAAATAACACATGCAAATTTCAAAGGTCACTTGCTCCAAAAACAACTCTTATCAGAGCCTCAATGAACAATGGGAAAAGTAAATGCATTTCAGTCCTTTGTAATATAATTTATTGTACAGTACAAGTATTTTCATCTTTTGATCATTAAGAAGTTTGAAGGAAATTTCAATCTTTTAATAAAATCCCTCTAAATAGAAATAAATGTAAACATAAATGTAAGCTTTGCAGTCACACTAGGGTTCATATTTCTATACTCATTAGTTATGCTGAGGTGACAGTTCCTCAATACACAATCCTAGACAAATACTCTCTTTATCACTTACTTCCACTTGCCAGGGGCTCAGGAAAATGCAAGCAACCTTCAGCTGCATCAATACCTTTGCTTCTCCCTTCTAAAACTTTGAGAGACTCTACCCTAGATACATATTATGGATGATTGAAATATAAACTTTATTACTTCAGGAACAACACAGGTTTAAATAAGCCTAATCTGATACTTGACAGATGATGCGAAACTATAAGAAGCAGGAAAGTAATGGTCCCAACAACAGCAGGTGAAAAAACACCAAACTTTTGGCTGAATATAGATATATAGTCTCAGCCATTTTCCCTAACAGTAAGAAGAGGTAAAATGACTCTCCAAGAGCAAAAAAAACCTAGAAAAACAAGAAGATTCCCACCTGTCTGCCCAATGATGTATTCTAAGAACTCAACAAGATTCCCTTGAGTTCCCAAGCCATAATCTAGTGTCTTCACATCTACTTCAATATAAGCCCACTGTCCTCAAATGTTGCAAGCTGAAAGCACTGGTATAGACAACAATTAGAAATACTCATATAGAAATATTAAGCATGTACTATGAAATATGATCTTTAGTACTTGTATAGCATCCACCATAAAAGGCACCAAGTCAATTATTAACTGCCTTTGTAATCTTTAGCATCACAGGCTTGTATTCCTAATATTACAATCTGAAAGCTAAAGTAGTACAAATTAGAAATGCAAATTCATCACCTTTCACAGCAGGTATCACACATGACAGATTTGCAACGACACAACATGACGGACATCACAAAACACATCTAAAACATGTCCTCCTTGAAACATTGGTTGAATATTAAGTGGAGGTAGTTGGTTTCTAACTTTCTTCTATGTTTTTATATTTTATACTTGTAGCATTTAAGATATACACGATTTTTTTCTTTCTACATGAAAACACTGTTTCCTCATACCTTTGTACCATTTACAGATACGATAAGGGTATGAGTATCATAGGACCAGTGACAGACCTACCAGTTTAGATTACTCTTAGAGGTGTTACTACCAGAAAGAAACAAAAACCACCAGTTACCTTTTCTAGTTCTCATGTTCTTTCTGGTGGCCTCTATTTCCCTGCCATTAAAAAAGGAATAAGCCACATCCTTACAACTGCCTCAAGATAAAAGAGGATGGTAGGTGTAGGGGTGTGGTAAATATATGGAATGTAAGAAACAAAAGAAAAGACAAAATACAACCTTAGATCTTGACAGTCACAAGATTACACTTTAAAAGCCTGAAGTACTATGCCAGAAAACACTTTGATCACCCTACTCTGCATGTTGATTATGGCGAAGAGTATCCAAAGAAAAATTCTGAATATGCCATACTACTGTCAGCACACACTTGGTCATTAAAACTGGCATCTTGCTGAGATTAAGACTAGGATTACAGATTTCAATGAGCAATGTTACCCACTTCTACAGAAAAATAAAGGTAGGCATAACTAAATATCACTGAGGTTTAAACAGCTATGTCAGCAATAAATCTGGGCATCTGTCTCAGTTACTTTGCCTCCCCATAGGAACTATGACAAAATTCCCAGTTATACTAAAATATTTATCCAGAATTTGTGGCATGCCATTTGGCACTGCATCACCATGTTCCTAATAACTATTACTAAGAAAACAGTTGCTCCCCTCTGGTAAAATACACATTTATTTTCTATTGGTTTTAGCAACACCATAAAACTAAATCCACAGATTTTCAAGTTTTGCCACAGTTCTGACATGTCAGTTACTGAAAGAAGTCACCCGCTAATCATTAGCCTTCTTAGTAATCAAGCAGAAGATTCATGAGTATCAAAACTGCAACTGAAGCCCAACTAGCAATGCAACAATAACTTCTGGAACAGCTGTAATCCCCTCAAGGAAAGGAGACTGAATTCTAAACAAATAAACCCTGGTGAGACAGAACATCTTCATATATAAGGATAGCACTATAGCACTGTAAGGTAAGATATAGGAAGTGGTAAACAAATCCACCACAGGGGAGGAAGCAAGTGTCACCAGTTTCGATATTATGGAACAAAGCTCTTATAGAACAGAAGTTACAGAAGTTTCACTCAGCTGAGTTTTGACAATGCATTTCTTGTTTCAAGTTTTCCATCCACTGCATAATTTCAGTTACACAGTATCAATTGCACTGTTCTTGCATTCAAGAGACTTCAGCTGGCAGGACATACTTCAGGACCTACTTTAAACCATAGCATATTAATTTTTTTTTTGGCCTTCAACATGAAATTCTAAATACTGTGGATGTTACCAAGTTTGAAGCAGAAAACACATATTTACAGAGCAGTGTAACCTTTACTCTTGGCACCTGAGAAGCAATAAAGTCCTAGGGAATGTCCCATGCTTCCTGAATTTTTTTTTTCTTTGACATTTTACTGGTACTGCAAATTGCTTAAAATAAATTGGTTTATTCTAGGTCATGCTATTGTGTAAACTCAAACAAGTTTGAATATAACATTTAAAGAGGAACTGCAAATTGATTTCAGACCCATAAAACACAGAAGTTTAACTGGCAGCAAATACACGCTGCAATTCAAGTTAATTTTGTTGATTTAGGGTTTCTTCTAGCAGGAAAATAAGAAATCTGAGTTTCACTGTGTTTCGGTCTATGTCATAAACTGTTTGAATGACATCTTGTGGTCCTGTTCAGTACTACCATTCTTTTCCAGTATAGCATTATATTTACTTCTAATTCACAACATGGAATTCAACTACTACTTCAAGGAAGCCTTGAATCATGTGGCTATGAGTGTAGTTGTTCTATGGTTTAAAGAGAAACTGAGATAAGAATTTATTTCTTCTTCAACCACACCTGATTTTTCAATCTGAAAAAGAAGCCCATTATGTAAAAAGCAAACTAAATAGTTTAAAGAATGGAATAGAGCTGTGAGGGAAACCAGGATAATTGTAGTATTCTGTAAGGGTGAGAGCCACAAAGAACAAAACCAGTTATAGTCTGACCAGAAGCATAATTTAACTCATTTAATTGTTAACTTTGCCACTATTTCTCAAAGCACTTGCAATCTGGATGTTTAGTTACACTCCTTCCCTCCCATTGAGGAAGCAGGAAAGTGAAAAGTTAAAAACTAAATAAAGCATTTCCCAGTTCTCTGTTTTAAATACATACCACCTGAGCAATTCAATGCATCAGCACCTGTTAAACTGCTGCTACCACCATCATCAATGCAGGTAAACTACCAGGTAAACTACCTATATTTGAAAAGCTCTAATCAGATAGCAGATAGTATGACAAAGCAGTTTGAAATCCCTTCTGGATCGGACTGTGATTTGAGCTAACATTGTCTGTTGTCAGCGAAATAGTTAAAAGGCACTTTCACCCAGCAACAAGAAATGTTGTCTGAACGGATGAAAAGATTCAGTCTTGCAATTGCACTGCATATAATAATTTCTAATAGTAGCCACACCACCAATACGGCAGGGAAACTTCTGCCAGACAGAAATCTTCCTCAGTGGAAGACAGTTTTCTGAAGGGTGAAAGAGTGTCATCAGAAGTGGTGCTGCCACTTAAATGGCTGTGTCACCTTAGAGCCTTTCTTGAGGCTAGTGCTCAGAATTTGCAGACATTTATAGATCACTTTGCAGCCTTTGATAGTTGTGAAGGGATTATAAGTGAGAAACAGTGCCACATAATATTCTCAGCTGAAAGGGACTCACAGGGATCATTGAGTCCAACTCCTAGTGTTTCCAGCTTTCCCAAAAATATTGAGAAAGGCTTCTTTGAAAGATACCACCACAGAGGTGGTGTAGCCAGAACCTACTCAGTGCTAGTATATTTACCTATATGTCCAGGTTTCAGAAACACTGTTTAACAGCATTACAATGCTGCTCATCTTGTGGCAGAATACAAAAACCATTATAGTTTCCTCCAAGTATCAAAACTATAAAGGGGTGGCACAAACAAGAACAGCCTTCAAAAAAAGCAAAACTAAAAAAATGGAATTTCAGCCCTGTAAAAGCTGTAGATATGCGTATTTAATACCATTCAGTATGCAGATCAAAGCAAATGTCTAACGCAAATAAATGACAATGCAGTAAATATGCAGAAACCACAATGAAAACCTTAAAACTGTAAAACTTGCCTTTCAGAGCAAATAAAAAAGCCACAAAAAATAAGTGACTACATTACACAGAGCCACAGCAAATCAACAATTCATTGTTTGCATCCTCATATGTGCCAAGTGCATGACAATAAGAACATATTCACTGTGTGGCACTTCCCTCAGATCTGACAGATTTCAGCTGGAGAAGTGTTCTGCAATAGCATGCCCACATTTGTACACTGCATTTAGTTCCTATCCTTGTACTGACTAGAGGGTTCAGATTTTATCTTGTAGACTCATCAGCTCATCCAAACCATTCATCTTTGCTGGGTTGTACATCCTACTGAAACTGGCATATAACCATATTGGTGGGCATAGGGCCATTTTAACAGATGGAGAAAGAAAGCAGTTGTGCCAATGAGCTAGTGGATGCATAAAGTTTGAATATTAGAGCTGGAGTCTCCTCCAAGAATTTCACAAATGGCAATCTATGTACAATCTCTCCATGACTGGTTGAACA
This sequence comes from Serinus canaria, assembly GCF_022539315.1. Taxonomy (NCBI): domain Eukaryota; kingdom Metazoa; phylum Chordata; class Aves; order Passeriformes; family Fringillidae; genus Serinus; species Serinus canaria. Next base: position 52,848,525 of record NC_066343.1, read on the forward strand.
GAATATGCCAAGACAAAACTAGATCAATTTAAGACTCCAAGAACACCTCTGGCAGCTGTTGAAAGCAAGTTTTTAGCTCCAATGGGTTTGGAAAAGTCTTCTGCACAGAGAATTGGGGAAATCAGTATCTTAATGAAATCACCACCTTCAGCTCTCTGCAAAACAGGCTTGCAAATCTCCACAAAGAAAAATGAGTTTGCAGCACTGCCGAGTTTTCAGACGAATGTCTCAACAAAACATGTAAGCCAGACCTGCAAGAAAAAAATCTAATAAATTACAAATGTATTTTGCTTGGCAGAAGTAGTTTAAAGACGCAAATCAGTAAAGTTGAAAATGTGTGTTATAAATTTTGCCATCTCCTTCAATGCTGCACTTAACAATTGACATCTACTGATGTTACTCCTATGGTTCACCTCTTAAGTTGTTACGTTTTATCAGCTAAAGCAATAACTAGTTTTATTGCTGAAATTGTACCACTTCCAAGTACCAAACCTTATTATATTCTAATTTTACATGCAGGTAAGTTTTGTTTAAAATGCAATTAATATAGATGAAAATCCTCTGTCCACCTGCAATTAGCTGTAGGCAGGTATAGCTGTTCTCTAATATATGCAATTAACAGGGATTCTGTGTTTCTAATTAGCTCTCCAGGTACTCTTACATGTTGGAAGGCGGTTAGAATTTTCACTCCTCCACTTAGAGCAATAATAATTTAATAAAGAATAATGTAACTATAAAAATATTATATTAACTTAGGTGATGTGAATCACAAAGTACTTCTCTACATTAAACAGGAGATTCTGAGATTCCAGCTAGGCGGTGTTTACTGCATGGAGTCCATCAATCTAGGAGAAGTAACTTGAGGCCCATATGCTGGATTCAGCTTGTACGAAGACTCACGTAACCTATCAGCTCTTACAAATTTTCTGCTGAAAACTTCTGTTACGGGCAAAGACTTCTCTAGAGACTGTTTCCATTACTCTGGGGACCAGAATCTGCCCCTTTCACTATTTTTTGAAACATGCGGGAAATGTGAATATCTAGAATATTTCAGTTCACAGACAAGGGTCAAACTGCCAGCCTGGACACACAAATACATTCTTAAAACACAAATACACAAGTTTTATAAAGGAATACCATATATGCCAGTTCATGTGACAAGTGTGAAAGAGGAAGAGAGGAAGGAGAGCAAAAGACATCTCCAGTCATGCAACAGGGCCCTTTCCACACAAGAAGGTTCAGACTGACTCATCTCAGGTATGTGAGATCTTTCAATTGGTTATTGAGACACTTAATAGTCTCAATTAGTATGAACGCAAAAAATTCCATTCTCCGAACACCAGATCTACTTCATTCACCTAACTAACCAAAAGGCTTTAACAGCACTACATACCAAAACCACAAGTTCTATTTGCCTCTTTAGTCAGGATTAAATACACTCAGAAAAAGCTAGCACCAGTATAATGAATTTGTTTTGAAATCTCTTATTCAAGAATAGTTATAGTTTAGTCAACATCAGTAGGAAATCAGTTTCTTATGTGCATGTTGTAATACTACAGAGAGATTAGAAAACCCTCCTCTTACCTCCTCTCTTTTATCCTGAACATGTACAAACATCTCACAGAAGCAGATCAAAATTGTATTTTTATGTTTTCTATTTTCTTTCACTGCAGTGGATACATATCATCTATGACCTAATGAGAAACAATGTTTGCACATGGGGCGTGCAACATACTGCACCTTACTTATATTAAGAGAAAAGATCATGAAATATACAATTATTTTTAATAATCTTCTAACAGTAAAACTTTACACTTTGTCGGGATAAAAACGTCACCAGGACAGAAATTTTGATGAACTAAGATATTTTCAATACTGGCAGCACATGTTTGAACCAAACTACAACACAAGCATGTACCAAAAATACTATATTTACTAATTGAACTGAAATTATATTTCTAATTGAAAGTTAGTGGATAGATCATTGAATGCTAAAGGTAAAAAAGGCAGCTTTAGCAGGAGAATGACACATAGGCTTTTAAACCAAGAGATGTTCAGAGCTTTTAGATCATATGAACTTCAGCAGAGTAGTCCTACTAAAATGTGAGAAAAAAAAGAACAAATAATTTATATTAGTCCAACTTTGGATTCAGATTTAAGCCTACCAATACTGATTTGTGCCTCTGTGTGGGCTCTTCAGTCTCAAGACCAAAGACAACTTATCCTAACAACTTCATTATTTTCTTAACCATTTTGGCCTACTTCATGACAAACAGGGAAAGACAGACAACACAAAGAAAATAGACTGGAACTTTTTCAATGAAGTGCTTACAATATTATCTTGATACTTATACATTAACTACATTATAGTGTTCTGATTGATTGGCAACAGGCAAGCACAGGGCTCTGGTCTAACATTACTGCACTAATGTTCTGGGCCCTAAACTATAAATGTATCAGGAATATTTCTTGTATAATCAGTAGAACCAAGGTAGAATTCCCCTTCCTCAGCAACAAAAAAAGTTTGCCAAGCACTGAAACAACACAATAATATCAGACATGAGTATATCAGCAATGATGAGAGACAATCTAGAGAGATCAGTAGCAAACAACCTTTAAAAAACTCTAACAGTAATTTCCATTTCACCCTTAACCCACACCTTCACGCACAAGATGCAAGGACACATCTTGCACTTCTCTGTGTTGTCTTATATTGCCTTGTGAGCAGGTTTTGCACTACTACTAGAGTGAACTATTAGAAATAAAATATTTTTGCTCGACAAATGACTACTGCATTTTCCAACTAGAGTGACACACAGTCTCCTTTTCTAACAATAACCCTCACTTGCAGTCCAGGGGGTTTTTCACACTACACACATCACCTTCCCTGCACAGCGTCTGTTCCTCAGCTACCCAATCTATACTCAGAGCTTAACCACGCAAGTGTTAAGCTGAAGTGAACTGTGTTAAGTGAATTGTGATAACACCCTATTTCAGCAAGAATTTGATTGTCAGCTACAAAAGACCATAGACAGCAATGCCTGTTTTACTCTCAAGTCATTCCTTTAGAGCATTACAGTCCTGTAAGGGCAAGAGCAAGTCTAGAGGAGCAATTAATTAATTTGGCACGGTCACATAGCACAAGCTGCTGGTCCTTCCATACTAAAAGACATCCATATAAATACACATGTAGAAAACATCTCAGGACCACAGAGCTGTATTTCCCTGTGATCACTGGGGAGCCTCGGGTAGAATCACTCAATTCAGCTTCTGCACAAAATAAAACAGAGAACTATACTCCATCTACAAAACAGTCGTAAGTTGATGAGTTATATAGAAAATTATGGCCATGTTCAATGAACAGGATATCCTCCCCCCGTGGAAAAAAGAAACTAGCAAAATAATAGTTTGGAAATAAAGTGCCAAGTTGTTTCTATAGAAGGGGATAAGGAAAGAAGGGTGCAAACAACATAAATCAGCTAAAACACACAGATCCACAGAAGCACATTTATACTAGAGCAGAGAAAATTTGAACTGGAATGAAAAAGTGAAGTATTTAGCAAAATAGAAGGGGAAAAAGAAATGAGACTCATCTGGCAAACTGAGGAGGCCCATCAGCTACTGTCTCATAGAGCTAAGCATTAGAGTGCCTGCAGCTCCATGTTTTCATGATTTACTCTGCTGTGGCTCACAAATAAACACATCAGCGGAAGTTTCCAGACCATAGATGTTCTCTTTGTGCAGAACAATCAAACTGAAGATGCAGCAATTGATTTTCTAATGTACATGAGACCTTAAGTTTATGGTGCTTTTTATTGGTTGCTCTTGGAATAGATTTCCAATTTGTTGTAGAATACAATTCCAGCTTAGCAAACCTTTTGATCCTTTCATTTGGACATTCTTCCTCTCCAATCCACTTTTACTTTAAGGAGCTGAAAGCTTTCTGTACCGGTACACTTGGCTGGTTCTTTTTTACCTTCTCCATTTCCTCATTTTGACTTCTGACCAAGACGCTGTTAACACTGTTAACACCCACTTCGAGCTGGCCACCTCGCCCCGATCCACTACACTTCCAGCCATAACTATCACAAACCCTTCTTTTTACAAACACTTTTTTTATAGATACACATTTGAAGGCAAAATTAGGACAATTCCATCGAGGTTAGCTGTCGAAACAGAGGAGAAACGATAAGCAGTTTTCCAAACAAACCAAAAGAAACCATTTACAGATAAATCCACTATCTATGCATACTTTAAACGCACGCAAGCGAACTTTTCCGCGGAGTCACGTCGGGAGTCAAGCGGGAGGTGCGGCTTCCCGGCCAGGGCCCCTGGAAGTGCCCCTGCCCGTGGGACACCCCGCCCGCCCGCGAGCCCCTTACTTCTTGGTGTCGCTGCTGAAGAGCCCGAAGGCCGCGGGAACCGAAGGGGTCACGGTGGGAGCTGCCTCCTGCGCCAGCTCGGGCGCCGCCTCTCCGCCCTGCTCGCTGTAAGTGAGCCCGTTGCCGGACATGGTGCTGCCCCTGGTGCCGGTGGTGACGGTGGTGCCCCTGGTGCCGCCGCTGCCCGCCCCGCCAAAGTTGCCGTGGCTGCCCCCGCGCTGCTGCCGGCCCGGCGCTCTCCCCGGAAGCTGGGCGGTCACGCGGCGGGGGGCGGGGCGGCCCGGCCCGGACGTGCGGCCGCAGCCGCGGCCCTGGAGCCGGGAAGGGCGGGCAAGGGCCGGCAAGGGCCGGCAAGGGCCTGCGGCTGGCCCCTCTGCCGCCCCCGGCCTCTGCAGTCCCCTTGAAATGCAAAGCTTGGCCTAGAGCCTCGGCTCGTTTGTTGCTTCTAGTGACCGTGCTACGAATGCCAGTACTCCACGCTGACGATAGAAGCAAACTGTTTACACATGTGATGCCAGAAATATAAAAGGGTAGTTAGAGGCCTTCTGAGGGAAGTTTCTCCTAATTCCTTTTTACAATTCTGTTTTCCTACGTCCATCTTTCCTATCTCCCCTACTTTTTCAGGAATAATCTGTGTTCATTAGAGCAGCCTTCAAACCATCTCCTGACATATGCTAGTGGAGTGCAACCTTTTCCTCCTTAGAACTGAACTAATTTCCAAAAGGTTACCTGTTCACAATCAATACTTTTTGTCTTGCAGAGAAGAAAAAAAGGGGGGGGGGGGCGAGGGGGTGTTGTCATATTTCTCTGAAGCTGGTTTTTTACATGCTTGCTTTTCAACTACTTACACTTTTCTGATTGAAATTGAGGCAATACCAAGCAATTCTTTTATTTATATTTTTATTTAATCTTTTTCATAAAAGGATTTACCAGTAAAGGATTTGTTAAGAGTGTGGGGCTGCTGTAAAGCTAGCTGTCCTCAATAGCTGCCTTCTGTAGGTGCCAATGTTTTAATTTGTTTATGATCTCCCACAGCTTTTTTCCTGCGTAGTACTGTTTTCTGAAAGTTGTGGTTTAGATTGGGAAATTCCCCGTGTGAATATTCTTGACTATCCCCATTTTACCTATTGGTTTTTTAGACTTTGATTTTTGTTCTGCCTTTTGCATTGTTTACAGTAGCAGTCATCATAGTTTTCTTTCCCTGCAGAGAAAAATATCTTATTGTTACTACCCTAGACTGTCACAGGTACTGTTGGTACTCATCCTGTGTTTTAATTTGAAGCAGACACATATCAGTCATACAGAGCCAGAGAGGATTCTACATTCTGATTTTTAAAGCATCAAAAACCAGAGTAGGCTTTTGGAGAATTGGGTCTGAACCAGACAAAAATGGACATCCACTTCTCTCTACAGAAAGATCTGAGAATTCCTATCAGCAGTCCTTAGAAATTGTCTCTGTTTTTCAGACCATGCCTATTTATTTCAAATTGTAAGAAAGACATCACTTGAACATTGACTCCAAACATGGTTTTGTTTACATGAAGAGGTTGCTAGCTATGTCTTGTATTTGTGTGTCAGGCACATAGAGTGTAGGAAGGAGTAATCTATAGGAGGCCAAGTCAACATTTTGTAAGGTACATCTATTCTAGTTTTATTTAAGACTGTCTACTTGTTCTCTGAGGCAAGAGGTTGCTTCTTTGTATAAATCCATAAAATAAGGCTTTATTAGCACTAAAAACTCCTTAAGTACAATAAGCTATTTTTTAACCATGTATATCTACTACATAGTATTTACTATGTGTACTACTTAAATATTCTTAGAGTAAATGGAAAAAGAAAACAATAGACTTGTAGAATTTGTCAGAGTAATTCGTGGCAGTACAATGGGCAAAATAAGACAAATGGCTGTTGAGGTGGAAGAACATGGGACTGTGATATGAGAAGAGAAGAAAATAGTAACAGTGATGCAGAGCTTCAATTAAATATTACCGGAAGGTTTATTAAGTTTAATCGAAAATTCCTATTAGGAATGTTAGCTGTGAGCTTTTGCTATCAGTTCTTGATCTAGTTTTAGCTTGAAGTATGCCACAGCTGCTCAATGAATAGCCTTTTCCTGTCTAAATTATGTCTTCAAAATCACCGTGAAGTGATAAGGTACTTGCACATTGAATTTATACCTGTATGCAACTATGTCAAAATTGCAGAATCATGAAACACATTACTCCAGATCTAAATTCTCCACTTACATTTGTTGGTTGCAGCATTGTATATTTCAAAGTTTTCTGCAGCATAAGTAAATTAACAGACAGGGCTTAAAAGAGAGAACATAGAAGGCTTTTGCTTTTCAGTTTTCCACTTACCTTTATTTCTGAAACTATTTCACCTCCTTTATTCATACCATCTTTACAAATCTGCTTACCAAGTGTCTGGTGATTACATAGTTTCTTACTTTCCAGTCATAGATGTTAACAACTATACAGTATGTGGACACATACAAGTATGTACACATATAAGCATGGACACAGCTTTTAGAAGTTAATTGCAATGGGAAATAGTTTCTAAGGCTCAGTGGAAAGGAAGATGTATTTTTATGGATAAATACATAAGCATTTTCATCAAAACTCATGCGTACATATGCTTTCGAGGGGACAAAGAATTATATTGCTCAACAAGCTGTAATTTTGCAGTTCCAACAAACATTAACTTTTCTAGGCTTTCTGAAACATTTACACAAGATACTTGGCAGTGCTTTTTACAAAGTTATGTACATTTGTGGCCACTGGGCTGCCAAATGCTTATTGTGTGCCCTCTTGTGGCTCAGATTACTAGTGTGTTATTTGTCATGGAAAAGACAAGAGATGCATTGAAAATTACTTTTTAATGGAATTCAAGCTCTGTATAGGAGAAATATCAAGCTACTAAAAGCTTTGCTCATACTCTGTATGTTGCTAATGGACTTTCATATATACAAAATATACTGATATTGCAGATTCTACACAAATGTCTAAGAGTATTGTCTTGTAAATGTCATTGATAAAGGGTAAGCAATGATACAATCCAAACTTCTTTTAACATGATTTTTCTTTCAGTAGTGATCTAGAAACCTGATGCATAATAAGTTACTTTAAAATTAAGCAGCAAGAGCTCTTTCTCCAACCTGACATGATGGGTTTTCAGTCTGAGACATGAACTTAGCTTCCAGTAGTCCTGAGCCTGAAAAACCCTTTAATCTGTCTCCTTCCAGGTGACTCAAGACTTGTGACTGTAATGAAAGCAAATTAATTTTTTTCCCAAAGTACCAGTTCTCTATTCCTTCTTAGCAGGAGTGCCTGCCATGTTATCCACAGAAGTCGAGTTCACATATCAACTCTTGAAATCAGGATACTTCAAATTCTCTTTCATTCTTTTTATTATACAGCTCTTCTGTAAACTCTAAAAATATACAATATATATCTGATCTTCATCAGTTGATATTCCTTCAAATGGTTATGATGATTTTCACTAAATGATGAATAGGAAAACTAGAAGGCAAAAAACAAAAACATAGAACACAAAACAGAAACATTTGAAAAATTAAACAATTCTTTAGTTGTAGAGTTCTTTTTAATGTCTTCAACCATAAACATGCAAAATAGGTATTAGTAGAACCGGAAACATGATATTAGATATTACTTTTGGGTAGAGAATATCTTGGAATGAAAAAGATTAGGATTATATTAAAAGCTATTACAGAAATACAAATATCTCCAATGGAATAAATGCTGTGATACTTTCATATTGATATCAGACCTTTGGTATGATTGAAATCCATGTAAAAAGGAAGGTGAATAAGTTCTCAAAATTTCCACTGTAACTGAAAATATTATTTGTTATTTTTTCATTGCTTAATCTTCCCAGATATTTAAATATCATACCATCAAATATGATATCAAAGCAGGAAACCTAAATCAACTACCAACAATTTCCGATTAGTCCCATGACAGAAATGCTCACAGACCTCAGCTAATAGGTTTAAAGTGTTAAAAACTGTGTTCAAATGTTTATTGCACGATATCCTCTATTTTAAAAACACCTACTCCTGAAGAATGAAAACATTTGGCTTTTTCTCAGATTTGTTTTAAGTAGGAGAAGAAATTCAGGGTGTGGTGGATTCTCTCAAGTACCCCAGCTAGTCATAACTATCATTCTGTAAAAGTCACCAGTTACAGATTCAGTCTTGATTGGCCTTTTCTATATAAATTCTACGTTTCTTCCTAGATCTATCTATAGGCTTGGGTTTGCCAATTTATCTTCTCCTTTTCTTAATTTAGAGAAGCATGGAGTTACATGCAGTTACAACAAATATTTAACCAGTTTAAGTAATGAAGCTGAAATAACGATTTTTAAAACCTTTTGCCTAGATAAACAATTTATTCTGTAAGATATCTGCCTAAATTAGTGTTTTAGTTTGATAGTTACAGTTTGTAGCATACATTTATTTGAAGATCTCTTTAATCCAGTTTAGGTTAAAGACTTTATGAAGAGGGTACATGTACGTGGTTTATATGTTCATTATAACATCTCTTCTTCATTGTGCTGCCATTACCTAGATTCTCCACTGAGTTAGGCTGCTCTTGAAATGCATGCCTTGACAGTTGGAATACTTCAAGTGTCTTACTGGATCCTCAGATTTTAAAGGAAGTCAAGCCACACTTACTAAGGGCTTTGACCTTGGTGTTGCTTGTGTACCTTCACATCCACCATGTTCTACCTTTAAGCTACACTAGTGGAGGTAATATGTATTTGTGTTCGTGTTTGATTTTTAAAGGTACTGCAAGTGAGTTGTTTGGCAGAAATAAAGAGATAAATAGTAGTAAAAAGAACAGCAGGTTTATAAGATCTTCTCAGAGTGTTTCTATATCTTCCAGTCATCTTAAATCTCTCCTAAAAAACCTCTTTTCAGTTCTTGGGATTGAGATTTTAATTCAGTTTATTGCCGGATAAGTAGCAATTAGAGTATGTGCAATAATAAAAAGAGAAAATAGGCAATTTTGAGCAACTGGCCATAAGCAGAGAGATGGCTAGTGTATTACAAGCACACTGTAAACATATTGTGATTTTCTTGGCATGGAGTCAACTATGCATTAGTCCTGGTATAGATTACAGTAGTGCCAGAACAGGTTTCACTGATGTTGAATTAATATAGCGCGCTTCTTTCCTTCATAGCTGGCGCACAATACCCTTCAAAAGTAATATCTTATTCTACAGCATGCAGCATGTGTCATGTCAAATGGAGAAAAAAAAAAAAGCTGGAAAAGTGCCTGTTTAAGGAGATCACAGAAGCAGAAAGAATCATCAAATGGCTACGGTTGGCAAGGGCCACTCTATGTCATCTTGTCCAACCTCCTTACACAAGCAGGTTTCCCTAGACGAGCAGTACTTAGGAGTGTGTGCATACAGCTTTTGAATAATCTCTTTTCTGGAGAAATAGACTCCATACCCTCTCTGGGCAGTCTCTTCCAGTTGTCAGGCACCCTCACAGTAAAGAAGTTCTTTCTCATGTTCAAGTAGAATTTCTGTGTTCCAGTTTCTGCCCATTGCCTCTTGTTTTATTTTTTGGTGCCTCTGAAAAGAGTCTGGTCTGCCCTCCTTACATCCTCCCTTCAGATACTTAAGCATCAATAGATCCCCTCTCAGTCTTCTCCAGGCTAACCAAAATCAGCTCCCTCTGCCTTTCCTAAAAAGTTACGTGTTCCAGTCCCCCCATCATTGTAGCCTCTGCTGGATTGGCTCCAGAAGCATCATGTCTTTGTTGACCTGAGGAGCCCAGAACATATGAAGTGCTGTAACCTCACCAGGGCTGAATAGAGGGGCTGGATCACCTTCCATGACCTGCTGGCAATGCTCTTCCTAATGCTTCAAGAATACCATTGGCCTTCTTGGCCACCAGGACACACTGGTGGCTCATGAACAACTTCTTGTCCATCAGGACATGCAGGTCCTTCTCTTCAGAGCTGCTCCCGAGCAGGTCAGCCCCAGCCTGTGCTGATGCCTGCGGTTGTTCCTCCCGAGGTGCAGGACCTTGTGTTTCCCTGTCATTTAGAGATAGTGTCAAAAGACTTGCTGAAGTCGAGGTAGATGATATTCACTACTTTCCCTTCATTTGTCCAGGAACTTGCCTCACTGTAGAAAGTAATCAGGCTGAGCAAATGTGATTTCTCCACATTGATGACTCCTGATCACCTTCTTATTGTCCATGTGGATAATGATGGTCTCCAGAATGAAGTGCTCCATTACTTTCCCAGGGATTGAGGTGAGACTGACTGGCTGGTAGTTTCCTAGGTCCTCATTCTTGCCCCTTTTGAAGACCGGGGGGACATTTGCTTTCTTCCCATCCTCAGCACCTCTCCTCATCTCCATGACCTTTCAAAGACGGTCTCACAATGGTGTCCACCCGGTCTATCAGTATTCATGGATATGTCCCATCAGGGTCTGTGGACTTGTGGATGTTAAGTTTGACTAAAAGGCATCTTACCTAATCCTTCTCAACCAAAGGAAAGTCCATCTTTTTCCAAACCTGCTCCCTGATCTTCTAGGTTAGAGTTCCTAAGGGGTGGCCTAGGTAGAGAAGACTGAAACAAAAATGTGCAGTAATTCTACTTTCTGTGGAACCTCTATCAGTGGGGTCCCTGTTCCATTCAGTAGCAGGCTCACAATATGCCTAATATTCTTTTTCTTAATGATTAATTGAGGTATTGGTATTGGTATTTGTATTTTAAAACAAAATATAAAGTGGAATGTGGAATTAAATAAAAGAAAGCAGAAAATTGGTTTTAAAAACTGGAATGGCCAAAAAGGAAGAATGAAGTCTCAGAAAACTATAGTGGCTCTTTCAGATGGTGATCACAGAAGATAAAATTCTTAACAAGAGTGTAATAGAATTTGTGTGAGAAACATAGGATAGTTTCTTATTGCAGGAGAAACAAAGGGAGAAATTAAAAGATTAATGCCAAAAAATTATTAGTCTTAACATTTTTCTAAGGGTGAAACACTTGCGTTACTTATCCTAGCAGATTTTTTTAAATGTATGATAATTTATAAATAGTTTCTAGAAAGAACATAATGAACTGGCTGAGAGAATAAGGTATTTAAGCAATTGCTACACTCAAGTGCATTTGTATATTAAAGGGGTGAAAAGGTCAGTAAATTATTTTCCTGGCAGACACCAGGAATAAAGAAGTTGAAATAACATCTTGGAAATAACACTAGTTACAAAGATAATTTCAGACAAGGACGGAGGGGGGGACGAAATAAACCAGCAATTTTTTTTGCCAGACACTTCCCTTTCAGTCACATCTGAATAGCAGCCATTCCTAACCTGGCACTCCCAAGGCCATGGAATTGTGTGTTCTGTTGAACAATATCTCTAGGTTCTAGAAGTGGGGTAAGGGCTTCTCAAGACCCTACAACTTAGATTCAAAAGCTAACTCATGTATTTAGTTAACTAAGTCTTAAGTATTTTTCCTATGATTAAGAAAGTATAATGCACATTTCTAAGCTCTTACTGTTGAAGCTATTTTCAATGTGTATTCACAAGCCTTTTTTAGAGCATAGGCTTAATTTAAATAAATTCGTAGTTTGTCCTGTTCAGTGTATCAAAAGATGTATTTAACAAAACTTGAAATGATACAGAGAGATCAAGATAAAGAATGACCTATATATGAGAGGAAAAAACCTGAATAGATCTGTAGTCTGTGGCCTAGAAAGATAGAGATCATTCTGGTTTATGATCTATATCTATAAAGTCATGAATTGCACAGAGAATGTGACTCATTGTCCCATCTGCTTGGAGTTATCATATAAAACCTGTAGACTGTAGGTCCAAGATAAAGAGATACTTGTTTTACAGTGCAGCTGAATATGTACTTTGTTAGTTGCCAGAAGCACTGTTGATGCAGAAGTTTCCATGAGTTCAAAGAAAAAGAAGACAAAATCATGAAAGAAAAGATTCATGAACATAAAGGTTATTGAAACATCACTGGCTCTGAAAGTTCCTGAACCACAAGTCTATTACAGAGAAATACCATTATATAGTCTCCTCAATCTGATATTCTTCCATAAGAATCCGATTCTGGTAATGCTTACAAGTTTTTGAGGTTAGATAGACCTTTGGTAGTGCTTCTGTTCTTATGTATTTCAGTTCACTATTCCTACTGCAGTTAGATAAATAAGTAGATATTCCTTTTATAACACAGTTCAGCAGCTGAAAAATGAGAAATTCTGCAAAGCACAAAAGAAATTAGCACATACATTATCTAAGGGACTGGTTCAACTTCTACCAAAGACTTGGAGTCTGGTAGAATGGGAACTAAAGTCATGCTACCTTTCTGTTTCTGCTTTCTCTTCTAAGGGACACATCAGTCTACTTTATCTGTATTTGAAGAATGCCACTTGTGATGCAAGTCAGGCTACACATCCCTTCTGATCACAAAAGCTGGCACTTTATTCAGGCATCCTGTTTTGTTTGAAGAAGCATCCTTTATTTTCAGTCTTATTTATCCCTCCATGTCTTGTTTGATATCACTTCTGAAACTAAAAAAAAAATTGTGTTTTCTCCTGACAAATCATTGTGATGAGTCTTTAAAAACTATTAAGATGTTTATATGGCGATCATGGCTATTTTTACTATGTACTTGAGATGATACAGCAAGGATGACCCATCTATTCTTCTCTTAGGGACACCAAGTCCCAGCTTGCTGGTGATCTAATCCTTCATTTATAATGCTTTGGTGTTGCATGGTTATTAGATCCAGTGCCCCACAATGCAGTTCACTCCGTCTAATCGCTTGAGTCATCACAGTGAATATCACACAAAAATACCTTTTCCTCTGAAGCAGTGAACTAATATCCAGTTTGTTTTTTTTTTTCCTAGATTCCAAGCTACTTCATTCATTTTCCTATGGAAGAAATATGAAATAAGATAACACTGAGTTATCTTGCAAAATCCTGTTTGGCCTTCTATACCTGTTTTTTCCATAACTGAACTTACATGAGGAAAGGTTTTCTACAAAACTTCATTGGAAATTGAATAGTATCTTAGGTGCATTATTCAAATATCAGACAAGCAACTAGCATCTAAGAGTAGCAGAGGCCTTAGACATACTTCCTTTCAAAATTTTAATAAAGTATTTATAGATTTGCTAATGTGTTGTGCAAATCTTTTGACACCATTCTCATCAGAAAGTTCTGCTTCCATAACCTTTGATGTCTGCATTTCTTTTTTATTTTTATCACTAGTGACTGAGTCATGAAATGCTAGTGAAAGAACACAGCTGCATTTCCACTACCCATTTTTACTGGGTAGAGAAAAATGTTTTTTACAGAGAAAAATGTTAAAATTTAAAATGTTTTACAGAGGAAAAACATTGCATGTTAGAGGTCTGAGTTGCTTCACAACAAGCAAGGCTTGTAATAATTATTATGTTAGAAAAATAAACGGATGGAATAAGCAAAGCCATAGCAGTGGTCAGTTGTACAAAGGAGCTTGTCTACCAGGACATTCAAAAGGAGTCTAGAAAAAGGAACTACTTTGAAACTGCAAAATTGAGCATATAGAATAGACAAATCTGACACACTAGTCCGAATAGTGAGGGTATGGGAGTGGTGTAAGGAATCCAGCTGGGACAGCAGGACAATGACCAGAGTGGTCAGCATCTGGTTCTCCTCAGCAGAGCTTTGTGTGTTGGGCTTTGCTTCAAGGGCAGAAATAATGCTGAGCATTAGAGAACACAACCTCACCCATGCACATGTCCAGTAAGATTTGGGATTGGGGGAACTGAAGAAAATTAAAGCAATGAGACATCGCCCTAGATGCCAAACACCTTCCTTCTGCTTTGACAAAGGCGTTTCTTTATAAAAGCTTAGTATATAATGTCCAATTCCTTGAAAACAGGGAGACAAAGACCAAACTACAGTTTCCTTCTGCAGTTTCCAAGCAATTTTTTAGCCTTCTGAGGCCAACTCCTATCCCTGCAGAGGGGAAGTCACAGCTGGTGGCTGAGAGCATCATGCTTCTTAAATTTTGGTAGTTTTGGGACCTATGAGCAGGTTGCCTGCTGAATAGATGAGGAAAAACTCATGGATGTATTCTACCTGGACTTCAGTAAAGCTTTGATACTCTCTCCCACAGCTGTAGAAGCTGACAGTCAATAGCTTGGATGAGTGTTCTTTTACTCTTTTTTTTCCTCTTTCCTGAGTAAAAAAGTGGCTGGATGGCCAGGCTGAGAGAGTGGTGGTGAATGGAGTTACATCCATTCACCAGCACTGGTTACCATGGCTGGTCACCAGTAGTGGTGGCAGTCGTGTTTAATGCCCTCATTGATGACCTGGACAAGGGGATCGAGTGCATTCTCAATCAGTTCACAGGTGACACCAGGCTGGGTGGGAGTGCTGATCTGCTGGAGGGCAGGAAGGCTCTGCAGAGGGATCTGGACAGGCTGGATCATGGCTGGGGCCAATGGTGTGAGGTTCAACAAGGCCCAGTGCTGGGTCCTGCCTCTGAGTCAACAACCCCAGGCAGCTCCACAGGCTGGGGCAGAGTGGCTGGAAAGGAGCTGGGGGTGCTGGTGACGGCGGCTGAACATGAGCCAGGGTGTGCCCAGGTGGCCAAGAAGGCAAATGGCATCCTGGCCTGGATCAGCAATGGTGTGGCCAGCAAGAGCAGGGCAGGGATTGTCCCCCTGTGCTGGGCACTGGTGAGGCCACACCTGGAATCCTGTGTCCAGCTCTGGGCCCCTTATGATAGAAAAGACAGTGAAGTCCTGGAACAATTCCAAAAAAGAACAATGGAGCTGGCGAAGAGTCTGGAGGACAAGTCCTGTGAGGTTTAGCTCATGTTTATTCTGGAGAAAAGAAGCTTAGGGGAGACCTTGTTTCTCTCTGCAATTGCCTGAAAGGAAGATTTAGTCAGGTGGGAGTTGGTAGCTTCTCCCAGGCAACAGGAGACAGAATGAGAGGGCATTGCCTCAAGCTGCACTAGGGGAGTTCAGGCTGGACCTCAGGAGGAATTTCTTCACTGGAAGAGTAGCTAAACATTGGAATGGACTGCCCAGAGAAGTGGAAATTCACCATCCCTGGAGACGTTCAAGAAATGGCACTTATCACCATGGCAATTTTGCATGATGGTGGTTGTTCAATGGTTGGATTTGACGAGCTTGGAGGTCTTTTTCAACCTTAATGATTCTATGATACTTATATACTTGCTTTTCAAAAGAATTGTGGACTTAAATATTTTTCAGCAAAAATTAATTGAAGCAGAGTTGGTAATTAGAGGGACAGGCTACTTTTACCCAAGTCCTTGCAAATGCATTGAAGTATGTCTGAATTCAGGCAATATATCAGAAGAGAGTATACCAGCAAAACTCTTCTAAGTGAACATGAGCTTCCAGGCTTCCTGAAACAATAGATATAATTTTAAATCTATATAGGAGCTCAATAGTTTGGCTACCTAAGTGCATCCCTTCTCCACTGCTTTGGACTTACATCAATACTGCTCTTTCCTTTTTTCTGTACCTTGTTTTCCCCTTTTTAGTTTCTCTGCATGGCAGTCAACTTCCCATGCATTAGAAATTTGATACCAAAATAAAGGAAGGCTGGGGGAAATCTCAAATCTCTCCTTTTTGAAGGCAGGAGACTAAGAGATGGCCTCTTGTTCTGGCCCACTCTGGCCTTTCTGATGGTCTTTTAATTGAGACATGAAAGCAGTACAGAAAATCTCTTCTAAAGTAAGAAGGGCAAAAAAAGCATGAAAACTTTATGGAACAGAAAAAAAAAATCAGAAATAAATTGCCTATTAAACAAAATTTTAGAAGAAGGGTTGGAGGAATACAGAATAGAAAACCTTGCCAACATCTCCATGACACCAGGTTAAAGACACCAAATCTGGTTCTCCAAAGATTTTGATTCCATTTAATGATTTCTACCCACATTAAATAAAATCAGAGTTCTAAGCCTCCTAGCACAAAATAAAAATTCATATTCATCAGGTACTTCTTGCTGTTGAAGTTACACTACGATTTTTGAAGTGAACTTATCTCTGGCATCTAATTTAACTTAGTTATGTTAGAAATCTGTGCTTTTGAAACTTTTTTTATGTGGTGATTTCTTGGTGTGACCTTCTTCCATAGGAGACCCTGTCCCTCACTGAGCCCTGATTTTTAAGTCCATAGAGAGAAAAGGACTGTGCAAAGATCCATATTACTCTTAACACTATGAAGGGCTGCATTATTAGTATGAATCAGCATTGAAGGGAAATAATAATAAGAATAATAAATTAAGCTTTATTCTGTATTGGTTAATGAAAATTGTTTGTGGCAGTTCCAACTTTAGGCACAAGAGGTAGATGTTTTCACATGGAACATTTGATTCCATCAAATACTTAACACAACTAGTCAGCTTTTATACTTCAGGATAAGGGGTAGTCAATTGTTGCTAATTTCCTCTTCTATGTTTTATGTATTAATACATTTGGAACAAGTGAGATTAATTGTAAAGATGTAATGTGGAGAATGGGAGTAGCCCAGCATTTATTTATAATGGGTTACGTATTTTGCCCAGGGGATCTTAGGGCTTCACAGGGAATGCAGTGTCTTGTAAATATTTTGTTCTCTTGACAAAATTTTTTTATATGCACTTACATGCAATTTTGAGATCAGAGTAATCACTGTGAAACAGATTTTGTGTGGGATTGAGTGTATATTGCTGGCATTCACCTGACCTGTGCTGAATCTAGTGACATTCTGTGTGGTTTGGGACTGTTTTGTTAGTTATTTCTTGCTCTCTTCAGCCTAAACAGATTATTAAGCCAAGACTGAAAAGCCAACCTGATTAAAAGCCAATCATATCTGTATCCTATAACACTGTTGCATTTTTGCATATTAAGATTACATTATATGGTTTGGAGTTTTTTAAATAAGTCATAGGGAAGAATTACTTGAGTCTATTAATATATTTGAGTTTTTGACATGGTGAAAGCTTTTCTATTCCTTAATATCATGAAGAAAAAGCAGCATGCTACTTTTACTTAATTTCTGTTGGGACAACAAGCACATTCCCTGGTTAATGAAGAAGGATTATCAGTGATGGGATTTTTGTATTAATGCAAATATGAGCATTGCTTTGGATATCAACCAAATTAACTATTAAGTTCAAAATATTATCTGTATTTTAATCCTCTTACAGCTACCTAAAGATGATACTGCTTTTTTAAATAGGCATCAGTGTAAGCTTTAAACACACTTTATCACAGACCTGTGTGTTACACAGACTCACAGACTCCAATGTAAAAACTAATCTTTTTCATTCTGGGTCTCTTTTTTGATGTGGGATGACCAGAATAGTGGGGTCTGGTTTGTGTATATGTTCATTAGAAGACACATTAACTTTATTGTAGTAACTTATGTGAGCAAGGATTGCTTGCATGAATGAGAGTTTCAGAATGGGAACTTTATCGTATGTTGTGGCCTGTAATGCCTTTTCAGGAAATGCAGTCAATGACAGGTATCTTGGTTTTGCAAATCACTATTTCTACTTAGTATCTGAAGATTTTGTTTGTATTGTCAGTGAGAAAATTGTTTTATGGAGAATTATAGGTACTTTAAAGGAGTCTGAAATTTTAAGTAATTACCTGCCATTAATTTTCTGAAATGCTATGGATAAATTGTTCTCATTTACATTACAATTCAAACTTTTCTTAATGGTACTTTCCAATGGATCATCAACATATGCTATTCTTTTGTGATAATCCATTTTCATTGTGAACGCTGCCCTATGCAGATTCCTATATCCAATGCATCCACTTCCTTCAGATGTCATTGTGCTGAATTTTATCAGGTAAATTTTCCTCAGAGGTTTAACGCTGTGAGTACATAATCCCTATTACATAATCCCTGATGCTGTGAGTACATAATCTGTGCTGTGGCAGATGATTTATAATTGCTGTCTCACACACTGCAAAATACTAATCATACCAAAAAGTTAGCCTTCTCTTGGTCCTTGTAACATTCATTGGCTTGCCAGCCGTTCACTGTATTCCAACAGGTTGTTGAAGCTGAAAGTGAAGAATAATTGATTTCAAGTAGTATGCTTGGTAGTACCCACAGAAATCTCTGCAATACTGTTCCACATCAGTGAGAGCATGGACTTTATAACAGTAGCTTACGTTCATTTAATAAGTTTCTTCATATACATGCAGTATTTCCACATAAAAGAAAGCCCATTGTGGAACAATAACTGAAGAAAACTCCAGCTAATGCAGTTTCATATTTCCAAATTAAGAAACCCTAAAGATGAGCAATCCAAGTATGTTTCGTTAATGCAGTATTACTACTTCAGGAATTTAAGCATCAAAAGCCAGAATGAGGCAAACTTTCACAGTAAAATGCTATCCTTTTAGCTTGAGGTGTTTGCAGAAACCTCCTTCAGTACAAACTGGAGACAGATTTGGTAGAAAAAGTGTCCATTCTAAGGAAAACCAGTCCTGCCTAGGGGAGCTGGGCAGGACTTTAAATGAACTACTTTTCTTATCAGCCAGACTGTGACAGGCTGTTTCATGCAGAGAGACCACAGACACTCTATCCTGTCCCTTAAGCAGTGAGAAGCCAAAAGGAGCAAATCTGCAGTGCTACAACAATGTGTGTTTCAGGTCACAGACTGCTTCTGTGAGCACAGATCAGACACCACAGAACAGTTTCACAGTGGTTCTTGTTTTTTAGAGTGGTTCTTGTTTTTCACAGTGGTTCTTGACCCATTTTTAGTATCAAGATTCAGAGTTCAGCTGGCATCCTAGTTCTCTACTACATAAAGCAAGAGCACCCTAATAGAAGGAAGAGTCATATGCTATAATAGAGTACTATGTAGAACAATACCTAAACTACAGCTACCTAAATTAGCTCTTGAATACCTGAGTGTGCCTAGGATATGTGATTATTGTTCATGAAGCAAATACTCTTATGGTTTTGTGGTAGATATCAGATATAATAAGTTGCACCAGGAAACTGAAGCACAATGAAATTACAAAACCAGGTTAGTTTTTACTTTTGAGCTGAATTGGATTTCCTTTTCAGTACCAAAAATGCACCAGACAAGAAGGTGGATGGATGAAGAATGGATAAAGGAAGAATGTAGAACCAGTGGAAAATAATGTGATGATGAAATGGGATTGCTATTTCAAACTTGACCTCTCCTACCTTAAAATTAGGTGTGTAAAGTTTAATACTGTGCAGTATACAGCTTTTGATGTTTTAGCATAACAATGTATGAAAAAAAGCTAAACATAGCAGAACTTAGTTGAGGTCCTGAAAAACCTCCTGATTTGTGCTCGTCAGATTCAACGGAGAAAACTTTTATATAGAACTGAAGAGGTTTACTCTTGACTGCAGCTTTCATTTGAGAAAAGGAAATGGATACCAGAAAATTACCAATAGAGTAATTTAGGCCACTGAGCACAGGAAGAAGAGGACAGAATGTGGTTTGTTAAGATTTTTCACAACAGCCCAAGTAAATAGTGATAATTAATAGTGCTAGTTATTGCTAATAGTGATAGTTATTCAGTTCAGAGGTTAACTTTTTGAGAATGTCTTATTGTTTACTGGACCTCTCTTTTTGATTAAAATGGTAACTAAACTGAGGTTAAAGCTAATGAACTTGCAGAGAAAAAAACCCCATCTCTTCTTTCCCTTAATAGCACAAATTTAGATTATCCCAGAAACATGATTACAGAGGGGTGGATTGAGTTAGCTAAACTATTTTAGCCACTTTATCTGGGACAGTAAAAATTTATAAACCCAGAATTTTTTTACCCAGAATTTTGGGTATTAATTTTCATACACAGCTTCCAAATGTGACTGAAAAAAACATTGCTCTCTTTGCAATGAAGAGAAATGAAATTCAAGGAGCTGGTTCTGTTTTGCAAGAACTTAAATGGTCCTGTGTGTCACATGCTTAAATTTATCTGTCTCTCCCATCCAGCTATTTGATTTGCACTAATCTAAAATTTTCAGATGTGTTTCTTGGAGGATGAAACTCATTGCTTCTCTTCCAGGACTGCCATTCTGCAATGCACTACCTCTAGATTATTCTTAAGCATGACCTTGATCTACTTGCAAAAAGACAGAATTTCAAGCTTATGGTTCCAAGATTTTATAACTAACTATGCACAATTCAATAAGTGGCAGGATCCCATTTAGGCAGTTATTTTAGGCTGCCTAAAAGGAGAAAGAGAAGATATTTTTCACTACTTACTTAATGGTTAATATTTCTATTTCACAGATTGCCTAGTATATTGTTTCTTCAATTCTTGTTTTTGTTTATCTTAAAATTACTGGAGATACTGTAGTAATTTACTTCATATAAATGCATATAGCTAATCTCTTTATGAACAAAAGGTAGCTTTGGAAAAATGTCTCTCAATGAGGAGAATATCACTATGTCTACCACCTTAACTTAGTATCTCCCTATTGCAAATCTTGAAAAACTGTAGCCACTATGTATTTCAGGGAAAAAAATTGTATTACTTATTCATTTATAAGATTATATGAACATTATTTTAATATTTGTATGTGAGTTGCAAGGAACTAAAAGACAGATATTCTTTGCTGGGTCTGGCCAAACTTTTAGGAATTAACTACCTAATTTGAAATCCAGAAATTGCTCAGTGCACACAGAAATGTATGTCAAAGGATGATGTTAATGCTTTTGGAAACAATTTTGCAGCAAAATAAACAACCAATAAAAAACCCCAAAATATTAAAAAAAATTAATAGAAATCTCTTCTTGAGAGAGCTGTAATTTTGGTTTCATTGATTATGGAACAGGCTTTAGCACTAGCAAAAGGACATAAAAATTGAAGAGAGATACTATTTTTAAAATTAAGGCGTATTTGCAGATTCCCTTTGCTCTAACTGACCATCTCTCTGAAGAATTGTTCAAATATGCTGTCATGTTACACTTCAGAACCCTTGGAAACAAGAAGAAGAAAGACAGGGGAATATACTGGAAGGCATTCTAATCCCAGGATAAAAGGAAAACATAAAACAGAGAAGTCAAATAATTTGCTACACAACTAGAATGAAATTTCTGTGAGTACTAGGCTGCATTTCATGAAAGTAATTAAAAGAAGTAGTAGTAGCTACAGGACTAAAATGTTCAGTTCTGCTATGAATATAAAAAAGTGATTTTTCTTTTTTAAATTAATTAATTTAGGCATTAGCAACAGCTTAGCACTGCCAGAAGGTTGAGGGAGCATCTCTCTTGTAAGGAAAGACAGAGAGAGCTGGGCCTGTTCAGCCTTGAGGAGATAGAACTGAGAGGGGACCTCATCAATGTCTGAGTACCTGAAGGGAAAGTGCCAGGGAGATGCACCAGGCTCATCTTGGTAGTGCTGAGCAATAGGACAAGAGGCAATAGAACAGAAACTTATGCTCAGGAAATTCCACCTGAACATAACGAAGAACTTATTTACTGTGGAGATGACCGTGCACTGGAATAGGTTGACCAGAGCAAGTGTGGAATGTCCTTCTCCAGAGGTGTTTAAAAGCTGTCAGCATCCTGAGTACCACTGGTGCAGCAGACCATGCTTGAGCAGAGAGGCTGGGCTAGGTGACCACCAGTGGCCCCATCCATTTAACTAATCCATGTGTTTCAGTGAACAAAGAAGGGTACAAAAGAGACTAAACAAAACTTTTCAATAACTCTAAAGAAAAGATAAAACCTTAGAGAAACTTAGAATTTTATCAGTTCAGTTTGAGGGGCAACCAAAAGAAAGATGAAAGATTACTTTATTAGGATGTACTTGCATGTCATCAGGACAAAATGAATGGTAAAAAAGAATGGAGCTACCCAAGGTAAGCGCAATAGCAATGAATTTAAATTAAAGCCATAAAATACAAAATAAGCCATTTCTTAATCTAAATTGAAGTGGTTAATCACTGGAACCAAAAACAAATTTAAAAGTGTATTCAGATGAAAGCTAAATGGTTACTTTCTTCTCCACTTGTTTGATTTAGACTCCATGTGTTTGGCTTAAAACTGGATTAACCATATAAAGCTTTGTGGTCCATGGTGCATGAAAAATTGAAATAATTGAACTAAAAATTTCACCTTACCCTTTACAACTGTGATTTTGAATTTCAGGTTTTAGAAATGAAGTTTACTGTAAGTAACATGGGAGAATTTGAAGAAAGCATCGTACACTTTTTGTCCTATTCTCCCTGATCTTCATCCCAAAATGAACACTGCAAAATAAAATTAATCTGAATCTGAGAAATCTGGAGCAGAAATCTGAAGCTTGTAGATGTGCATGCAATGTGAGTAAAACAGCTGTAGACAGAAGACACAATTATAATAACCTAGCATTTTATTTTTGTAGAAGTTAAGTACATGCATTTGTTTTTCATAACACTAGAAGTTACCCATCCTCAGATTTTTGAGTAGTTGCTACTATCCTCTCTCACCTCCCCACTACCATCAGTATGTAAAGAACTCAAACCTAGTACTGGAAAGGAGTTATTACATGGCCTACCATTGTACATAGCTAATACATAATAATGAAGATACAGAAAGATGATTTAGTGAGTTGATAAATATGATGGACAGATACTTAATTGCAGAGGAGAAAGTTAATTTACTGCTGAAGTGTCATTATTTAAGTAAAGCTTGTCTGTTCAACAGGCATCTACTTAACAGAGATGTTATTAAAGCTAAATTACAACAACGTGGTGAGACATCTCCATCTAAATAAGACAGACAAGTCAAAATGAGTGATGAGGTACTAATTTTACAAATTTTCAGTTAAGCCATTTATTATAATTACCATATGCTATATCTTTCATTTCTTCATTTCTCACTTCATATGTGGAGCCATTATATTTGTATTTTTGTTATTCTAAGTAGAAAACTAATATAGACCTTTTTTTCAATTTAGAAAAGTTATTTAGTTGAAGAAGGAATATGAAAGCAGGAAGATATAGGGAACACCAGAAATTAGCACATAATAGGAAAAAATTAACATCAACTGTTACATAAAGATAGGCACATGAGACAATCTGAAATACACATTAAGATTCATGGCTGCAAGAGAACAAATTTAAAATCTAATAAACTGGTTACCTCAAACATACAAAAACTAAAATAATTATTAAATCATATCTTTGACTATTATCTGAAGATAATTGAGTTTTAAGCCAAGAAAGAGTAGATCACAGTAATACCAATGTAATAAGAAAATATGTATGAAACCTAATAACTAGATGACCCAAAGTAATGAAAATATTGAGAATACAAGTCTGTGGGAATGGCTAATTGTTGAAGAAATTTTAGGTTTAAAGACTTAATGCAGAATTTCTATGTCGTTCTTCCAGCTCCATTGAAGAAGGAAGAATGTTCGTCTGTAATGCTCTGGCATTCCTCTAAGAAAGGAACAACGACCGAATGACTTTTGCACACTTATGGCCTTCACGTTTGAATTAATACTTAGGTCCCAGCTATGGCAAAGCCCAGCCGGTTTTCTGCTTTTCTGCCAAATGTTAAGCAAAAGCAAATCTTGCTTCCCTCCCAGCCTGCATGTTCCACACACGCCAGCAAACTGAGGGGGCAGCTGTAACAAGGCCCACTGCAACGCAGATACTTTGTAGGCTCCAATTCCCACCTGCACTGGCTCCATCAGACAAGGGCAAGCTTCCGTCAGCTTCCCAGAAGCAGCCTGGCAATTGCCCCCTCCCTGGCCCCCTCTCCATCCTGCCCAGCCCCTGCCAGCAAAGCCTTGCTAGGCAGTGCCATTTGCTGGGCTAGGTAAAAGAGTGACTTGGATTCTTCTTTGGTGCAAATAGCAAAGCTGGGAGAAGGGAGAGGATAGTGACCACAGCCGCTGTGCTTTAGCTGAGGAGATTGGTGGAGGCTCTGAGAGGGAGAGTGCTCCTTGAAATTGAAGCTGATCCTGAACTCCTGATGTCTTTGTGGTGCATGTGGACATGAATGGTGTAGAATGGGAGAGGTTGGAGATGTCCTGGAAGGCAGTCAAGTCCATCTGTCTCCCAAAATGAAACAAAGTTACTTTGCTGGGCAACAGAAAAGGACTGAACCCTCTGCTCTTATCCCAGAAAGTGGAGTGACACAAGAGCACTCATTTAGATCCAATTGATTGAATTCAAGAAAGCCTCCCTTCCCACTCCCAGCCGAGCTTTTTAGGCATCAAAGGATGAAGCCCCAGCGTTCTTTCATTGGCAGTAATGGAGACAGCCCTTTGTAAGTCGTGCCAGCTGAGCAAGGGGCAGGGCCTGTGGGAGGAATCCTGTGCCCAGATCCTTCTCTCAGGGCAAGTGCCACGTTTGCAACACCAAGCAAATGGAAGGAACCTTGCTGGAGTGATTTCATGCAGACCAAAAGGCAAAATGGAACCAACTTGGTTTTAATGATAAAGACAGATTATGTCTCAATAAAGGCAAAATGACAAAAGACGGAGTATAGCAAACACAAAACCTCCTACATTTACTGCTAAATCTAATACTACTAATACATCTTCAATAATACTACTGAATCTTAACTAACCAATTGAGAGATTCCTACCATGGAAACTAAGGAGAAGCATAAACAACCCTAAAGACTTAAAACCAATCCTATTTCTATCTAGTCCTCTTGATGCCTAACTCTTGCTAGCCCTGGACAACTGCAGCCTTGTCTAATTTGGCCTCTTCTTCTTGCGGAGAGGCTCTGCTTCCTTCCGTGGGCGATGTCTTCTCCTGTGTTTGTTCCTTTCCTTCATGGTTTCAAACACCCTGGAAGACAGGAAACAAACCATCCATGCTCAATTTAATACACACCATGAAAGCAAGCACCGAGATCTCTGTTTCAGTATCAATGTCTGTCTTTTCAGGCTGGGACACACTTGTGAATGGATCAGCACCATGAGTCTGATCTTTCTGGTTTCAATTCCTTGAAATGTCTTCCTCCTTTTGCTTCATCCTACCTTGAATTTGATCAGCACCACTGGATGCAACCAAAGCTTGGTTTGACGGCGCTGATCAAATTCAAAATTTCTACTTGTATGAACTGCGTCTTGTTGGGGCACGGCAAGGTTTCCTTGGGAATGCCGGGTTTGAACGGAGCCGCTTGGGTTGCAAGTGGCTTGTAACCTTGAGCACGGCTGCGAGGGGCGATCCTGCAAGTGGCCTCAGCTTCCCCTGTGGTGCCTTTGAAAACGGCCAGCCTGTTTTAGTCCAGAGGCGCAGCTTGGAGCAGAGAGAGGAGGAAGTTGCGCACCGTTTGCACTGCCCGCACGGAAAGGGGCCTCCCGCCGAGTGGGGCGGCTGGCGCGGCTGGCAGCAGGGACACTCGGCGCTGCGAGCCCTCCTGCGGCTTCTCTTCCCTGTCTCCCCATCCTCCTTTCTGGGGGGGCTTTTGCTCCTCTTTGGTTGGCCCACAGTCTGGAAATCAAAGAATCCTTATCAATGTTTCCTTCCTCTCAGGAAGCTGGAAATCAGAGCGTCCAGCAAAAAAATCTATTGGCCAAAGCAAATTCTTCCAAACCCTGAAGAGCTGAGGACACGGCTGCCTTTGGCAGTGAGCTGCCAGGGCTGCCAGGCCAGCACTTGGAGGAAAAGACTCCTCCTCTTCTCTGCAGCCCAAAGGGGTGGGCTGAGTGCGTGCCTATCTGTAGTTCTACATTTCTTATTTATACCTCTCTGCCTGACATCTGCCTACCTCCCTGCCTAATATCTATTTCTCTCTGGTTTTCTTCCACTAATGTCGAGGGAATGGGATTGGAATTCTGTCAAATTAGTGAAGACACGTGCTTCCCCATTTTCTACTACCCAAAATAATACTTCTCCCTCTCTCTACCTCTCTCTCTCTCATTGCGAACCAAATGGCTGTTTGCCAGTAAGGAAAGTTGTAGTGGAGCCACAGCAAGCACAGCTCCTTTTTTGGAGTGTGCTGGGATGCCACAAATGTGAAGCATCACCATGAACGGAACTCGGATTGCTGATGTTAGCAAGAGTGGGGAATTAAGGGTGTGATTGGAATCAGCGAGGCTGCCAGCCCTTGAGAAAGCAATCTGTAGAGAGTCAAAGGGCATTTTGGTGGCAGTGCTGCTTTCTTGGGTCAAAGTTATGCTCCAGGATTCCGTATTTCAGGGCAGCATCTGCTGCGCCTTTCCCAGCGCATGGGACGATGTGATCCTGGCCAAGCGGCGTCTGGCATGGCTCGCCAGCAGGTTTTGTCCCCTTCCCCATGTTTCTTGACCCTCCTGGCATGTCTCGATTCTCTTCCCACTCACCTGAGCAAGAGTGCTGGCAAGTTTATGCTCTTTTTTCCAGGAGTAGTAGTACTCCACACACTGTGCCACGGTCTTACTCTGGACCTGTTGTCAAGAGAAAAGAAGGAATCTAAAGCGGCCCTGCTGTAGGCTGCATTGGAGAAAAAGTAGAATATGGAGTAAAGGAGGAAGTAAAATCAGGGAGTAAATGGAGTAGGGTGTCAAATGAAATCAATGTGGAGTAAGAGAGGCATCCTGCAATAGACAGACCACATGGAATGCACAGATCAACAACCAATCCATCTAGCCCAGTTCTTCTTTCCCCAATTCACTCCAGGTATGCCAGCGCAACGTCTTGTGCAAGGAGCAGCACACGTGTGAGACAAGCCTGACTGCATAAAGCTTCTCCTTGCAAGACAGCTTGGAGAAAAGGGCTGCAGAGGCAGGATGGTCATTTTCCCACAGGCCTTGGATGTCCCGTTTTGTTACTACTTTAACATCTTCGTCACTTGAGAAGAGAGAGAATGAAGTCCCGTATTTGGTAGCTGAAATACCCAACCTTTCCTTCTGATGATCTGCTCGGGTAAAGAAGGTCCTATGGGGCTTTACCTGCTTCTGGATGAGATGAAAATCCTTGCCGTAGGTGTGGAAAGCCTTTTGGAAGGACTCCTTCTCCTCAGGTGTCCATCTATCAGAGCCTGGCCATAAAAAAAGCAGCAGGTAAATTGATGCCTCCATCCACTGGATGTAGATCCCACTGGCTGCCCAAACCAACTCGGCGCCAGCCATCGTTCACCCGTGTACATGTCTGCTCCCTCAGAAGGTAAGGAAGAGAAGGGCAGGCATTCCCCAGGGAAAGGGCATGGAAAACAAGGAAAGCTGAAGGAGTAGATGCAGCTGCTTTCCCCACAGAAGACCAGACCTTGTGCAGGTGTTCACACTCTGCTTTGGTTTACCTGCGTAATGGTAATCAGCCAAGGGATGGCCTTGAGATGTTGGAGGCCCCCCTGAGAGCAGCATCTCCAGAGCCTCCTGCAAGATCCAAGGGGAAAAACGCTTTTATCTACCCCACAAGAATAACCAAAAGCCAAAAATCATCAATGCTGCCTTTCAGCTTCTTTGCCCCTTCAGGGATTCTGGCCACTGGGTCCCATATGAGCCAAAAGTTGTGATTTGCTCCCAGTGCCTCGGTTTTGCTGCCCAACCCTTTGATCCTGGTCCCCAAGAGTGGCATTTGGCTCACCAACTCTGTGATTTTGCTGCTCCTGCACCCAGAATGGCCTCAGCTCCCTGAGCCTTCTAGGAATTTCCCCTCAAAATGCCTTAGAGAACACAGATCTCCAGGCAATTTACAAGGCAGCAGGCTGCAGGAGCCTCCCCGCTGGTGCCTCCAGGAGAGACATTGTCACTGCTGGAGCCATTTGGGCTGAGCCCTGGCAAGGCTGGAGGAGACACAGCAGGCATCAAATGCTCTGGGCTTCCTGTTAAGTGCCTTCTTCAAAGAGCAGCCAGGAAAGGCTGTCCCAGTGCCCGGTCCCCGGAATTCCCTGCCCATTCCTCCCTGCGCCCAAACAGCCGCTTCTTACCGGAACACTGCCGCGTGCCTGGTGCAGGCAGTGCAGGGCGAGCTCCAGGTTAGCTGCTGCCCTGGGAATGCCGCGGGAGCTGGCCATGTCCAACAGTTCTCTTACTGCAAGCACAAGAGAAAGGCGCCAAAAGGCAGGCTTGAGCCGAGAAGGGGCAAAGGTTGCCATCCAAGGCAGAAGGAAAGCACAGGAGCTAAAGACAGCAGCTTGGAGAGCATGGAAAGTAGTCCAAAGACAGGGGCAGCTGAACCAAGGGCATTCTCCTTGCCTCTAACACTTCCACGTGGGAAGATGAGCGAGGCAAGGAGAGCAGCAGAGCCTGCAAAAAGCTGCCTTTTTACCCAAAAAGCAGCCTCTCACACAGCCGAGTGGAGGCAAAGTGTGACAGCTACCTTTGTCAGGTTTTGCCATGTCAGAGTCATCTTCCTCCCAGGGCTTCCAGACCAGGGTTGCATGCTCTTCATCCTCACTTGGTGGTCCGGTCTGCAGCTCTGGGAGCTCGGCCTGAAAGTCACTGCCAACATTGATGTGTCTAAAGGAAGAAGGAGGTGAACGTGAGAAAGGCAAGCGGTCAAGAGGCATTACCCGTGGACCCAAAGCCTTGCACCAATCCTTGCAGCCTGACTGTGGAACAGCAGTTCTCCTCTCTGCCATTCCTCAAGCTTGCTGTCCTTTAACCCTGTGCCAAAACTCACGGCTGACTGTTGGCTCTTGCTTTCCTCTTCATTGTGCCCCTCCTTTGCACCTGGAAGAGATCAAAAGAATGCCCCAGATAAAAATCATTCTGCCGAGATGTGTTGGTAGCCTTCCTTCTCATCCTCCTCATTGCCAACCACAAGCTCCTCTGTCCCAGCTCCCCTCAGTTTGCTGTCGTTGCTGCGTTTTTGACTTGGCATTTGGGAGGCAGGACCCTCCAGCATTCTGCAGCTTGCTCATGAGTGGAAGCAGAAGGGCATGCACCAGTCCCTTCAGTCTTGGGGCCAGGGAGAAGACCCAAGAGAAAGGCAAGGAAGATGTGCCAGTGCAGACTTTGGTCGGATCTAAGGAAAAGTCTCCTCATTCAGAGGATGGTAAGGCCCTGGAACAGCCTCCCCAGGGAAGGGGTCACAGCAGCAAGCCTGACACAGCTCCACAAGTGTTTGGACCCTGCCCTTGGGCCCAGGCTGTGATTCTTGAGGCTGTCCTGGACACACCCAGGATGCAGGCTCAATGATCTTAGAGAATCCCTTCTAGCCCACAACATTCTGTCATAGTGTGACTGAGCTCCTGAGAAGGACCACTCAAGATGGCATTTCATGGCTGCCTCTGACCATGAGGCAGAAACAGCCTTATGGACATTTACGAAAAACACAGACAAATCTACACCAATATCTCTATGAAAAAGAGATCCAAAACCCAAATCTCTTTAAAGACATTAAAATAGAATGTGTCTGTAAATGGTGTAGGCATGTAAGTCTGTAAGATTTGTGGAGACCAGATCATTTTTGAAGATGAAAGGCAGTATTGGGGGAGAAGCCCTCCCAGAGGAGAAGTGCCATCATTCAGGTTTTGAAGCTTTGGAGGAGGTGTGGGCAGGGTCAGGGCGTAACAGGATTTCTTGACACTAACGCCATGAACTCCTCAGGAATGACCAATCTGTTTTGGGGTCAGCACAACTCAGCTTTAGGAGTGAAATGGGTGCCAAGAACTTTTAATCAGGTCCTCAGTGGACGAGAATCTGCAAGTGCACCGTGCCTTGCAGATCTCTACGTCCTCTATGGAAAGGTCTGTGTTTCCCCTGGAGGCAGCATTATTCCTAGAGAAGCTGGAGGCCGCCTCCATGCGGAACCTGGTCTGGGGAAAGTGAGCCCACAGCCCATGTGTCGTGGCTGGTGGGAGAGGCAGCTGGAGCCTCCTGTGTTCTGTTAGTGCTTTGAGGGCAAACGGGGACTTTCCTACCTTTGGCGGTGCCCAAGTGCTGTGGGGATGCCTGGCGGCAGAGGAGGAGACGAGGGTGTCGATGCAGAGGCCAGGTGTGGCGCCAAGTGGTGCCAGAAGGTGGCTGCTCAGGGAGAGCCCAGGAGCAGATCCTGCAGCTGCTGCTCCACCGCTGGTCCACCAGTGTTCCACCAACGGCCGCAGCAGTAGGAGACAACGAGAGTTGCTAGGGGCAACATTCCATGCAGAACCCCAGGCGAGCCAGGGCACAGGAACAGGGATGGGCCACCTTTGCCCCTCTTGCTTCTTCTGCTGCAAGTTTGCTCTGAGAACCTTCCCACTGCTTCTCAGCAGTCCTCTGAGGAGAGGGGCAAAAGCAGTGCAGGCACAGCTCTGGGTCTTCTCTGTGCTTGTCTGTCAGGTGCCTCCAGCTGAACGGGAGCCTGGCCCTGTCAAAGGGCCCAGACTCCATCTCCTGCCCTGGAGAACCAAAGGGACTTTTGTCCCTGGCTCTCCTGTGGCTCTGAGAGGAGCTAGAGGTTGCAAGTGGTTCAGTGGAGAACCAACTCCAAAGCTTTCTCTCAAAGTGGAGGCATTCATCCTGCCCACTTGCTCAGTTGTCCTATGGGTGCCAAGTAATGTCCCTTGATGTTTGACTCCTTTGGAATACTGAGGTGGCCTCTCACATCTACACTCCTTCCTTGAAACTTGGAGAAACAGGATGTTTTTCATGGGAACTGATGGGGACACACGGTGGGGCAGTCCAGGAGCATTTTTGTAGTCAACATGCAATGCAAAATTTCTATGTCATTCTCCCAGCTGCCTTTTTTGAAGAAGGGAGAATGTTTGTCTCTAATGCTCTGGGATTCCTCTAAGAGAGGAACACTGACCAAATGACTTTTGCACGCTCATGGCCTTCACGTTTGAATTAATACTTAGGTCCCAGCTATGGCAAAGCCCAGCCGCTTTTCTGCTTTTCTGCCGAATGTTAAGCAAAAGCAAATCTTGCTTCCCTCCCAGCCTGCATGTTCCACACACGCCAGCAAACTGAGGGGGCAGCTGTAACAAGGCCCACTGCAACGCAGATACTTTGTAGGCTCCAATTCCCACCTGCACTGGCTCCATCAGACAAGGGCAAGCTTCCGTCAGCTTCCCAGAAGCAGCCTGGCGATTGCCCCCTCCCTGGCCACCTCTCCATCCTGCCCAGCCCATGCCACCAAAGCCTTGCTAGGCAGTGCCATTTGCTGGGCTAGGTAAAAGAGTGACTTGGATTCTTCTTTGGTGCAAATAGCAAAGCTGGGAGAAGGGAGAGGATAGTGACCACAGCCGCTGGGCTTTAGCTGAGGAGCTGGTGGAGGCCCTGAGAGGGAGAATGGTCCTTGAAATTGAAGCTGATCCTGAACTCCTGATGTCTTTGTGGTGCATGTGGACATGAATGGTGTAGAATGGGAGAGGTTAGAGATGTCCTGGAAGGCAGTCAAGTCCATCTGTCTCCCAAAATGAAACAAAGTTACTTTGCTGGGCAACAGAAAAGGACTGAACCCTCTGCTCTTATCCCAGAGAGTTTAGGGAGACAAGAGCACTCATTTAGATCCAATTGATTGAATTCAACAAAGCCTCCCTTCCCACTCTCAGTTGAGCTTTTTAGGCATCAAAGGACAAAGCCCCAGCGTTCTTTCATTGGCAGTAATGGAGACAGCCCTTTGTAAGTCGTGCCAGCTGAGCAAGGGGCAGGGCCTGTGGGAGGAATCCTGTGCCCAAATCCTTCTCTCAGGGCAAGTGCCACGTTTGCAACACCAAGCAAATGGAAGGAACCTTGCTGGAGTGATTTCATGCAGACCAAAAAGCAAAATGGAACCAACTTTGTTTTAATGATAAAGACAGATTATGTCTCAATAAAGGCAAAATGACAAAAGACGGAGTATAGCAAACACAAAACCTCCTACATTTACTGCTAAATCTAATACTACTAATACATCTTCAATAATACTACTGAATCTTAACTAACCAATTGAGAGATTCCTACCATGGAAACTAAGGAGAAGCATAAACAACCCTAAAGACTTAAAACCAATCCTATTTCTATCTAGTCCTCTTGATGCCTAACTCTTGCTAGCCCTGGACAACTGCAGCCTTGTCTAATTTGGCCTCTTCTTGTTGCGGAGAGGCTCTGCTTCCTTCCGTGGGCGATGTCTTCTCCTGTGTTTGTTCCTTTCCTTCATGGTTTCAAACACCCTGGAAGACAGGAAACAAACCATCCATGCTCAATTTAATACACACCATGAAAGCAAGCACGGAGATCTCTGTTTCAGTATCAATGTCTGTCTTTTCAGGCTGGGACACACTTGTAAATGGATCAGCACCATGAGTCTGATCTTTCTGGTTTCAATTCCTTGAAATGTCTTCCTCCTTTTGCTTCATCCTACCTTGAATTTGATCAGCACCACTGGATGCAACCAAAGCTTGGTTTGACGGCGCTGATCAAATTCAAAATTTCTACTTGTATGAACTGCGTCTTGTTGGGGCACGGCAAGGTTTCCTTGGGAATGCCGGGTTTGAACGGAGCCGCTTGGGTTGCAAGTGGCTTGTAACCTTGAGCACGGCTGCGAGGGGCGATCCTGCAAGTGGCCTCAGCTTCCCCTGTGGTGCCTTTGAAAACGGCCAGCCTGTTTTAGTCCAGAGGCGCAGCTTGGAGCAGAGAGAGGAGGAAGTTGCGCACCGTTTGCACTGCCCGCACGGAAAGGGGCCTCCCGCCGAGTGGGGCGGCTGGCGCGGCTGGCAGCAGGGACACTCGGCGCTGCGAGCCCTCCTGCGGCTTCTCTTCCCTGTCTCCCCATCCTCCTTTCTGGGGGGGCTTTTGCTCCTCTTTGGTTGGCCCACAGTCTGGAAATCAAAGAATCCTTATCAATGTTTCCTTCCTCTCAGGAAGCTGGAAATCAGAGCGTCCAGCACAAAAATCTATTGGCCAAAGCAAATTCTTCCAAAACCTGAAGAGCTGAGGACACGGCTGCCTTTGGCAGTGAGCTGCCAGGGCTGCCAGGCCAGCACTTGGAGGAAAAGACTCCTCCTCTTTTCTGCAGCCCAAAGGGGTGGGCTGAGTGCGTGCCTATCTGTAGTTCTACATTTCTTATTTATACCTCTCTGCCTGACATCTGCCTACCTCCCTGCCTAATATCTATTTCTCTCTGGTTTTCTTCCACTAATGTCTAGGGAATGGGATTGGAATTCAGTCAAATTAGTGAAGACACGTGCTTCCCCATTTTCTACTACCCAAAATAATTCCTCTCCCTCTCTCTACCTCTCTCTCTCCTTGTCAACCAAATGGCTATTTGCCTGTAAGGAGAGTTCTAGTAGAGTCACAGCAACCGCAGCTCCTTTTTGGGGAGTACACTGGGATGCCACAAAAGATCCCTAAAATTGTGAAGCATCTTCATGAAGGCAGCTGGGATTGCTGATGTTAGCAAGAGTGGGGAATTAAGGGTGTGATTGGAATCAGCGAGGCTGCCAGCCCTTGAGAAAGCAATCTGTAGAGTGTCAAAGGCCATTTTGGTGGCAGTGCTGCTTTCTTGGGTCAAAGTTATGCTCCAGGATTCCGTATTTCAGGGCAGCATTTGCTGCGCCTTTCCCAGCGCATGGGACGATGTGATCCTGGCCAAGCGGCGTCTGGCATGGCTCTCCAGCAGGTTTTTTTCCCCTTCCCCATGTTTCTTGACCCTCCTGGCATGTCTCAATTCTCTTCCCACTCACCTGAGCAAGAGTGCTGGCAAGTTTATGCTCTTTTTTCCAGGAGTAGTAGTACTCCACACACTGTGCCACGGTCTTACTCTGGACCTGTTGTCAAGAGAAAAGAAGGAATCTAAAGCGGCCCTGCTGTAGGCTGCATTGGAGAAAAAGTAGAATATGGAGTAAAGGAGGAAGTAAAATCAGGGAGTAAATGGAGTAGGGTGTCAAATGAAATCAATGTGGAGTAAGAGAGGCATCCTGCAATAGACAGACCACATGGAATGCACAGATCAACAACCAATCCATCTAGCCCAGTTCTTCTTTCCCCAATTCACTCCAGGTATGCCAGCGCAACGTCTTGTGCAAGGAGCAGCACACGTGTGAGACAAGCCTGACTGCATAAAGCTTCTCCTTGCAAGACAGCTTGGAGAAAAGGGCTGCAGAGGCAGGATGGTCATTTTCCCACAGGCCTTGGATGTCCCGTTTTGTTACTACTTTAACATCTTCGTCACTTGAGAAGAGAGAGAATGAAGTCCCGTATTTGGTAGCTGAAATACCCAACCTTTCCTTCTGATGATCTGCTCGGGTAAAGAAGGTCCTATGGGGCTTTACCTGCTTCTGGATGAGATGAAAATCCTTGCCGTAGGTGTGGAAAGCCTTTTGGAAGGACTCCTTCTCCTCAGGTGTCCATCTATCAGAGCCTGGCCATAAAAAAAGCAGCAGGTAAATTGATGCCTCCATCCACTGGATGTAGATCCCACTGGCTGCCCAAACCAACTCGGCGCCAGCCATCGTTCACCCGTGTACATGTCTGCTCCCTCAGAAGGTAAGGAAGAGAAGGGCAGGCATTCCCCAGGGAAAGGGCATGGAAAACAAGGGAAGCTGAAGGAGTAGATGCAGGTGCTTTCCCCACAGAAGACCAGACCTTGTGCAGGTGTTCACACTCTGCTTTGGTTTACCTGCGTAATGGTAATCAGCCAAGGGATGGCCTTGAGGTGTTGGAGGCCCCCCTGAGAGCAGCATCTCCAGAGCCTCCTGCAAGATCCAAGGGGAAAAACGCTTTTATCTACCCCTATTCTACAAGAATACCAAAACCCAAATATATAAATGCTTTTATATACCCCTCTATTCTACAAGAATAACCAAAAGCCAAAAATCATCAATGCTGCCTTTCAGCTTCTTTGCCCCTTCAGGGATTCTGGCCACTGGGTCCCATATGAGCCAAAAGTTGTGATTTGCTCCCAGTGCCTCGGTTTTGCTGCCCAACCCTTTGATCCTGGTCCCCAAGAGTGGCATTTGGCTCACCAACTCTGTGATTTTGCTGCTCCTGCACCCAGAATGGCCTCAGCTCCCTGAGCTTTCTAGGAATTTCCCCTCAAAATGCCTTAGAGAACACAGATCTCCAGGCAATTTACAAGGCAGCAGGCTGCAGGAGCCTCCCCGCTGGTGCCTCCAGGAGAGACATTCTCACTGCTGGAGCCATTTGGGCTGAGCCCTGGCACGGCTGGAGGAGACACAGCAGGCATCAAATGCTCTGGGCTTCCTGTTAAGTGCCTTCTTCAAAGAGCAGCCAGGAAAGGCTGTCCCAGTGCCCGGTCCCCGGAATTCCCTGCCCATTCCTCCCTGCGCCCAAACAGCCGATTCTTACCGGAACACTGCCGCGTGCCTGGTGCAGGCAGTGCAGGGCGAGCTCCAGGTTAGCTGCTGCCCTGGGAATGCCGCGGGAGCTGGCCATGTCCAACAGTTCTCTTACTGCAAGCACAAGAGAAAGGCGCCAAAAGGCAGGCTTGAGCCGAGAAGGGGCAAAGGTTGCCATCCAAGGCAGAAGGAAAGCACAGGAGCTAAAGACAGCAGCTTGGAGAGCATGGAAAGTAGTCCAAAGACAGGGGCAGCTGAACCAAGGGCATTCTCCTTGCCTCTAACACTTCCACGTGGGAAGATGAGCGAGGCAAGGAGAGCAGCAGAGCCTGCAAAAAGCTGCCTTTTTACCCAAAAAGCAGCCTTTCACACAGCCGAGTGGAAGCAAAGTGTGACAGCTACCTTTGTCAGGTTTTTCCATGTCAGAGTCATCTTCCTCCCAGGGCTTCCAGACCAGGGTTGCAGGCTCTTCATCCTCACTTGGTGGTCCGGTCTGCAGCTCTGGGAGCTCGGCCTGAAAGTCACTGCCAACATTGATGTGTCTAAAGGAAGAAGGAGGTGAACGTGAGAAAGGCAAGCGGTCAAGAGGCATTGCCCGTGGACCCAAAGCCTTGCACCAATCCTTGCAGCCTGACTGTGGAACAGCAGTTCTCCTCTCTGCCATTCCTCAAGCTTGCTGTTCTTTAACCCTGTGCCAAAACTCACGGCTGACTGTTGGCTCTTGCTTTCCTCTTCATTGTGCCCCTCCTTTGCACCTGGAAGAGATCAAAAGAATGCCCCAGATAAAAATCATTCTGCCGAGATGTGTTGGTAGCCTTCCTTCTCATCCTCCTCATTGCCAACCACAAGCTCCTCTGTCCCAGCTCCCCTCAGTTTGCTGTCGTTGCTGCGTTTTTGACTTGGCATTTGGGAGGCAGGACCCTCCAGCATTCTGCAGCTTGCTCATGAGTGGAAGCAGAAGGGCATGCACCAGTCTCTTCAGTCTTGGGGCCAGGGAGAAGACCCAAGAGAAAGGCAAGGAAGATGTGCCAGTGCAGACTTTGGTCGGATCTAAGGAAAAGTCTCCTCACTCAGAGGATGGTAAGGCCCTGGAACAGCCTTCCCAGGGAAGGGGTCACAGCAGCAAGCCTGACACAGCTCCACAAGTGTTTGGACCCTGCCCTTGGGCCCAGGCTGTGATTCTTGAGGCTGTCCCGGACACACCCAGGATGCAGGATCACTCAATGATCTTAGAGAATCCCTTCTAGCCCACAACATTCTGTCATAGTGTGACTGAGCTCTTGAGAAGGACCACTCAAGATGGCTTTTCATGGCTGCCTCTGACCATGAGGCAGAAACAGCCTTATGGACATTTACGAAAAATACAGACAAATCTACACCAATATCTCTATGAAAAAGAGATCCAAAAGCCAAATCTCTTTAAAGACATTAAAATAGAATGTGTCTGTAAATGGTGTAGGCATGTAAGTCTGTAAGATTTTTGGAGACCAGATCATTTTTGAAGATGAAAGGCAGTATTGGAGGAGAAGCCCTCCCAGAGGAGAAGTGCCATCATTCAGGTTTTGAAGCTTTGGAGGAGGTGTGGGCAGGGTCAGGGCGTAACAGGATTTCTTGACACTAACGCCATGAACTCCTCAGGAATGACCAATCTGTTTTGGGGTCAGCACAACTCAGCTTTAGGAGTGAAATGGGTGCCAAGAACTTTTAATCAGGTCCTCAGTGGACGAGAATCTGCAAGTGCACCGTGCCTTGCAGATCTCTACGTCCTCTATGGAAAGGTCTGTGTTTCCCCTGGAGGCAGCATTATTCCTAGAGAAGCTGGAGGCCGCCTCCATGCGGAACCTGGTCTGGGGAAAGTGAGCCCACAGCCCGTGTGTCGTGGCTGGTGGGAGAGGCAGCTGGAGCCTCCTGTGTTCTGTTAGTGCTTTGAGGGCAAACGGGGACTTTCCTACCTTTGGCGGTGCCCAAGTGCTGTGGGGATGCCTGGCGGCAGAGGAGGAGACGAGGGTGTCGATGCAGAGGCCAGGTGTGGCGCCAAGTGGTGCCAGAAGGTGGCTGCTCAGGGAGAGCCCAGGAGCAGATCCTGCAGCTGCTGCTCCACCGCTGGTCCACCAGTGTTCCACCAACGGCCGCAGCAGTAGGAGACAACGAGAGTTGCTAGGGGCAACATTCCATGCAGAACCCCAGGCGAGCCAGGGCACAGGAACAGGGATGGGCCACCTTTGCCCCTCTTGCTTCTTCTGCTGCAAGTTTGCTCTGAGAACCTTCCCACTGCTTCTCAGCAGTCCTCTGAGGAGAGGGGCAAAAGCAGTGCAGGCACAGCTCTGGGTCTTCTCTGTGCTTGTCTGTCAGGTGCCTCCAGCTGAACGGGAGCCTGGCCCTGTCAAAGGGCCCAGACTCCATCTCCTGCCCTGGAGAACCAAAGGGACTTTTGTCCCTGGCTCTCCTGTGGCTCTGAGAGGAGCTAGAGGTTGCAAGTGGTTCAGTGGAGAACCAACTCCAAAGCTTTCTCTCAAAGTGGAGGCATTCATCCTGCCCACTTGCTCAGTTGTCCTATGGGTGCCAAGTAATGTCCCTTGATGTTTGACTCCTTTGGAATACTGAGGTGGCCTCTCACATCTACACTCCTTCCTTGAAACTTGGAGAAACAGGATGTTTTTCATGGGAACTGATGGGGACACACAGTGGGGCAGTCCAGGAGCATTTTTGTAGTCAACATGCAATGCACAATTTCTATGTCATTTTCCCAGCTCCCTTCCTTGAAGAAGGGAGAATGTTCATCTCTAATGCTCTGGCATTCCTCTAAGAAAGGAACACTGACCAAATGACTTTTGCACACTTATGGCCTTCACGTTTGATTTAATACTTAGGTCCCAGCTATGGCAAAGCCCAGCCGGTTTTCTGCTTTTCTGCCAAATGTTAAGCAAAATCAAATCTTGCTTCCCTCCCAGCCTGCATGTTCCACACACGCCAGCAAACTGAGTGGTCGCTGGTTTTAAAAATATTTTTCTGGAAAATAATACATTGTTCGTTCTGGATGTGTCACCCTTTATATGCCGAAATTCTTTGCTGGATAAAGAACATCCTTTCATTCTCTCCAGAGATCTGAGGTGTGGAAGGAATGAAGAACCTCCATTGGATGAAGTTGCTTTTTCCTCTTTTGTCCTGTTGTAGACAACTTAAACACAGACCTGAAACTCTCGTATTTTCTGCCTGATTAGAAAGTGGGTAAAATAATTTTAGTTATTGCTTATCAATCCGGAGTGGGATATAGTAAAAGAAACCAAATTTCAATTTTTCCTTTCTTGCTGTGGGTGCCCCTCATTTCCCCTCCCACCTTCCCCCCCAGCTATTTTTTAGTATGTTATCTCAGAAGTGCTTCCAGCTTTGCTGATGGATTTGCCTTGGCCAGGAGGTGTTTAATCTCGAAGTCAGCTGGAACTGGCTCCATCAAACATGGGGAAGCTTCTGGCAGGTTCTCACTGAAGCCACCCTTGTACTCCCCACATGAAATGCAGCCAGATGATTGTCAGCCCTTTTCTTTGCCCTAAGGAAGCCATGAGCTGTTTTCTTGAGAGCAAGAGCCATCACAGAAAACTGTCTGCAGGCGTTTTTTTCAGAAAACTCTAAAAGAATTAAAATTATACATTTTGACATTGTCCTGTAATTTGCTAAATTGCTGAATAAAATCAAAACATTTTCCTCAGTATTGTAGCAGTTGGTGGACTTCCTGTGGCACTTTTCCTTACACAATTTATGAGCTATATATTGCTGTTATTCCAATAAATTGTTTTAAGTTAAGTGTTTTCTTATTTCCCCTCTTTATCAATATGGAGCCTGGCATTCTCGCGAAGCCCATTAGTACTGCAATAATTACAATCACATCACTGTTGTGGTATTTAAATATAATTTGGGGAATCTGAGTATAATTTGGGCGATTTAATGGAGTCGTAATATTAACGTGTGGAGTAAGTGGGGAAACTTGCAGACTGCTGATATATTAAAACACCTGAGGAACTTAACTGCTACCCACCTTGTTGCTGGCATGTAAGGGTGCAGCTGACCCTGGCTGGGAGACAGAGATCACCAGGAGAGCCATGGTTCCATCCTTTGACAGGCACTCAGGGTTTGTAGGGGTCTTTTTTGTATCCCACTGTCTCCAGCGACACTACTGAGTGTTAATGCTTCTCATGTCATACACCATAACACAAAAAAGGGTGGGGGTGACCGGGCATTGGCCATCCAAGGACTTCAAAGACCTTTGCAAACAATTCTTAAATCCTTAGGATTTGTTTCCTTGTTGCATAAAATAAAAATGATAATATAAGCAACTGCACCAAATTTCTCTGAGCACAATATAATTCAGAGAGATCAGAGCAGGAATCCTCAGTGTTACAATTCCTTCTTTTTGTGTTTAAAAAATTGAGCTTGCTGTTGGCTAAAACTATTTTTCACTCCTATTTCTCAGCTAAAAGCTAGTAACAAAATCCAGAAACAGTAACATTATATGGAAGAAAAAGACATGGACATTTGTAATACTTACAACATTTTTATTTAGAAAGTCTTTTTCGATAGTTGTGTGGGGACACAGAATAAGATGAAGGGATTTACCTACCGGAAGCAGCAATTAGATTTCTTTATATTTTTATGACTTTATGTTCATCATATAATATACACAATAAATTTGGGAAGGATTATAGAATGTAGGCTTCTTTCAGCAATAAGCAAATTAATTAAAACACTCTAAGTCACATACAGCCTTGTTGTTTAAAAGTGTAAAGGATGGCAGATGTCTTCAGAATTGTATAGATAGTAGATGTTTTGGCATTAATGTTATAAAGAATGAAGACCTATTTCAATGGTATATGGAATGGCAACTACTTACTCTTTTGTAAGTGTGAAAATACTATTACTGGTGAGCATACCTGGTGAATTCTTCAACTTTAAATGCGTAGTGGGACTTCAGCTCTTTTTTTTTGAATCTGTTAATCCACAGAATCTTGAGTAACTTTATAAAAATAATTTACCAATTCCTAAATGTTAATTTCTTTTTTAATTTCACACAAAATAGAACAACTGGAACAGTTTTGTGGTAGGACAAACCAGGACAACACTGTCACAAAACTCCTGTAGGAAACACATTTTTAGAAACACTGATGGAATGGATTTTACTGACCACAATCTCATAATGTAGCTGGGTGAAAAATATTCCATCTATTTGCTCAACAATTCTTGCAGACATAAACAACCTCTAGAATTTAAAAGCACAAGTGATAGACTATGGCACATTGGGCAACATACAATTAACCAATATAAATACAGTGCATAGAAACATACACACATTGACATACACACAGAGAAAGAGAGGGAAAAATGTTTTCCCTCAGCCTCAAATTAAACATTGCTCAAGTCTTAAAACAACAGTAAGTATTAATCTATGGCATAGATTGGGAAATGTATTTTTAACAGACAGATTTAAAGATAACTATCTGTGATAGGAATTTTTAAAAGCAGTCAGTTATAAAAAGTTTATAAAGGCACTCAGTCATTACAAATCAAGCTGATAAACAATTTACCTTATGACATGTCATACAGACATCTGCAACCTTCAAAGGCAATGGGAATTGTTTTGCTATGTATTATTTCAACCCTATATTTTAAAAAGCAAAATTCAGTCTCTAAACGTATGGAGTATGGATTGCAAATGTGAACCAAAAAATTAGAATGAGCTGATACAGATCACAACTGTGACATCAAAATTGATCAAGCAACACGAATTCAGTACTGTTTCATGGAACATTTCAATTTTTATAAAACTTGCCCATATTATGTCCCATACGTCAATGTGAAATGTAAGATTACACAGGCACCATTTTATTCAGGACATATTGGAGAAGGGAGAGCTCATGTAGTGCTGTTAAACTGAAGTGGAAATGAATTTGGCAACAGCATTCTGGGAAGAGAAGCGCAATGAAAAATGTATTAGTCAGGGAAAGGTTCTAATAGTAAATGAGATGTGAAATGATGAAAGCCTTGCTGAAGGTTTTTAGGTGTTAGGGTGGATAAGAAAGGGGCCACTATGACTGTGTACTTCTAACATTTTTACTTCACTTTATGTTTCATTGCAAATGCTTGACAGAATCATTACCAAGCTTATCTTTTGGATGGGACATCTAAGTGAAGCTGGATTGCTTTTTAACATTTCCCAGGTAGTTACCAAGAAGATGGAGTACTTCTGTTGTATTTTTCACATTAATTTTCATCTGAATTAAATACCACATATATTATTTTGTTGTCTGCATTTTCTCAGCCTTTCTGTGATGTCTTTTCACAAATATAGGAAGAATGTTATTTGGTTGCTAAATATTACTTTAATGTTAAGTGCATCTCACAGCGTGTGCACATAGCAGAAAGCAGATAGTATACAGCATCCTTAATCTGGTTTTATGAATATTGCAAATCAAAGAAAAAATGTTTTACAATGAAATCACCCTTTGGAATAGAAATTTTAATAGTATTCTTGATTCAAAATCCTGCACTTTGTGTTCTGCATCACTTTTGGGTTCTTTATTATTCATATTTTCACTGATTTTAAATATGGATTTTCTTCCAAATACAGTTATGGAAGTAACTGTAAAACAGTTACAGCATGAAAAACAACATGAAAAAATAAGTGATTTTGAGTTACAGTCATAGTTTACATTAAAAAATATTAACTCCTTTGAGTCCAAGAATAAACTTTTGTATACTTTTTCTAAGAGATGCTTAGCAGGATGGTACCATGTTTCAAAGTAAGTTTCTTTCCACCAAGTGGATCATATAGCTTCTGGTGACTTATTTTAAATTAGGCTTAATAGAAGTGGCACCTTATATATGAAACCAGACACACCTACCAAAAGCTAACATAAAAAAAGGGAAAAGAATTTAGGGCTTTCAAGGCAAATGTGTTTTGAGAACAAAAATAATAGTTTATTATACCATCTTTTCCTGGCCACTTATGACTATTTAAATGATACTGGTACTTTCAAGATATTGATAATATAAGACATTATTAATACCCCAGTAGATAAAAAAATCAAACTGTAATTTCTTCTAAAATGCCATGACACTTAACAAAGAAAGTTATTTAGCAATTTTTAATACCTGGTTATGGGCTATACTCCAGCAATTTCAGTGGTTTGAGAAGTTTACAGATATTTCAGTGTTCTATTACAGATTTATAATTCCTTAATTCAGAAGTAATTTACTAGAGGAGAGATGGGATTTTCTAAGGGGAAAACTTGCTTTGGATTGATTCACAGTATTTTAGTAGTACACATGTACTTCTAAATGTTTTTTATTCCATCAGAACACAAGCTGGAGCAGAGCACTCTAGATGCACTACAGCTATACCACACAGAAATAATGGTACCTTATGATATTTGAAATAATTTGGCTACCCAGTTTAATAGATCTGTACTAAGTATATTCTCAATCCATAACTCTTTATCCATATTAATGCTGACAGTATCATCTATCATCTATTCATCCTTATGGAAAGACAGAAACAAGAACATCTTTGGCAAAACATTCCCTTTGTCAGTGGCCAGTCTTTCATTAAGGACCTGCATGTTTTCTCAACAACACTTCTGATCTCTGTTTACTAAAATGATGATTTACCATTTCTAGCTTCTAGGTTATTCTGAGTTTTGAATTTTCAGCTATGGACTGGAGCTTGCTGAACATTTGTGCTCTGGTATTTCGCAGGGAATAGTGAATCCACTTTAGTGTGCTTACCAACAGTTCAGCATTGGTGCCATGACCTTTAATGTCAAGCACTTTTGTGGAGTTCTGGATTTCTTTACCTATTCATTCAGATCATGTTAAAGTTTATCCATATAAATATATTTTTGGGTGTCATTTTTAATTATCTTATCATGGACATAAAAGGCTGCATAATCAACAAAGACAATGGGTTGGAATGGAGAATAATGGATATCCTTAGCTAATTTTGCAATTTAATGTAAACAGCATCTTTCAAAACTGGAGAAAAAGCATTTACTTATTTATTTTTAATGGGGACAAAGGGAGGTCACATTAATAAGAAAATCCTTCCTCATGAATTGCAGGGGTTTTGGCGCGTAACCTCCTGAAGAATTTTAAACTTTTGGGCTAATAATGCATTTTTTCTTTCCTTCTATGTAATGCTTCAGAGAGACAGGCTTTTTTCCAAAGGCAGAAAAGGCATGGAGAGTTTTTCTCTGCTTTTGATATGCTTCCAGTGATGCTTGCATCAACCATGAACAAACTAACCTTTGATAACTTAACATTTTAATGATTTTAATTAAAACACTGTTGTAAATAACTGATCAGGGTCACAATAAAGCAACTTATCTAGTTCCTGTGCTCTGTTTCTCTCCAGCAACTAAATTTAGTGATGCATCTATGTACTTCGCTATCTTCCACACCCATTTTTTAAAACAAACCTGTCCTAAGAAAGAACCAGTACAAAATTGAATCAATGTTGAAATCCTTTCCTCTAGAGATTTGTAACACTTAAAAGAAACAGTACTTTTTGTCTTGAAAGCATGCACTGAGTGACTGTTACTGAGAGAGCAATTACTGCATTTTTAACATTAAATAGACTCCTTTTCTAATTGACTTTAAATCTGAGCAGACAAAAGTTTAACAAACAATTTATGTTTCTTCTTCTTCAGAGACAGCCTAATCTGTGTGCTGAAATGTGTCATTTTTCATACCCATAATTTGCCCTTTCTGAAAATAGCCTCTGAAATTAGTGAGTGGGTAGTTTTTTTAGTTCTACCAAAATGCTTTTTCTTTTAAGGACCTGATTTACTACCTCTTATGTATGTCAAAGGGCAAATTCAGAGGGACAAGTTATTTATTAAAAAAAGTAAGTTCTTTCATATGAGCCCATGTGCAATAAATCTCTTCCATTTCAAACTACGCTGAATTTACAGCTGTGTACATGAAGAGCTATCAGAAACTGGAATTCCAGAGCTATTTTCTGTGTCCAGTCCTACTGCTTGCTGAGTGCCTGCACACATTCAGAGTATGCAAGTAAGATAAAATTGATTTTTCAAAAGTCAACTGTTAAATGAATGTGTGTCGGGGGTTGGTCAAATGTCAGTGCCTCTGCAAAAATCACTCATTCTCCTCTGCTATAGTTAAGGAGAGGAGGGGGAAAGAAAACACTTTAATAGGATTCATGAGTTGAGGTAAGGATTGGCAAGAAATACTTTAAGGGCAAAAAAGGCACAAAACTTAAAAGATATAAAGAAAATTTTATTAACAGAATTAAAAGAAGATGAGAACTAAAATAAGAAACCTTTAGAACATCTTTACCACCCCGCCCCCAAGCCC
This sequence comes from Serinus canaria, assembly GCF_022539315.1. NCBI lineage: Eukaryota > Metazoa > Chordata > Aves > Passeriformes > Fringillidae > Serinus > Serinus canaria. The sequence continues at coordinate 52,893,419 of NC_066343.1, forward strand.
TTCTTTGTTGTCCAGTGACAGAGCAGGGAGACAAAACAGGATTTTTAGTCAAGCTGTTACTTCTAAGGATCTTTCTTCTGTTTGCTTGGGGAGAGAAGTCTCCTTTCCTATGCCATGGGGTCTTTCCCAAGGGAGACAGTTTTCTGTGAACATTTCCAATATAGTTCTAATTTTCATGAGTAACAGTCCTGCCTGAAAACCAGCTGAAACACAAGTCCCTCCCACAGGCAAAAACAGTCTTCCCAAAACTGCTTTTTTCCATGGGTCATTAAGTTCATGGGGTTTTGTTTTTAAGGATGAGCTGTTCTAGTACAAAAAAAAAAAAAAGCAAGGGTCTTCTTTCTGTCTCTGGAAGCAAGAGTTGTCTCTCTCTCTGTTCAAGTCTCTCACCAGATCACAGTTTTTCAGCATCCACATGTTCCAGTGTAAGCACCTTTTCTGCATGGGCTGTGGGTGAATTCAGCATCCCCACATGCACTTCATGAATTATAGAGAAACAGCTTGTTGTAATATGGTTTCCATATGGTTTCACCATAGTTTCCAGAAGAATCTCAGCTCCAATGCTCAGAGCACCTCTCCTTGCCCTCCTTCCTCTGCTCCGCCCTTAGAGTTGCTATGTTGTTTTCCTCATGTGTTTTCACCTTTTCCTTTTCTCTGACTCAGGAGAAAAATCAGTGTTTGTTGGTTCATTTGCTCTGAATTTCCATCAAGTGGAACAGTTTTTGCAGAGTTTTGTAGTGCTGAAAGGTTGATCTTGTCCAGGCTCCACATTGGGGAATTGCTCGCTGTGCTTTTCGCTGTTGGCCACGTGGTCTTTGCTGACACTGTGCAAGATGCGCTGGCTGCCTGTTCCAGTCAGTGTCAGTGTCCCTCCTCATGTGAGGGGCTGAAAATAAGAAAAAGCTGCTGCTGTTTCTGTCCTTTAGTCTGCAATGCAGCAGGTTAGAAGTGGCCAGGCAGGCAAAGTCTATTGCTGGCAGTGACAACATGGTGGTGGCCACATGTCCGCTTCTGGCCCCGTCCGCTCTCAGACTCAGCCAGGGCTGCTGCTGGCACCAGGCCACATGGCTGTTCGCAGCACCGCGATGGCCCCCGCTGGCATGGCTGCTCGGAAAGGGACCAGTGGGCTCCTCTGGGAAGGTGCCCAGCCAGTCTCCTCATCCCTCCTCACAGGTGAAGAAGAAACAGAGCTTCCTGCGGTTTTGTCTTTCTTAAGTATGTTATCATAGAGGTGTTACCAGCTTTTCTTATGGGCTTAGTTGTTGCGGTGCGCGGCCAATTTCCAGTTATGTTATCTCCCCTGTTTTGTACTGTTCTCCCCATTTCGTAGTGTTCCCCCCAGTTTCAACCCCATACTTGATTTGATGGTTCAGTCCTGGTTCCCCCATTCCCTCGAATAGTATCCTCCCTGTCTGGGCACGCTGCCAAGCCCTTGTCTCCACTCCCGTTCCCCTAGCAACTACCCCATTTGTTACATTTTCCTCCCCTCCCAGGCCCTGTCCATCTCCTGGGACCCTGCCCATCCTTCCAGAGACTTCTCCCTTCCCCAGGAAGTGATTGGACAGGTGCTCCGAGCCCCTCCCTGGCTTTTGTATCATTTGTTGCCTCCTGTGTCTGTTATGTTCAATGCCCCTCCTCGGTTTTCCCTCATTGGTTCATGTAATGTATCTTCACCCTTGTTCCACCCCCTTTATAAACTGCTGTCCCTGTTCCCCTTTGCCCCCTGGAATTTCCCGTGGAGGCGAGTAAACTCTCTCTGTACTGCATCCATGGGGTGGAGGACCTCTTTTCTTCCAACTTCCTCCAACCTTCGCCGCTCTCCTCAAACGCTGCACCAGCCTGCCGTAGGCGCTGCCTGGACACCCCTGGCTCGCCTGGGTAGTGCCCCCCGCTGCTAGCTGCTGCCAGTGCTCTCCTGCTAGCCGGCGCTTCCCCCTCCCCACCGTGTCGGGAGTCGAGGGTCTTCGAAGCTGCAGCGCGGCACTTAGTAGCATGTCTGTTCTCAGAGCCAGCCAGCAATTGGTTTTAGCAGGCATGGAGGAAGCTTTTAGCAGCTCCTCACAGAAAAAATCAGTTCCATGGATGGCTCCTTCCCTCCTTACCAAAAACCAATTTATGCAAAACCAATACAATATGCTTTCCTAAACCTTACAGAAAACTCCCATGAGAGCACCAACTATTGAAAAGGAGAACACAATATCCATATTTTATATATATATATATATATATATATATATATATATATATATGCCATCAGCTGATTTTGTTCACAAAAAAAGACTGTAGAGATTTGTGGAGATTTTTGAAAGCTGTAGTTCCTAGGGCTTATCTTATAAATTAGATTTGCCATATAATAGTAGATACCTTCTGGTTTATGTCATGTGCCTATTACATGTGATAGGAATGCTGTTTCCCGTTCTGTCATGGCCCTATAAAAAATTCCGAGGAATGAAGTTTGAGCAAAGAAAAAAATAAAATTACTGTATGCTATTAAAAAACATAGTTAGACCCAAACTGGGATATCTGGTTACCTAACTTATGGTTTACTGTCATCTCTTCTCCTTCCCCTTAGTAAAATTTCTGGAAATCATTCCTTTCACTGAACCATAATCTGCATAATTTTCCTTCAACACTATATTTTTCTTATTTCATGTTTAAATTGTTTATTTATGTAACCTTTTGTCAGTTTCACTTCTGTTCTGCTATAACAGCCTTCAGAATAACTAGACCACACTTGATCTTTCCAGCGGTGTGATAATCTGCAAGATGAATTTCACCAGTAGATCCTTAGATTTAATAATTTTATTTTTTTATATCCATGACAGCTTCAAACTATATGTGACTGTCTTAAATTTCCCTTTTTGTCTAAAGCTGTTGCAGCACGCATGCAGTTGTGCACTGTCATGTTGCCTTGGAATACAATCTGAGTCAGTTCCGATGTGAGGGCACATTTCCAACACTGTTGCTCAGTTAGCAAGAGTTATTAATGGAGGTTTCTGGATGGTGAGAAGCCTGATATTCTACTGCTTTGTGTGGAGCCATTCAACTGTTCATCATCTTTCCCTCTGGGACTCCTTGTGGACTGCACTCATTGGAAGAACTGGCCTTCTGTGTATCATACCAGCGTTCTGCGTTACAGGCCAGAAGGAAACCTGTCCTTAAATCACTGCCTACATCCAGGACACCATTCAGCACTGCAGACACTACTTTTGCTTTTGATGGGGTAGTGACTGCAGCAGCAGAGGCACCGATTCCTGCCTGATGACAGCTGAATGTGTCCTGACACAGCTGTATCAAGACTCTCTCTTAGACTCCTTGTCCGCTAATGGTCACATTCAGAAGGAACGTACATCTGTAGATGGAATTACACCAGGCTACCTCAGGCCAAAAACTCACAATTTTTGTGCTTTGTGAGAAGAAACTACTTGCACCTGTGCAACAGAATCAGGAGAATCCAATTGTGAAAAATGCACTCTGAGCTATTCTACACAAAACCCTAGATTAGTTCTACGAAACTGTATATTGTTGAATTGATACTAAATCACCTTTTGTTTTTCATCTTTTATCCTTTTTTTTTTATTTGTTCAGAACTCCTGACATTCTAGGACTACAGTTTTGAATTATTTTTCATTGAAATTGAAATTGAAAGCAATTATGAGAAAATACAAGTGATCAAAAGCAATGCCAAACATAAAATAAGCAAGAAAAGCACACAACTATCTTTGTTCAATTACGAAAGCACAGTTTTAAAATTGAAAGGATGAAAGATACACTAAAAAGTTATCTCCCAGGATCATTTGGCTGGAAGGGATGGTAGCACAAGTTATGCCACTGTCTGGGAAATTCCCACTGATGGATACCTGTGTACTTCTTATTGAGTGGTGCAGATGTGAGGAGAGGCTGGGGAGGTATAGAAATGGACCACAGAAGACAAGCATCTGCAGTATAATACAGAAAGAGAAAACACAGTAGTAGGAGAAACTGAGATCTTACTGGCTGAAATAGCTCTTTTATCACTTTCCTTAGCTTGTGCTTTTCCTCCCACTCTCAAGTTGGTAAATGGAACATATGCAAGCAGGACAGACTGCCAGTGTTGTTTGGCTTCATTCCAAAACTGCTTGGAGTGCACTCCTCACTCCCAAACAGCATGTGTTTGCTTCATCACATCTTCCCTCATGACTGCAGCTTACTATTCAATGCACCCACACACTGGCTTTCATGACAGATTAGCAATACTCGTAAAGGTAGCATTTGTGGCAGTGTGTGGCTGCATCCACACCTGTCATGACTCTTAAGAAAGGAGGGGAAAATTGCTATTGTTCTTCCAGCAGGAGTAACTTTTGTTACATGATTACATCCTGATGTTTTGGCCAGTGTCAGTGACTGCCAGAGTCTTTCTTACCTTTACTGTCTGTGGGATGGGGAACAGGCAGCAAGTTCAGTCAGGGGGAAGAATGAAAACACGTTGTTAGTGACAGTTATGATGTGCCTGCACAATCCTTAAATACAGGCAATCCCTGTCATGGGAGAAGGTCTCTACTCCTTACATGAAAACAAGCAACTGCTCCACAGGGAAAAAAACAGAGGGGAAGGATGATTTGATGATGATTTACTTTTTGTCCCAAAACAGACAGACCACAATAGAACTAAAGGGAGTAAGAAGAGCAGCACCATCTAATGGGTCCACTGAGGACAACTTTTACTTTTCTTATACCTTTGTTTTGAAAACATGACATTGAGCAATGTCATTCTAAGCCAGCAAAACTGATTCTTTACAGAAGCTAAGACTGGCATGAGTTTGTTAATACACAGCATGCCATTACAGCACCTGGACGTCAGTGAAATCAGTTACTTCGAGAAAAAAATACAAGTTAGTTCTCTGCTGTAAACTAAAGTTCAGTTCTGATCCTCCTGAGGGGCATGAGGAACACTGTCTGCGTTCATATATTCTTACCTCAGTGTGGGTCTGGGGTGTGTACAGGGCAGCAACAGCCACAGCAAGACTGGTGCAGAGCAATGAGCATGCTTGGCACGAGATCACTTGACAGTACTAGGCTGGCTTTTGGCAAAATGACTGCAGTCTGGCTGTGCACCATTTACCTGTTCCCTTCTGTAAATCAGCTATTGCCTTGGAAATCCTTCTTCTCCTCCCAAATAGGTGAGCTTTTTACAGAAGAATTCCAAACATCTTGCTACAAATCTGGAACATAGTGGGAAAATCTAAGTGTAGAGCTTCAGAAAGTAGTCAGGGTTCTCGTAAGAAGGGCAAGGTGCTCATCAGCTTGTGAGCATTCACTGTTATCCCTGTTAGGTGACTCCAGGGGCTTGACTTGGTTATGCACTGTATGCTTCCTGTAAGTTGGCTAAGCTGGTTCTACTCAGAAAAGAGTGCTACTGTAACTTTCGACAGTAGAACTGGCAAAGCTGCGCACTCCCAGAAAAAGGAGTGCTTCAACTAATGCTACAACTTCAGACTATTAAAACAGGCTTATATTAGTTCAACACTCTTTATGCTGGAAACAAAGAGATTTTGATTTAGTCATCGGCACAGTGAAAATGAAATTATTATCTTGTGGAATCAGGGCTTCCTTGATAATAAGAACAAGAGGTGAAATGGAAGTCTGCATGTACAGTTCTGCATGCTACCACGATTTCTGACCTTTCTCCTATTTTTTCCATGCGTTTTTCTTTTAAATTCATGTATAAGATTTTGGGAAATAATGCAGCTCATGATCTCCAAGTAACACAAGGAAATGCCTGTTTAACACACTTCTGTTCCTTCCCCTAAAGTTAAAATCTTTCCAAAATTTTGAAAGTAAATGTCTTTGCTGCAAAGCCTAGAAAAAATATCTTGCTACTTCAAATTATTCAATTTGGAGGAGCTACTATTGAATCACTCTTCTTTTATTAGTAGGAGCTACTATTGAATAACTCTTCACTAAAAGTTTTACCTAACAGACTCGGTGTTTTCTGCCCAAACTTTTGCAAGCCTTTACAAGTGGTATCTGCACATGATCTAATCTGAAGTTGTAACATGTACTTGTACTACCACAGAGTTCTACTCCTCATTCCCACTACGTGAGCTTCTAGGAGTCATCCAGTCTTCCATGTCAGTAATTCTGCTTAACGTCTGCAGTCTTAGCTATGTGCTTATGTGGCACAGGGACACTCATCATCCCTGCTTTCTTCTAACCATCATGCTGGCATTTGATGCTGGAAGGATTGCTCTGCTTTATGAGAGGAAACACTCTCTATAAGAGTTAAGGTTAAAGAGTTAAAAAGGTCTTTGTAACAGCTTGGTTTTACAATTTGAAGGTCCATTCTCTGTAAAACTGTGATCTATTTGGTTGGAGCAGACTACTGATCAAGACAGACCACTTGATGGTCTACTCATATTTTGAACATTTTAGACTGAAAAAAACTGAACTCTGTCAGGCTGTGACCACTTCCCTGGCGAGCCTGTTCCAGTGCCCAACCACACCCGATGTGAGGAACTTTTTCCTGATGTCCAACCTAAACAGCCCCTGACTCAGCTTCATGCTGTTACCTTGAGTCCTGTCACTGGTCACAATAAAGAGGAGACAGTGTCTGCCCCTCCTCTTCCTCTCATGAGGAAGTTGCAGACTCTAATGAGGTCTCCCCTCAGTCTCTTCTTCTCCAGGCTAAACAGACCAAGTGACCTCAGCCTCTGCTCACACAGCTTTCCCTCCAGACCCTTAACCATTTTCACTGCCCTCCTTTGGATGCTCTCCAAAAGGTTCATGTCTCTTACACTGTGGCACCCAGAACTGCCCCTAGCACTGGAGGTGAGGCACCTTAGAGCAGAGCAGAAAAGTCCCCTCCCTTGCCCAGACGGCCATGCTGTCCCTGATGCCCCCCAGGACACGGCTGGCCCTCCTGGCTGCCAGGGCACTGCTGACCATGGTCAACTTGCCATCAGCCAGGACCTCCAGCTCTCTTTCCACAGTGCTGCTCTCCAGTCTCTCATTCCCCAGTCTGTCTGTACATCCAGGGCTGCCCCATTCCAAGGCAGAATATGTTACTTGCCCTTGTAAAATTTTACATGATTGGTGATTGTCCATCTCTCAAATTTATTTTGATCTCTCTGCAGGTCCTCTCTGCCCCCAAAGGAGTCAACAGCTCCTCCCAGTTTAATGTTGCCAGCAAACAGTATTCCTTCGAATCCTGTGTTCAGGTGAATGAGTATGTTGAAGAGGACAGAGCCCTGCAGAACCCCACTAGCTGACTAGATGCCAGCCTGACGTTTTTGTAAAATATTTGCTATTCTTTCCCAAGAAAACATCCCATTGCAGTTTCATAATTGCCTTAAAAGGCATATAAGAGGAGAGATTATTCCTTTCTGTAACAGTGCACAGATTATTATCAGAGAAATGTCACAATGCCAAATGTGTGATTTGAAGCATGGCAACCATACAGGAAAATACATTCTTTTCATCTAAACTTCATGCATGCATTCATTAAAGCATGCATGCATACATTCATGTTTAGCTCAAAGAGAAGCAAATACACAGTTGTCAGTGCACACAGTATTTGGACTATCAACATATATTGAGCCATGATATATATGGCCATGGGTGAATATTGGAAAACAACATGACTTCATGTGCTGTCACCATAACTGAGATACATGTATGATTGGAAATAATACTGTAATGTACTTCTGTTGATTGTGCAACACTTGCCTTGTAAATTTTTAAAAAGTATTTTACACTTCATAGCAACTAAGAAGTTGAAAGTGATTTGCTTAGAAGCTATGCTTTTATGATTTGTCCCATTTCCATACCATTTTATGTCTGACAGTAAACTCACAGTACTTCACAAAAACTGAGAAATGTCTGCATAAATCAGAGCAGGCCCTGAAGCAAGTATTGCATTCTCTACAGATCCATGCAAAATCAATTCTCATTTACATATAGTACTCTCCCTGACCTGTTGACAGAATGGCCTGAATGTAATGACTGTCAGTGCTAAGATCAGAGTAATGATACCTGTAGAGCTATTAAAAAATCATAGAAGTGCTAACACTAGTGTGCCTCACCATCTACATTATCATGGGGAAAAAAATACACATTTGAATAGTAAAAAAAACCAGGTTTGCTGCCATAATAATTTCGTCTGACCTGCCTCAAATCTCTTTTTTATTTTTTTGGATTTAAATGAAACTTCAAATAATTTCTCAAGAAAGCATGTAAGGAAATTCAGGATTTGCTGGTTTTGAAAGTGCTGCATCAATGTAGACTGCCTTGGTAGCACTGAATTTCACATTTCAACCATAGCTCTGAACCAAAGGTGCTCCTTTGCATTTATTTGCATCTTTTGGACCAGGTTTTTCAAACTGCACTATCAGCAGAAAAGAGAGAAAGTATTTTAAAAGTCTTTTGAACTTTTGGAAATGCTTGAATACTTCCAAGAGGCCTTTTTAATACTTCCTCCCATGAAAGCGGGATTTTGTGACCGTGGTTCAAAGCCGAACCCTCCCTACTGTCCTTGCAGAATCTTTGTACAAGTCACCTGCGGCCACAAGCTGGACCAACTATTTACCATGCCAAAAAGAGGTGGGAACGAAAGAGTAAATGTATGTTTTACCAAGTAGGGCTTTCTACCTTCACACGTCCACTTCACTGCCCAAAGCAGAGCGGCTGTCCCAACCCGCCCTGCGGGCTGCGGGAGCGGAGGGTGGGGGAGGCCGCACGGGGGCCGGGACACCCGCGCACACACCGGGCCAGGCCGCCCCTGCCCGACCCAGGTCCGGCTGCCCTCCGGAGAGCCCCGGGCCTCCTTCCCCCCGGATCCCAGCCAGCGCTAACCACCGAAGGGGGATACAGCCCCCATTGCCCCAGAGGAGCAGCTGCGAACACGAAGCCGGCCCGTAACCGCAGGCCCTCCAACCAACAGCTCACACCCAACACTCAGCCAGCCCTGGAACCGGCTCTTCTCGCACTCCGCTGCACTCCGCCCCGCCTCGCCCCCGCCCAGCTCAGGCATGAGCTCTGCTCCCGCCCGCCTCGGGAGCAGCCGCTCCGCCCTCATCCCTTTCTCCCTCCCAGGGCCATCCCACCCGTAACTTCACTTCCGTGGCTGCCATTTTGGGCGGTCCGTGGCTGGTTGGTGCGGCGGGGCGGGCTCGGCCCGGGCCGCAGGGCTGTGACCGGGGCTGTGACCGCCGCGGGGGGGGACACCTGCGCCGGGCACTGTCGGGGCGCCGCCGCAGGGGCAGAGCCGCTGGCCGGGGACCGCAGCGCCCGCCTGCCCCCGCCATGTCGGACTTCGACAGCAACCCCTTCGCCGACCCGGACCTCAACAACCCCTTCAAGGTGAGGGGGCCGTGAGGTTTCCTCGGGGTTTCCGCTAGAGGAAGCAAGGAAGAAGGGAAGGAAAGGGGGAAGGGAAGAAGGAAGCAAGGGCCCCGTGGCAGCTGCGGGCCGGGGTCTCTGCACTGAGTGGGCTACGGAGACTCGGAGTGGGGGTGGGGGCAGGGCGCGGAGGATGGGCAGCGTTTCACAACTTCAGAGCTCCGTGTTTCCTTCTGTAGCTAAAATAATACCAGTCGTATTTCAGATGCGTTATTTCGATGGAAGATAAGAGAAAAGTTTGAGGTTTTTTATTTTGAGCCTAGATTTGTGCTAGGGGTAATGCTACTACTGTCTTTTTTTTTTTTTTAATTTTATTTCATCTGGTTGAGCTAAATAGTTAATGAATTAGAGAATTTACCGTCTTCTGTAGCCTGCTGCCTTTAAGCTTACTTGTTCCCTTACCTTTGGGTACCAATGACTGGCATGAATTCTATGCTGCATCTCATACTGCTTTGTTGTAATGTGCTATAAAGCTTTTAGGTTTTGCTCTATTGATTTGTCATACAGCTGTAAATTCTTTCTTCACTCACGGGCTTCAGTTGTCAGAACGAACTGACCTCTCTGGATGCTTCTCCTCCTGTTTTTTTCTTTGTTGTTCGAATCCAGTTCATCTAACTTCTGAAGGTAGATATGTTGATAATATTACTGGACCTTTTGCAGGCACTTTAAAGCTCATGGATAGTATATGGCAGCGAGTTTAGAATATTAGCTGGAATAATTAAGGCTTTTAAAAATTGAGCTGTCACATTTCAAGCCAAACATACTTCTCTCTACATAGATGCTGGAGACATAATGTTCCTAACATTTGTTCGTTAGTGTTGGTCTTAATCATTAGTTTCATTTTTATGGTCGTAAAACATAGGCAATAGCATTCATTAGGTTAAAATTCCTTAGGCTGAGATCTGTTTTCACTTGTTGTATGCAGTTCAGTGGTCTTCTAGGTGAACACAAGTCCTGGTGTTGAGTCTGCTGCTGACAGTAGTTTGGGCTGGTACCAGTGCTGGTGAGCACTCCTCTTTTTGGCACCAAACACGGAAAAGGCGTCGTTCTAGAATGCATCTTTGGCAACAGAAATACATGGTGCTTTTCCTCCTACTTCCATCCTTCTTGTAATAGTTAATCAAATGGCATCTAGCAAAATCCAGGGCAGTAAGGAGTATTAGATGCAAAATTGCTGTCTCTGCAGTGCTCATCAGGCCGTGTAACTGGTCCTGCATAGTGCTGTGAGACCTAAACTAGGCACACACCTGAATTATACTTCCACTTTGAAAATACTACTTGAAGTGCAAAAGCAGTTCCAGTTTCTCTGTAGGGAAAGACTTCTATTGTAACTGTTGGGCAGAATCTATGCTCTGCTTCTCATCTGCAGTGCATAGTGATAAAAGGACAGCTTCTCTGTAACTTGAACCTCTCTGTTTGGACTTCTTCATTCGCAGAAGATGGTTCAGGAAAGCTGTGTGCTTTTTCAGAGGCTTTTTTCCCTTCCTTCAGTTTTGCTAATCTCCATAAAAGTTATCTCGCATGCCTTTACGTACCTGTGCATTTAACTTGAAGGGGCAAAAGGCCACATATATAAGCCAAAGCTTGATGGTCATCTTGTTGGCAGAACAGCTTTGAAACTAGTGGGTACTAATGCATGTATGTATTTAGGTTTATGTGTTTTAAAATACTTTATGCATAGAACCAGTATTTCCAGATGGACTCCTACAGCCTAAGTCATATTGTCTAAACACTATCCTAATATACTCATATTTTTGTCTTCACTTGACAATTTTATGTATGATGTGATTAGTTCTTTTCCTTGCTTTTGAAGCTGCTTCCTGTGCTAATGTAAAATCACAAAATAGTATGGTTGAGAAGGGGTGGTGGGAAGGCATCAGGTGGAACAGTTGTTGCCAAGATCTAAAGATAGATCCTTTTTTTCTTAAACATTTTGGTTTTACTAGTTGTCTGTGATCTACATGGGAGGTTTCCTGTAACTGTTCCTATGCCTTTTAATAAAAAGATTAGAGCAGTGCTTCTTGCTTGATGTTGAATCCAATAAAAGTATTCTTTGGAAAGATAAAGGTAAAGCATAAACACCTAGTGCTCAGTATTTTGGGCAGATTATCCTTTTGGAAGTCTAAAAGTAAATTATCTGCTGGAAAAAACTGAAATTAGCTTACCTGGCTTGATCATGAAGTGCTGTGTATTTTGAGACAAGTGACTACCTAACTTTTGCATTTTTTTATTCTTTGTTGCTTTAAAAAAAGCAACAAACTGGAGCTCAATCAGAGTCGTATATGCTTTTGAAGTCATAGTTTCCCTCTCTAAATAAATGGGAATAGCATTCTGAATGCTATACCAACAAATCCAAGAGATGAGTTTTTTTGAAAGTCATCGGGTACTGAAATAAACAGATAAGTGGCAGGCTAACATTTACAAGCTTTTGGTAGCATTAAAGTTGTGGTGAAGAAAATGCATCTACGTACCATACAAATGAGGATGTAAGGATCCTTTTATAATATGATGTATCAGCAACATGAAGATGTACATAGTTGGTATAACCTCAGGTATCATGGTTGGAAGTGAGTTAGTAATGAAATCTATTAATTTTGTTTACTAAGAAGCACTAGTCATAGCTTCTGAGTGTGAATTCACACTTTGTAAAGTTCTCACTTAAAAATGCTGCAGTCCCACAGCACCCAAACAGGGTGAGCAGAGCAGATGTAGTGATGGTACCTGCATTCAGTGCTAGGCAGATCTATAGAGAGGCAACAGATCTGAGCCCAGGTTAGAAAGCCAAGCCAGGGTCAGGATCATGTCCAGTGAAAGTAAACATGATCAGCCAGCAGTCCTCTGGTGATCAGGTAAGGTCTTAGTAAGGAGAGGGGGTCTGACCACTTAAGAGGAGTTTGGGAATCCTCAAGGTCCTGACAGTCTGTCTTAAATAGGGTAAAGCAGCATGAAATAAATTTTGTATGACAAAACAAAAGCACATTTCTAATGTAGCTGTCTCCTTGTGTTCTTTTTTTCTTTTCTTTTTTTTTTTTTTTTTTAATGTCATAGGATAGGTGATGGTTGTAGCCTTCTGTCTTGGGAGGTGATACAGTTACAAAGGTTCTGAAATAGCAGTCTCAAAATTCGGTGTTAGTATCATTTACTCTGAAACAATCAGCAGTTCATCTACAGTGAAAATTGTTGGTTCTGTGTTCTTGGTTTGATTTTTTTTTTTTTTAAGTGAACAATCCTCCTATTCAGAGAAGTCTTTTTAAGTAGAGGTATGAATTTCATAGGCTCTTGGATCTTGGCTGACAGACAGCAAAAGGTTTGAAAACTGACTGTTAATTATCCTAAGATATGAAACAGTTATTTTTTGATAGCTGTAGAATGAGAAGTATAAAGACTGAGTTGTGTGATTAAATTCTGTAGGGTCAGTTCATCTGATGTGTTTAGCTCTGAGCAGATGCATGTATTTGACACCCTAGAAATTATGATAGGCCTGAAAACTAAGATACATTTCTGTTCAAATGTGAATGGTGACCTTCAGGGAAATACCAAATCACTGTGTGATAGGAAGATTTTTCTTTTTTCTTCATCAAATTTAGTGTGGAAGGGCACAATCAGAGCAGACCTCAAATGTATGTATTGTTAAGTATTTTTCTTCAAGTGGGATTAGGGATCCAGACTGTGAGTTGATAGCTTTGAGCTGTTGCTCCAAAAAGACAGATCTTATGTAGTTCTGTCATGACTGACATTCTTGTTTGGATGGCTGAGGTACTCTGCCATACCCAGAAAAGGCACTGAATTGCTCCCTCTGACGTCACAGGATTACTTGAGTCACTAGAGCTAAGTACAGAAGTAATTCCAGTTATAAATTGGATATTATGCTTAATCTTGGCTCACATGAGTACAAATTAATCTCCTGATTTGGTGGGAAATACACCCCAGAGGTTTGATGTGGAGAGCAGTTGTGCAAATGACTGTTACCTTTTGTGGCAGCAGAATCTGTAGAGTTTATATTGTGGTTGCTAAGGTGAAACTAAAGTGATAGAAACTTAGAGGAAGTAAGAGAAGTCCTGATTTTTTTGAAGAATTGGGACCCCTATTACATAAAATGTTTGTGCAGCTTTAGAATGAAGCAGTTTTGTCTCATGCCTATATGCATAACTGAGGTTTAATTCCTGTATCTGCCTATAAAATATACTGACTTAAGTTGTCTGTCTTAAAGTTAGTATATGGCATAAAATATAGGTATTTTTTCTGACTTTTACTATCTGCTTTCCCTTCATGTCTTCAAAAATTATGAATACCCCTAAATCTTGCATAAATTCATGCTGAACATCATGGTAGTAGATTGTCTTTTAGCTGTTCTAAATGGAAGTTGGCTTCCAAGAGTACACTTCACCAGTGGTGTAAATGCACTGTAATCTGTTAAAACTGTGGTTTTAATAGTTATTAAGTATCTTATAGCTGCATTTTCCCTCTAGATTTTCACTGAAGTGGTAGCACATATTGCCTAGGGTTATTATTGCACTGTATACTGAGATTCAGCATTACAAAGAGGAACATACACTATCAGAGCTGGGAAAGGAGAATGGTTTGAGAGCAGCTGTGAGATGGGGGTGATAATTTGTTAGGCATCCAGTACTTCACTGGAGGATGAGGCTGGTGCAAACTTTAGGACAGATTTGGCCTTGTCAACCTCTGAAGTTCTAGGTTTTAGAGGTGGAGATCTTGCCTTGCTCAGTTGCTCAGATCCCTTCACAACTCTGCTTTCATGTGATGAATGTCACATATAACAGTCAGCATTTGATATGATAAACTTGAAAAACTTGGAATTATGAAATAACTGTTATGTGGATACTCAGGTATTTTTATTATTATAGGTCATAATTTTTTACCAAATGTTTATTCAACATGTGTGAATTGCAATTTCAGAAGCTTCCACAAAACTTTAGGATGAATTCTTACTAAAATCTTACTTTCCAACTGTTTTTTTGGTTCTGTGTAGCTTCAGTGATTTTTATTTGAAATGGTTTTCAATTGCTGATGTGTTCTAAAAGCATAATAATTTCTATCCAAATCAGTGTTTAGTGTTTATAAATTCAATTTAAATCAATCAATTCAAATTTCCTGACCTCTGCAATAAAATACTGCTTTTATTTCCTTGCTAGTCCTTGGGACTAATGTAAAAAAATGTTCTGGGCAGAAAATGCTTTTGTCTTTTGGTAGAAGAGTAGCTATCCCTCAAAGTGAAAAGTTTTTTCAGCAATATGAGTGACAGTTTGGATGGGCTGATTGCTAGTTCACTATATTCCCTTTACTTAAAATCACAGTTTAGAGTATAAGCTTAACTGATGCTGTTTTTCAGATTATTACTATATTATGTATTTTGTAGAAGTTGTTTAGTGGTGGTGTAACAATTCTGGACCCATATCCAGTGAAGAGTAATTCTACCCATTGTTAGAGATGTATTTACTTCTTCAGTCTTTAATTTGGTACTGTCTTCTGTGTTAGTGAAACTGGTAGCTGATGACTAGTTTTGGTCTCCTAGACAACAGAGGTCTATTCCCTTCAATTCTGTTTTTTAAAAAGCTGTAAAAGCTCACATGGAATAAATTATTCTGCTCTGTTTTCAACATTTTGTTTGTAGTTAATTGTGTTTGTACACCCTCTGTGATAACTGGGTATTCAGTTAATTTTATCTGTATCTGAGTGATGTGAGCATAATTTGTTACCTTGGCACAGAAGATGCTTTTAATAGTTCTATAGGTGCTCTTGCCAGTATGAAATATAAATGTGTTGTTTTTTTCTGTGTTTTCTCAGTTTGTGTTACTGTTTGTTGCAGTATTTTTTATGACTTTTTCATTCTTGGCATAAAAAATAGGTTGCTGCTTGTACCTGTCTTGTCAGGGTTAAAAAAAATGTGTTAATGTTTTGTTTCAAGATTGATGGTACAGGAGAGAGATTGCAAGAAGCAGGTAAAAGGAAAGATTTAGATGGAAAATGGCTAAATAAGCTGTGCTACTTTCTTAAAACTTCAGTCTCCTAAACTAATTCAGATCTTGAAAATGTCATTTGAAATTACTGTGTGACTTAAATGCATCAATAGCTACGATAGATGGATATGAAAAACAGTCTGGTTTTACTTCTGTTCTATGATTGTATGACTAATAGTTAAATAAAAATATCAGAAACTCTGGGTTTGAACTGACAGGAATTTGGGTGAGATAAGGCTGGGTGGAACATGAGATATGGAAAATAAATTATTATAGCATAGATTTACTTACTCCTGTGGAATATTAGTTTTTACTGTTTTTAACCAGTAGAATATGCATGTTATGCAAAATAGAAATTTGATGGCTTTTATTTAAAGGCTGCTTCTTCTGAGTATGTCATCCTGCACAGCATTTATTGGTTGTATTCATTATTCAAACCCTGAAAAATTTCTAAATTCAATGGTTTTTTTTTTTAATTCTGCAGCAGTGAGTATGAGTGCTTCACAATTTTCATCACTGTGTTTAGATGAGTTGGCATTTGCTCCATTTTTAAAATGAGATTCAATGAGTGTAAGGTAAATTATTCAAAACAATTCTTTGTGTTTTGTGGGATGTAATCTCTAATCTCTTCAAAAATATGTTAAGTAGTGTTTTGAAATATGAAGTGTAGCTCCTGTTGGTATCAGTCATTTGATGCACTGTAGGTGTTCAGAACAATTAGAATAGCACCTACACCTGGGCACCCTGACTGTGAAGAGCTGAGGAGAGTTCTAGTAGTGAATGAGTTATAGGAGAGATATGAATTTCCATACTGGTACTTTCCTGCTTCAGCTCTGGCATTCCTCTTTTCCTGTGATGGCTGGTTTACTTGAGTCTTTCTGTGTCACAAACTTGTATTGAAGTCTAGACTGTGTAATTCAAGTTTTGTGAATGCAGGATTTCAATGCTACTTGCAGTGGTGGAGTTTCAATTTGTGTATTTCAATACAACTGTAATTTACTTCCTTTGCTGGGTAATGAAGATTTACTTGAATAGAGCTATTATTAAATGTCCTCTGGGTCATTCAGGTTTTTTTTAGAGCTGCTGCTGCTTTAGCAAACAATAGCAATATTTGGCAGAGGTGTAGCAGTTGTTGATTCAGAAGGCAGTGGACTTTTGATAAAGGGCTTCTTGCTCTAATCACTGCTTTTATTTAAGTGTTGAACTTATTTTTGAGTGCTAAGACTGTTGCTCTAGTACACCCTGTTGGCTTGGCATATGTTCTCTTTCATTGTTAGTGTTGGAATGTCGCAGTAGATGTACAGGGAGATCTGAGGAGTTTTTGACCCTGGTCTTCTTGAAAACACTTGAAGAAAAAAAGGCTTTCTTTCATCAGATATTGATTTTTGTTTGTATGTTGTATTTCTGAATATAGGTTGCTCTTCTGAATTTGACTTGACTACTGTTTCATGCTTTTTGGAAATGGCTGCTGTTCAGTTGGTGTCTCATGAGTCTGATATTGTAGTTATTCAAATAATTGAGTTTATGGTCTGCAGGCTCAGTTTGATTCAGTTATTTGGTTAGTACTCTGTGCATTCTTCAAACACAAGTTCAGTGTTGAAATACGCTTTTTAAGCAGCTAATTCAACCTAAAATCCTAAGTGCTATTCAAGTCATAGTAATTAGACCCGCCGTTTCACTGTGTGGCTGGTGGTTAGCAATCACAAGTTGCACATGTGTCCATACTTGGAACATTTTTCTGTGGAGGAGGGGGTTATATGAGAGCATTCTTGAAAGGAGTATCACATTGAAAGCATGAACAAAGTGTTTTATGCTCTGCTAATTGATGTTAATGTGTAAAGACTGGACTAAGTGTACTAGGCCTGACTAGGATGAAGTTAATTTTTTTCATAGCAGTCCCTGTTGTACTGCTTCAGATCTGTGACCAAAACAGTGTTGGGATGGCACTGATGTGTTTGCACATTGCTGTGCAGTGCTTGCACAGCACCTAGACCACCTTTGTTTCACACTCTCGCTGCCTCTCAGGGAACAGACTCGGGCCGGAGGCTGGGAGGGGGCCTCAGGCAGGACTGTTGACCCCTGCTGACCAGAGGGATCTTGCATGCTGCATAACATCGTGCTTGTCAGCAAGGCTGGCGGTCGTGGTAGTAAGGGGGGGAGCTGTTCCAAGCAACCATTGCTCAGAAGCTGAATGGACTTGTTGGTGGGAGTTGGTGAGCAATTGCCTTTGCTTGACTTGTGGGGTTTTGTTGTCTTTTTTTTCTTTGCCTCTACCTTCCCCTCTCCCCTCCCACCTTTAAACTGTCTGTTTTCTTAACAACCACAATTTGTATTTGCTTTTTCCTTTTTGGTTCTCTCCCATATCCCCCTGCGGAGACCTGTGAATGAATAACTAGTTTCAGGGCTTTGCTGCTGGCTACAGTAGACATACCACAATAAGATAAAAGTTTTCAGCTGTATTCAAGTTTCTACTATTCTATATTGAATTTTGAAATTGTCTTATTTATATTAACTTTGTTTTAACTTCATCTTTTTTGATCCTGTACTGGTTAGTCTAGTAAACCAATGTATAATTCAAATGTTATATTTAATTATTTGCATATTTTATGTACTTTTCTGTTTAACATTTCAAGTAATTTCTGGTTCAATTTTGACAAGAAACATACGTCTCCATGTTTTCCCTCTTTTTTGTGGTTCATCTGTTCAGTATTTTGTAATTGCATTTTAGCAAATAACATAGTAACAATAATAAGTTTACCAGTTTTTGTAAGACCTGATGATATTTTAGTTATAACAATGTATTTGAGTCTAGCATGGTAACTATCGCAGGCTTGTGAGGGAGACTCACCAGCATGGCTATTTTGAAACAACTAATTAAAGATGAGTCAAATATAAGAAAGATGATATTGAATTCCTTTTAGCATTGTTTTGCATGCATCTTTAGAAAGGATGATTCTTGTTCAGTGACCATTGGAATACTGTTTTGAAGCTAAATGTACGCTTTAATGAAAAGTAGTTTGTGACCAGAGGGTGTTTTAATTATGCTTATATACATGAATTTGTTTAAAATAGACAACATATAATTTTTAAATCTTTGAGGCAATGAATTTTCTTAAGCTTTTTTTGTAGCAAACTTTTAAAATTGTCTTATATGAAAAATTTTGTGAGTATAGCTGTTGGAATAAATGCACTTGTTCTCGTTTCCTCTGTTCCTTCAAATTTTAGAAGTGATTGGTGTTCTGCCTTTTTTTTTCCCTAGCTGTAAAGAAGTTGACTGCAGCCATTAAGAAAGTCCTCTGCCTGCATCTGCAGATAAATTTCCTTCTAAGACGACTAAGCTAAGGCCATAATAGATGCTGATTCTAAGAAAGCAGAGTCTGCATTTAAGCTTGATTTTTATTTTATTTAGTTGAACAATTTCTGTTGTAGATTAAGTCACTTACTTTTTTAAAAAGTCACTTAAGTCGCTTAAAAAAAAATAGGGTATGTAATAGAATCATAGAATAGCTTAGGTGATAAGGGATCTTAAAGATCATCTAGTTCCATTTCTTCAGCCATAGGCAGAGAGATATCTTCCACTAGACCAGGTTGCCCCAGAGCTCCATCCAGCCTGGCCTTGAGCACTTCTGGGGATGGGACATCCACAACTTCCTTGGGCAACCTGTTTTGGTGTCTCACCACCCTCACAGTAAAGAATTCCTTCACAATATCTAATCTAAACCCACTCTCTTGCTCTTCTAAAAAGTCTTTATCCATCTTTCTTGTAGATTCCCTTCAGGTACTAGAAGGCCACAATTAGGTCACCCTGAAACCTTCTCTTTCCCAGGCTGAAAAACCCCAATTCCCTCAGCCTGTCTTCATAAGAGCGGTGTTCCATCCCTCTGATTGTCTCTGTAGCCTCCTCTGGACTCCCTCCACCAGGTCCGTGTCCTTCCTGTGCTGTGACCCCAGAGCTGATGCAGCACTGCAGTGGGGTCTCAGCAGAGCAGAGCAGAGGGGCAGAATCCCCTCCCTGCCCTGCTGCCCACACTGCTCTGGATGCAGCCCAGGACTCGTGTGGCTCTCTGGGCTGTGAGTGCCCATGGCAGGGTCAGGTCCAGCCTCTCAGCCAGCAGCACCCCCAAGCCCTTTTGGGCAGGGCTGCTGTGATCTGTGCATCCCCAGCCTGTGCTGGTACCAGGGCTGCTCTGAGCCAGGTGCAGCACCTTGCGCTTGGTCTTGCTAAACCTCATGAGTGTCCCATGGGCCCTCTCAAGAGTTTGTCCAGGTCTCTCTGGTTGGCTGCCATCCTTCAGCTGTGTCAACTGCACCGCTCATCTTGGAGTCATTTGCAGATTTGCTGAGAGTTCACTCAATCTGTCTACATCATTAATGAAGATACTAAATAACACTGGTCCCAGAAGAGATCTTTGAGGGACACTTGTTGCTGATGTCCTCAATCACCTGCCTTTCCTCCATGTGCCTTAGCACAGCTGCCGGGAGTATGTGTTCCATCATCTTCCCAGGCACAGATGCAAGGCTGACAAGGGTTTTCCTTTCTGCCCTTCTTAAAAATGGCTACCCTTATCTGGTCACCTGGGAACTTGCCCCGAGTGCCATGACTTTTCAAATGTGATGGAGAGTGGCTTGGCACCTACATCAGGCAATTGCCTCAGGACTCAGGGATGCATCTTGTTAGGTCCAACAGACTTAGGTAAATTTCAGTCCCTCAGGTGATCATGAACCTGATCTTTTCCTTCAGTGGGTTGTATTTTGTTCTCCCAGTTCTCTTCCTGTCATCCATCCACTTCACAGGTGTAGGAAGAGAGGCTGCCTGTGAAGACTGAGGCAAAAATGATGAGTACCTCAACCTTCTCTTCCTTCTTGGTTACCAGTTTTCCATGGTTACCAGCTGCATTATTGGGGCTGAACCTCTTAAACCTTCCTTTTCTGCTTAACATACTTGTAGAAACCCTTACTGTTATCCTTTGCATCACATGTAAAGGTTTTAAATGTATCACTCTTCAAAGGGAATATGATTGTAAATATATATAACTATATATTTATTTTCTTCTCAGTCTTTATCAACTCCAGGTTTTTTCTAATGTTTAACTAGACTGTTGGAAATGAGAAAATACCTGTATATATCTAAACATCATAGTTATAAAATAAGTGAATACTTACATATATAAGTATATATATAGCTCTTTTTTATGTTTGGTGCACGTATAGAATATGGTACATTTGTACATTTAGGTAAATATGTAACTAACAGTATTTAAAAAATGGATGTACTAATTTTCAGGAAAGCCTGCCTTTTATCCATTGTTATATTCTGAAAATGCAAAAATTTTAAGGCGCAGAAACAATGTGATAGAACCAGGCATCACATGGAATAAGTACAGTTTTTTCAAACTGAGTTGGTGTGGTCCATTGTGGTGAGCTCTTCTGCAGAACAAAGCCTCCCTGACAGTAGCACAGAGAAACGTTTAATTTCTGAAACAGTTTTCTGAAGCTAAATCTTGAGCAGTCTTTTTTGCTGTATAATTAATCAAAGTAGAAAAAAAATTAAACTTTTTCCTTAATTCTACTAGTTCAAGTAGAAGCTGAATCAGAAGTGCTTTTAGCATTATGGGACCCTGTTTCTTCAGCTTCATTTTTATGAAATGTTTTCTCTGTTCTTGATGGAGTTGGATGTTCTTCTGGGTAGGGAGGTCCAAGCGTTGCAGAAAGCTCTTTTCTTTTCTTTTACTTTTCAAGTGTATAGGTGTGGAGTCCACGTCTGGTCAACATAGGATAGAGGTTTTTCCTGTTCTCTCATGGGAATTTTTTTTCCTTATAAATCAAATATATGACAGATGGGGTTTTTGTTACACTGTTAGTCTAGGTTTATAAAAAGCTCATAATAAACATAAATAATGTTAGTTTGGAGATAAAAGAGGTATATGTTTTAGTGAAAACAAACCTCTTTTACTTTGAAAGAAGATCTGATTTTTGTGTGATATAATGAGTATCACCTTTTTGATTATATGCATGTGCACAGATTTATACAACTGTTTCCTCTTCTAGGATCCTTCTGTTACACAAGTGACAAGAAACATTCCTCCAGGGCTTGATGAGTACAATCCGTTCTCTGATTCAAGAACAGTAAGCACATTTATTTCTTAATCATGCTGTTAATATTTTATTTGTAAGGTTTTATTTTCAGAATTGGGACTGATGTTGTAGAATGGGCTGGCTACAGGTAGTGGAAAATGTGTAAGAATAGATAGTTCCATTAAGTATTTGGAGGATGCACTGGAAAGGTTGATTTCAGAGAGCTTTGACTTTTTTAGGAATACTGGCCCTCTGAAAGGGGACCAAAACAGAACTGAGTTTTTTTCCTGTTTTTACTAACTTCTGATAGTTTTTACTAAATTATTTTTCCTGGTTTTACAGACTTCTGATAGTCTGTCCTTGTGGTTTTCTGCATTTCACTAGCTTTGGAGCTTTTGACTGTGACACGCTTACCCAGCATTTTGCTTTTGATTTCTGTTTTACTTTATGAAAATGCTGTTCAGAATAAGGAAAATATTGTGTTTAAATAACTGTCCACAGGCTTTGTGTGCATTAGTGAAAGGGAAAATTCATGCCAGAGAAACAGTTGTTTTACATCTCTAATTTATATAGTTTCAATATACCTTGTGCTTTTCTTTTCCATTGTGGGGAGGAATACAAGAAATAGGATAGTAAATTCATACTGTAACCACATTTTTCAGTGGCTGCTTTGGATAGTGAAGATCTTGTGCAAGATTATTAAATGCGTGGCTGGTTGTTGTCTGTCAATATAATTTATAAATGTTTAAATGCTGTATTTTTAAAATGCAGTTATATTTTTTATGACAAATCTGGTAGTAGTACTGTTAGGGAGTGTTCATATTTGAGTATTTGCAATGCCATGGATGGAACAACGGAATTCACTTGTGAGAGAGAAGGAGCCTATGTTAATTGATATAAACCAGCATTTTAACAAAGTTGCATAGCAAATGCAAATGTGGTGGTAAAGTGGTTTAGCAAGATTCGATGAGGTACATTTGATTACTGCCCAGAAGACATTATCAGAAAAAGCTATCAAGAAGGCCTTCCTGTTTAATCATGAGGCTCAGAAAGGGCCCCATTGCATTCTGGACTCCTTCCTGAGGGCAGGGGGTTTGGTATGTGTGGATCCAGACTTGCTGACTCTAGAATTAACAAAGCATTCAGATTTGATCCTGGGTGTACATAAAAGATGTGGAGAGGCTGGAGAGTTTCCAGAGAAGGACCACAAAGGCCATCAAAGGCCTGGGAAGCCTAACATATGAGGAATGACTGAGGAAACTGTGTTTGTTCAGCTTTGAGAAAGTCTTAGGGAAGACCTTAAGTCCATATTCCAAGCATCTAAAAGGTGGCTACAGAGAAGATTGGGACTCCACATTTACAAGAAGTCACTTGTGAAAAATGAGAGGTGATGAGTAAAAGTTACTGCTAGAGGCATTCAGTTGCACGCAACAGCAAAATGTTTCACAATGAGAGCAACCTGATCAACAACTTACCTCGACTAATCTCCCCATGGAAGTGTTGGATTCTGCAGCTTTCACATTGAGCTGGACAGAGTGCTAGGCCATATTGTTTAGACTCTGCTTTTACTAAGAAAGGTTGGACTAGATGGTCCTTGAGGTCTCCTTGCAGCCTGGTGTTTGTGATTCTTTCCCCATTCTCTCCAAATGGAGGTTAATGAAATATACTAGAGTGTAAAAATATTTCTCCATTTCAAATCCAGATGGATTTCAATGCATGATTATTCTGTGAGAAAGTGATTTCAAATGGAATACTAATATTTGTTGCATTATCTCAGGTGTGCTCACTTTGTCAACTGAGGTGCTTCCTACCAGTCTTTCCTGGGACAGGATGGGACACAGGAAGAAAACCTGAATTCTACTTTTTCTCAGTATTTCTTATTTTGTTTACTGGCTTCTGGTATTTTTGTGCCTTGACTTTTTTTCATCCTTCACCTTCAGTGGTAGGAAGGTAACTTGAAAGACATATGGAAAGAGCAAGACGGCATGGGAGATTTTTGGTTGCATATGTCACCGCCTTGGTATCTAACATGAGAAATCATTTTTGTTAGGGTTTTTTTCCCCCTTTATGTTTATCAGATTTCAAAATCTGTCTTATTTTTGATTGCTAAAAAAAAAAAAACACCCAAAAAATATCCTTGGCTGATCTTCAGTGGTTTTGTCTCCAGCTCCAATAGTCACCATGGAGATTGCATTGTATCTTTTGTCATGTTTTTGAAGATCAGCAATAAAGACTAGATTATACAATTACTATTTTTGCTTCATCATTTAATGAAATTATGTTAACGAAAGCTTTTAATCTTTTCTGTTTCTATCTATGTTCTGAACTTTTTGGAGCACTCTTTGTATATAGATAAGCCTATACACCCATATATGCTTATATACCCATATATACCTACCTTGGTGTGAAAAGACAGATGTCTGCTAAGCAAGGCAGGAGCCTCTCCCCCACAATGGGAAATGTAAAACCCCTCCCTCTGAGTTATTATAATTTTGAAATTAAGGAGCTCTCAGACAAAGATACGGGTGTAAGAATGACAGTTCTTTATTGGTAAGAAAAAAAAATAAATTAGGAATTGCAGTAATACAAAACAACACTGACAGAGTCAGAATGTGACCTGACACCCTGTTGGTCAGAGTATTGTCCCATTAAGTGGTGGCTGCAGTCCTGGGTGGCAAATGTGGTTCTGTTGGAGCAGTGATCCTGTAGAAGGGTGAAGTTTTGCTCTGAAGGTCCGGTGGTGGTGTAGATGGGCCTGGTCTTTCTCTTGGAATCTAGTGGAGAAGAAGATTGCTCCTCTGGGAATCCAGTGGGAAAAGGCTGCCTGTGGTGTTCCAAATATCCGATTATATCCAGGTAGAAATCCTTAACTACCCCCTCCCCCCGGGCAGAGCATCTCACAACAGGATGATGTAATTTTATCAGTCATGCAGTCAGACTCAATGGCCCATTAACAGAAGATATCTCTCTGGAGGGAAGATTGATTGTGGAAAAGGTAAAGGAAACTGTCCAATTAACAGAAGATAATTGCCCCACCTCTAACAGATGCTGATAGAATGTACACCCTCAGCTACATCTTCCAACCTAAGACAGTACCTATACATAATAATGCATATAGCAACCAATTTCAAATTGCTGCATTAGAAAATTGGGATAAAATCATTAGCAGAGTTGGATTTTCTGTTGTTGTTTCAAGAGATGTATTTCAATGGACTTTTTTTGTCCAGCAAATTCCTGGGTAGCTCCCTATCCTTCCACCTTGTATCTAAGCACAGCAGAAAAAACACAGAAGTCTGTGAAAAATCAAACTGATCATCCACTCCTGACTTCTTCTGGAAGTTTTAACCTGTCCCAAATAAATAAACTTCACTTGTATGAGGAAATCAATTCAAGAGAGAATGTCTTTTGAACACGTATCTCCAGTCAGTTGTTGAAAACAAGTTTAGTTAGATGAATTTTTTAAACTGTGTTCTGATTGTTTTTAAACTGACTATTGCTGAAACCTTAGGCTGCAAACTACAAACTTTCACTTTGGGAAGTTGAACTATTCTTTAACTATTACCTAATTTTGTGAAGGGAGCCTCTAATAAAAGTGCAAGCTAAATGATGAAGAAGCTGCAGCTGTCAACTGAAGCTGCACTCTGTCCAGATAAAAACAGGTGCACATAAAGAATTCCACAAAGAACTAATAGGCCACACATCAAAAATCATATGGGACCAAAAGGCGTGTGCAGGGCACAGAAAGAATATGTGGAGAATGAGTTCATAGGTAGTGAAGGTATAGAAGCCCAGGGACTTCTTTGTTCTAGCTTTCTCTTACGACGCAGCCAGCTTAAGCTGTCTTTCAGGTACTGGAAAGTTCTATAAGGCCTTCACAGAGCCTTTTCCTCTCCAGGCTGAGCAAACCCAACTCTCAGCCTGTCCTCACAGGAGAGGTGCTCCATTCCTCTGACCATCTTGGTGTCCTTTCTCTGAACTCACCATGTCCATGGTCTTCTTAGACTGAGGGTCCCAGAGCTGGATGCCATAATCTAGTTGGGGCATCACAAGAGGTGAGA
This sequence comes from Serinus canaria, assembly GCF_022539315.1. Classification (NCBI taxonomy): domain Eukaryota; kingdom Metazoa; phylum Chordata; class Aves; order Passeriformes; family Fringillidae; genus Serinus; species Serinus canaria. Next base: position 52,918,907 of record NC_066343.1, read on the forward strand.
GGAGGGACAGAATTGCTTCCACTGACAGAGGCCACTTCTGGTTAAGCTTCTTTGGATGCAGCCCAGGTTGTGAGCCCAATGCTAGAGCCTGAGAGTGTACTGATACAACTCAGTACTCCTCACTTCTAGGAAAAGCCCAGATTGTGCAGCTATATTTTGCAGGGTTTTTTGTTGAGCATTATTTTGAAGCTAAATGATTTTCCAAGGCATTTGAATACTTCTATTTGTTTCATTGTAAGTAGCTGTGGTATTCTTTTTGCTTCTCAACTTTGATTAGGGTTATAAAAATAAGTACTTTAGCTTGGCAGGAAGGCTTAGAGCAAACTGAGTTTAAAAAGCATGATGGTAATTTTTTAAAGAATCATCTTTTAAGAGCAAGCAATTTCAAAGTATTGTAATTCAAGGAAGTGAATCGGAAGGCCAACTTGGCAGGGATCTTCTTCTAGAATTTAAGTAAAAGTGGGAGGTGTTTGAACATTGAAAACAGGGACGGATAACACTGGAGGGTTTGCAGAGATGCTGTTTGCCACTGCAGGAAAGGGGAGTTGTGTGGTTAAAGCTTGATGAGCATCCAAACTGGACAGCACTGTGGTGGATGACAAAATGGCCTTTTAAAAAGGTCAACAGCAAAAGGATGTTCAGAGATAATGTTGCTCTATTTCTTGATAAGGTCAGTCACCTCACAAATAGGGTGTTGACAGAGCAGAGATGTTCAATGCCTTTTTTACCTCTATCTATAACATCTGATGGGCCCAGGGACGCTTGTAGTCATGTGACTCGAAGGCTTTATAAACTTTGAAGTTGTTCAGGATTTACTGCTCCAACTGAATGCACATAAGTCAGTGAGCCTGATGCAGTTCATCCCAGTGTACTGAAAGAGCTAGCTGATCATTATCGTGGGTCCTCTCTGTGTTATTTTTCAATGGTCATGGGAGTCTGGAAAGGTACCAGTTGACTGGAAGCTGGCAAATGTTGTCCCAGTTTTCAGTAAGACTAAGAGGGAAAACTTTGGTTATTACAGGCCAATAAGTTTTACTCCAGTGCCTGGTAAAATTACAGAGAAGGTTATTGTGTGAGCAAGGGACAAACCCTTGAGAGACAATACAGTCATTAGTCAGAGCCACAGTTAGTCCCTGAAGGGAAAGTCCTGCTTAACCAGCTTAAGCTGGGAGTTGGACTCCATGATCTTTATAGATTCCTTTCAACTAGAAATGCTCTATGATCATGATGCTTTCCTCACTAGGTTCTTCATCTGTTGTAGATAACTTATAATACCTGTGCCTATTGTGCATTGCTGTGTTCTTTGAGTAGTAACTTGGGAAAACACATTAAAGCCATATTGAACTTCTAGCATTTAAGATTGTTTTGATCACTACAACTTTGTTTCCCTGTGCACGCATTATGGAGCTAAGTAGTTATGAAAAAACTGTAGTATCAAAAATGTGTACTTTTTTTGTGTGTAATGAAAGAAATACTACTGTATTTCAGCAACAGTTTGTATCCTCTAAATACAATGGCTGAAATGCGACATTTGCGAAAAATGCATATTTTGCTGGGATTATATTCTTTAAACATGTATTACCCTAGCAGAAATTCTGGAGTGATACCTAGCAAAAATTGGTGAAATAGTAAAGCAGTAGATTATGGATCTTGAATTTGAAAGTTTCATATGTTACATTACTTCTCTAGTTAGCTGGGTGATATAAGCCTTTGTTAAGTAGAAGGCTCTGGAAGACATTCAGAGTTAATAAATTACATTGTGTTTCAGAGTATGAATAGATGACTCTTAAATGCTGCAATCCTCTGAAACAGTTATTGGTTGTATTAATATTCATGTCTGAACGAAATCAAAATTCCATTTACTTTTACTGAATTCCTAAAATTCTTTGTGTGTTAATTAAAAGTGATGCAAGATAACCTGCATTACAGAACTCACCTGATGTCTTTTTTGTAAAGATTGTAAATATTGAAAGCAGCATATCAAGTTTTCATTTTATTTCAGTAGCACTTCCTTTAAAACATCTAAATTGGTTCTTACAGATATAATGAAGTTTATTAGAATAGGGAAATGTTTCTCTATAATTGTCTCTTGTTTTCTTAGCCTCCTCCAGGAAATGTGAAAATGCCGAATGTACCCAGTACCCAGCCAGCAATAATGAAACCAACAGAAGAACCATCTTCCTACACACAAATAGCAAAGGTTTGTCTGCAACTTTTAGGCACTAGGTTCCTTTTAATAATTATTATTTAAATATGCTTCTGGAATAATATATTTTGTAAATAAGTATTGCTTTCCAAATTAAAATTAATTCTGCCTATAAGTAATTGGAAGTAAGTGAATTTGTGCTATATTGGGTCAGTCTTCATAAGTGGAGATGCTTAATTATAGTGAAAAGTCTTGGAATATTTATACCATGTTCATACTTTTTGTCAATATCTGGTGATATTTGTTTTGTTCAGGAGCATGCCTTGGCCCAGGCAGAACTGCTAAAGCGTCAGGAAGAACTGGAAAGAAAAGCAGCTGAACTAGATCGCAGAGAAAGGGAAATGCAGAGTCTCAATCAGCAAGGGGGTATGCATGAAAAATATACTTTATATTTCTGAAATTTCACCTTTCCTTAGAAACTTTTAATTTTACAGTGACGTTGTGAAGCAGATTGACGAGGGATTTTGTAATGTCTTCAGGAAAAGGAAGTTTATCTCCCTTGAGAAGATGAATACAGTGAATAAACTGTGCTCTCCTTTCAGATTTTCAGTGGAAAAATTTTAAATTTTAAATGTGGCCTCTGTAGCATGTTATTCTCTTTTCTCTATTATTCTCTACTGTTTTTATTCTAGATTAGTATCTGAGTAACCCTACTGAATAAAAATGGAGCATTTTGAGATGAAGTATAACCAACTTCTCAAAGTAACATCTCTGATTTCTCATTTGTCTGTTTTCAGCTGTATGAGAACTCTTTCTTATATGAAGAACAGCTCCGCCACTTTGTCTCTCTGACCTATCCTTTCTAAAACATTCACAGTCATGCATGAAATTATTCCAGTCATGTGAGCTATCTTACCATATCTCTGTAATTGCAGTGAGGTGATGGCCTTGCAACTACAGATAGATTTCCAGTTCTTGTTTATTCCCCATGCTGCTGTGTGTGTACAGGCAACTTCAGACATCCAGATTCCCGAGATAGGTAATCCAGCATCCAGATTCCCTAGATAGAGTGTAATAGGAATGATTGTAATCATGAACACCCTTGATGTCATTAGCCCTGTGATTCTCATCTTGAGAAGCAGTCAAGGAACTTCTGTTGATGCACTGGTTGACATGACTTCATCCCTAGAAGGAAGCAATAGAATGATCATAGCCAGTTTGGACCCTCCCCCCTGAGTCCTGTAGCCTAAAGTTCATCTCACCGAATTGGCCAGCATGCTGCCTAAGATTCTCTTGCTGTTTTTTAAGCAGGTGGATCTCATTCCACCCTACCACACCACAATCATTCATGCAAAACCTTGATGGTGGCCAGGAAGGCAGATGTTGAGCTGTACAGTGTGGCTGCTTGTGGCTGTCCCTGTTTCTGTGACCAGGAAGATATATGAGAAGATGACTTGGGCACCAGTGTTTGTCACTTGTCTTGCCAGCTCTTTATAGTCTTCTGTGATCCTGCATATTTTTTGGTTTGTGGTATCATTTGTACCCACATGAGAGAAGAATAGTAGGCCGGCCGTGGTCCATGCTCTTGACAAGTTGGGCTTCCCTCTTGACAGCATTGTGGATCTTAGTCCCTGGTAGGCAGCTTACCTCTTGTAACTCTCTACTGGACTGGTAGAGAGTAAGATTGTGGTAAGATTGTGTCTTAGGGACCCTAAGATAGTCACCTGCCACAATTAGTCAGTGTTTCATCTTACAGTAGCAACTGTGTGCTGCTGGTCCAGATGTTCCTTGTTGTACTTGCTAATGGACATCTAAAGCCTTTAAAACATCATATCTTTTCTGGTGTGGATATCAGAGGGTAGAGGTTGGACTTGAGCTCTGTATTTATGGGTCACCAGGATCTAAGGTGTCTCACACTCAGTGATGTCCATAGTAGGTATATGGTTTTGAAGCTGCTTCTCTATCTCTAGTCCCTCTAACACTGCACAGCCTGTTGCAATTTGTCCACCTTCTGCAGCAGTTCATCAAACTATGCACATTTTATGCAGGTGCAAGCCTTTTCTCCAGTAGAAGTATCCGTGTATCCATTGCAAACTACCACCTGTACTCATGTCTCTTCCATTATCAGTTCCCCCAGTGGATGTGTCAGTCGGACTTCTCTGGGGCTGTCTCAGTAGACACACTTGTTTTGATCCAGAGACCCACCATTATGGCAGAGACGTAGAGCACTTAGCACTTACCTGAGGCATGGACCTACCTGCACACTGCAGTACCCTCCTTGCTCACCCTGCTGCACAAACTGCCGCGTCACATCTTTTTGATGCACCATGTTCTTGTCACTCATGCTCCCTAAAGCTGATTAAATCTCCCACACTGCTCCTCCTAATGCTCACTCCACTCCTGACTGTTTAGTGAGAGCTTCTAGGTCCTCACAGGGCTTTGGGCTGCTGTTCAGGTGTCCCTGAGCTCAAGAAACCTCTGGACAGCTTGATTTCACCCCCAAAACTTACCCCCAAAACTTTGGTTGCTGCTGCTGCCCTCCTGACTGACAATGGCCATATAGTGCAACTGCCTGTCCACTTCACTACCAGTAAGTTAAAGCATGTTATTAAGAGCATTGTTCATATGCCCTGAAACACTGATAACCTGAGGATGTTGACCACTCCTCTGGAAACCCATTCTAGTGTTTGAACATTTTATTGGTAAGGAAATGCTTCCTGATGTCTGTTGTGAACCTACTCTGGCACAACTTTGAATTATTCCGTGAATTGCATTTCTGGATCCCAGGGACATGCACACTAATTTGGACTCTTTTGAAAACATTATAGAGTGGTCTTGATTGGAGAACAGGGTCTTTTGGAATTCTCTAGCTATCTGCATTCATTTGCCTTAAGATGCTTGCTGCACATCTAGGACACTGTTGTCATATGTTGTCTAAATTTGCTACAGTGAAAGGTCTTTGAGCTGGTACATCACCTCAGCTTGATGCCTTTGACCTTCTCGGCTCAGGTTCTGTGTGGCATTGCATTTGACCTAATAAAAGTGTGCTGCTTCCTATTTCAACTGATTCATTTGGTCACTCGGTGATTAATAAATCTCTTGCATTCATAGTTTGAAATGCTGTTGGCAAAGGTTTGTTGGAGTGATTGTCTCAGCTGAATCTCTGAGTCTGTGCTTGGTATGACTTGTCTTCAGCAGAGTGTAAACTCTAGCCTGCAATCAGATAAGCATTCAGAAAATCCAAGTGTCTGATCCTGTGTCCTTTGCAGTATCCTCACTCTGTCACAAAACTGTATCAAAATACAGCGATATTCCTTTTAGAAAAAGGTACTTCCAGACCATTTCAGTAACTGTCTTTCTTGACACTTCCTGCCTTTTAGGTAAGTTTTGACAGGAAACCATACTGGAAACTAGAGATAACTTTGACATTAAAAATACCAGGATTCTGAAAATGAAGTATACTTTTCAGTTCCTTATCTTTGTGTTCAACAGACTTTGTGAGTATGGAAATACTCATTTAAAAGTCAAGGAATTCTCAGAAATTGTTTTTCTGTCCATATCTGTTTTGTGAAAAATTCTCTTTTTAGGAAATGTTAGATGCCTGCTCAGTCTTTCATGTAGATAACTATTGTACTTTCCTTGAGCTGGCTACGCTTAATTGTATTTATTTTCTGAAGTTTATGTTGAGAATTGCTCTTAAAACTCTTGGGTTTGGTAGCCCAAGTTATCCATCCGCTTGAGAAACTCATGCATTAAACACTTCAAGGAAGTTAAAACATGTATCTATTTCAAGTATACAGAGACTGAAACTACATTATAAACACTTATTTTTTCTTTATTTTCTGTTTTGCAGGTAGAAAAAATAACTGGCCACCTCTCCCTGAGAATTTTCCTGTAGGTCCTTGTTTTTACCAGGATTTTTCAGTAGACATTCCTGTAGAATTCCAGAAGACAGTAAAGATTATGTACTATTTGTGGATGTGTAAGTATTTTCTTTTTAAGAAAAATAAAATTCCTGTTCAAACTTGGTGATATATACCTGCTACTTTGGCTTTTGGAGCATCTGTAATGAAGACTTGTTTTAAATCCAGAAGCCAAATATTGAAGCAAAATTTTATGTTAACATCAGTTTTAAAAGTATTGAATTACATCATAAAAGCTTCCACAGAAGAAAAGGAGGATTATTCTAGGGCAATTTGGTTCTAATTTATTGCAGTTGTCTGGTTTAAGTTTCTCCAGTTATAAAATGAACTTTGACCATTTATTAGCTTAGAAATAATTTTACTGGTTTTTAAAATCAGCTTATATATTAAGGAATAAATCTCACAATTAGTATTAATAGACTTTGAGTTCAAGATGTATAATATCCATTTACTTTAATATACATAATTTTATTTAGTTTAATATGTCTTTAATCTGTAGCAAAGGCTTAATATTGTTTTACCCAATTTTAAGAAATAGTGTCAATTAGCTGAAGAATCAATCCATTTTAAAACTATCCTTTGTACGCAAAGAATGCTCTATACCATCTTTGTATGATTAATTTTGCCCTCACTGGGGGGGGGGGGGGTCTGTGTTTTTACTGGAGAAATGCTGGATTAAAGAAGTGTGCAGATGCCATACTTGTTTCTTCTACCTTGTCCACTGTGATTGATACAAGCCTAGTAAATACTCTGACAAAATTGCAAGATTTAGATACTTTAATGCCTTTAATATATTTTCAGCCTTCCTAAGAAAATGGGGATTTCTGATGTTTTCTGAACTTTTTTTCATAGCTTAAGATGTAGTTAGGAAATCTCCATAACTGTACACATTACTCTGGTAATCTTATTGCTGTGATTGAACCGCGTAATTGAAACACATGAAATGAGCAGACAGCATTGAATCAAATCAGTTCCACTTCATCATAATCTGCAGCTTTCTGTATTCATTGCTAGATCGTTAATCTTCAGGTAAGCAACAGTAGAACGTATGACTGGTCACTCTCATAAAATTGACAGTAATTGAGATGTACATGAAATCTAAGGTGAAATACTCAAAATTTTAGGATGGTTACCAATTCTGGCCATTTGCAGGACTAAGTTCTGAAAGGGCATATCTTTCAAATGTGAGGTGAAGTTGGGCAGTTGGAATTGGAATATTAATACTCTTCTTAATTTTCCTTTTTATGGCAAGAAGTTAAGTAAGAAGAAATATTATTTTATTTCAAAATACATGGGAACTGTGCTTTTATACTGACATGACTATCTTCTAGGTAGACTGAGGTTTTAACCAAGTCTTCTTACACTCTTTGTTCTTTATCTGTAGTGCTCTCTGACTTATATATATTACTCAGGAAGGCAGGAATAGAGCATAATAAAGGAAAAGAAAGACAAAATCTATTTCATGGTTAAAAAAAGAAAGATAAAAAAGATTTGGTATAGAACCCTATCCCTTAGGGTTGGCTGTTGAATTAATTTCTCATTGATTGCTTATCCTCTGAGGAGGTACTTATTCCCATAGTAGACCTGCTTCTGCTTGCCTCTTTTTTTTCCTCTTCCAGAACTTCCTATGTCTTGTAAGGTCTAGGGCTTCTCTGAACATAATCACATTTGGATAAATCTAGTACTGCATTCTCAGCACTTTATAAAGTAGGTCCTTTTCCTTTGTAGTAGCCCTAGAAACAAATGACTAGTTTAGCTTTCTGTTTTTCCACAGTTAGTATTAATTTGATATCATCATTCTTGGTTTTTATGTCTCTGAGGAAACTTCTTTACCTGTTTAAGATCCGTATGCTCTTCCTTTCATGAGAAAACTACCCTGTTTGTATCCCTATTTCATTAACTCATCCCTCTTTTCTCCTTTTGTATCAGAAGTCAGAGTTTTCTAATTCTTTGATGTGTTTTATCTTTGCACATTTTTTCCCCAGGGGAGAGACTTTTTATTTTTTTTAGACTGAGTGCTCACATGTTTTTGTGAGCTATAACAATCAATTAGCAATGACTTTTCACAGTTGCTATTGGAGCTTTTCTAGTCTATCTTGGCATTGTGGCCATTGGTGCTTTAAGGGCTTGCACATGAAAATGACAGTTTTCCTAGCTTGTTAACACTGAGCATTGATGTTTAGATCCTTTTGTGCTATTACTGTGTCCAGTGTCAAGTACAATGTCTCTTGACTTATGCCAACTGTCAAAAACAGACTCAAAAGCATGTTTTCAAGCTACTTTCCCCACAGGCTGATAGCATGTGCAAAATAAACACCACTTTGATTTTCAAAGAATATTTCTTATTTGAAGTTACAAATGGAAGAGATTCTGGTAGAAAAATAGTACACTAAAGTGCCATCTTTTTTTTCTTTTTCTGTTCAGGAGAGTATCATCTCATCCTCTGTCTGAGCATATGATAGATGGGGTGTGTGTGGGTGTGGGTGTGGGGGTGTGTGTGTGTGTATCAGTCTGTGTAGATGTTTGTTCTGCCTGTCCCTGAGAACCTCCAATGACAGATGCTTTACAAACTCTCTCCAAGCCTGTTTTCTAATGTATTGCCGTCTTTTAGAATTAGAAGATGCTTCTTGGTATATTAGTTTAATTCTCCCCTCCTGTATTTGATCTTTCATGTTCTATCCACTGTTGCTATGGAAAATACATTTATCCCCATTAGTCATCTCCTTTTGCCTTACTTAGCTTATTTCACTCAGCCTTTCCTGGTGGGTGATGTTTTCTCAAGGTTTGACTGCTTGCTGTCATACAAATTCACTGTTAGTCCACTTATTATTATTATGTGTTTTTTAGTAGCATCAGGAAATTTTTAAAATGTACCTTCACATTTTAGATAGCACATGTTTATGTGCTGATAAGACTGTGTAAAGCCTATGTTATCTGTTTTAGAATCTATTTTTTCCCTATGGAAGATCTTCGTCTTTTTTTGTAATGCATGTTAGCACATCTCTACCATGTAAGCAGACAGAACTAGGAACAAAAGCCTAAACAACATCTGAAGCTACTTGGTGCTCCAAGGTGATCAAACTTCACTAGCTCAGTCCTCACTTGTGAGTTGCCTTGTGGCTTCAAAACTCTCCATTATATAGGCATCCTGTTTGCCTTTAGGCTGTTCCAATCAAGGGTGACAGTCATGTGTCCTAATGTGGACTTAGGTTTCCTGAAAATATAATCAATGAAACATTACTGAAATTAGGCTTAGTACAAAAATTTGTTTTCATATGGTCCCAAATGGAATAGCAAGATCATTTCAATAATTTACATGCCAAATATCTTGAGTGCAACTTGTGATCTTTATCTACAACTCGCTTTCAGACATTTATGGATCATAAAAGTGTAGTTAATTAAGAAAGGAATATATCTAAATGAGAATTCTTCTGTTTAGGGAAGTTTATACCAAAACCAAAAAAGTTAAAGTATTAATATTTATTAAACTAATGTATTTTCCCATTGTTGACTCTTATTCTGGCATGAACACCTTCCTTTTCAACTTCAGCTGCTTCCACACACAAACTAGAAGGCTTTCTTCAATCACACAGAGTACTCTATTGTTATAGCTGTGAGGTTGTCATACAGAAATTGCATGTTGCAGACTTCTGATGAAGCCCTAGGTGATTTCAGCTCCCAGGTGGTCATTATTTTCTAATAGCTTGTATTATGGTTTAATTTGCTGAGGCAAGTAGATGGAAGGTACTTTATAAATGTTAGCCTGAACCTACAAACACGTGTGTTCATATAAGAGCTTAAGCTTTCCTACATCCCTTAGTGAATGTATTGGCTCAAAGGATAAATGATTCTCTGTATCTTGCAGCAAGTAAGTGAAGGCCAAGCACAGTGAAGTGAGAATTGTCAGTCAAGTCTGCTGTCTTCCTCTATAGCATGCTCATATTTGTTTTGTACTGCCGGGTCTCTCTGTTACTGTAGTGAAGCAGACCCCTGTGTTGCTGGTTTTAGTATCAGTAGTGGTTGTGATGCTGCACCCTTTTCTGCACTGATGGTACTCTTTTAAAACTTGTCCTGTTACCATAATTGCAGTTATTAAATGAAAGTAATTTTGTAAAGCTCAGTCTCCACCAGAATTTGAATGTTTCTAGTAACATAGGGGTCTCCATGTGTTCTACTATTAAGTAGAAAAAGAGAATACCCCTTTCTTGTACTTATCAAAGGAAGGCAGGAACTGGCATTTGTATAGTTTTGTTTGCTTTATGAGGGATAAACACATGAATTCGGAAAGGAGTTGTTTTGCCTATCCTTATGGGGCAGTGCTAAGATATGTAGGTGTAATAATTGCCTTTTATTTTAAAGAACAAAGTGTTTTGATTCTGGCAACTCTTACCAGAAGATATGATCTATCTGAGGAAAGGTTTTCAGTTTCATCAGTCTTCCATGCAATGATCTGTGCATCTTGCTTTTAAGAGTTTTTTCCCACTGTGTTGGTTTAGAGCTCAAGCCATAATTAAGACATCAACAAAGAATTTCAGGATTCTCTTTTTCAGAATCTTTAGTATCTTGCCTGTTCTGTTAATCTTGCTATCCAAGAGAATGACTGAAATATTGCTCTGAACTTAAATAAAATAAAAATTATTGCTGTCAGGAGCAGTTTGTGCAGTTATAAATACCCTACTTTATCCTGATCCACAAGGAAAGAAATTGTTCTCTGAGGCAGAAAAATCCTTCCTGAATCACTGGTTATTGCTGAACAAAGAGAAAAGTTCGTGTTCATCTTTGAAGTCTAGCAGAACTAACTTCTGTGCCAGATAGCATGAAGGTAGTAGTTGTAATGTTTCTTAATATTGCCTTATTCTGTTCTAAGAAGTAAACTTAATAATGCATATGCATTTTTTAGTAAAAATTGAATAGTTACTATGTAACAAGGTCTGCCAATGAGAAAATTATAGTATTGAGCTAACAACATACCCCCAAAAAGGCAGATGTTCTAAGAAACACCAGTGTTCTAAGAAATATTTGAATATACAAAATACATTAAAACATCTAGAACAGCTTCGTGTTTTACTGAAGAACATTATAAGAAAGTGGAGTATCTGTTTTATTATATGGAGGACAAAGAGCTTTCTGTTGAAAGACTATTTGGGAAATTTTTGTTTTCAAATTTGAATGTGTACAGTGCCTGTTTTGTGATAGACTTTGTAATTTTTAAGCTTTCTCTCAAAAAGTATTCAGTGGTCTCATAAATATTTGTATTCAGTTATTACTGTAGGAAAAAGATCCATTATTGCAGCTGTAGAAACCTCTTTTTTCTCAATTTAATGTTTGAAAGTGTTTTATTTTTATGGCAAGATATTTTCCATTGCCAGGTAGCTGGTGGTACTTGAATTTTCATGTTGAGTGCTCTCACTTGTGAATACAGGGTTTACCTAAAATTTAGAAAACTATAAAAAATCAATTTATTACAGAAGGCCTTGAGATGGTATTGGTATTGTTTGCATACTGATATTTTGTTTAAAATGCTGTTGTCTTTAAATATTTAAAATGTTTAAAAGTTTGAGTATAACTTTAGGAGTTGTAATGATTTATTGTTTAAACATAACTTAATTAAGATTATTTTACTTTTGCTTCTACAGTCCATACAGTGACACTGTTTCTTAATATCTTTGGATGTTTGGCCTGGTTTTACGTTGATGCTACAAGAGGGGTTGATTTTGGATTGAGTATTCTCTGGTTCTTGCTTTTTACCCCTTGTTCTTTTGTCTGCTGGTACAGACCACTTTATGGAGCTTTCAGGTAACAATTTCAGCTTGACTTGGGATATTTAAAAACTTGTCAAAATGCATTAGCATTCCAGAATTTGCTTGATTATCATGATTATAATCCTTTAAAGTGCTTTCATTAGAAACAAAGAGTATGTTTGCCATTAATTCAGATGTTGAATTTGAAATACAGGTGCCAGTAGTTAGTAATATCATGGAATATCCTTTAAAAATATTTACTGTTTTTACTACAGACAAAATATTTGTCAGAAATACTTAACTTTGTTGAAGTTAATAAGGGGCTGGTAACAGTTGCAAAGAACATTCTTATTAAATCTCTGTTTCTACACCGCAAGAATTTAAGCAGATTGGTAGTCAATATTTTTTTGCTTCCTGAATGAACTTCATAAATAGCTACTCTTAAAATATTGTATTTTTAAGTGATAGACACCTACAGTATCTGTAATTGAAATAGCCTGAGATTCTTATGAATTAGTAGAGCAGGTATATGTTAAACAAACTAGTATTTTTCCTAGTCTTAGCAATCTTTGCAAACTTCAGAAGCATAAAGTGTGTGATTAAGAATATAATGGTGTGTTTGCATGCAAAAATAAACTTTTTCTTAGTGAAGATCAGCATGTAGAGATTTCAAGTCCTGTACTCCTGAAGTTTTGAGTTAGGTTTTTTTTTTTTTACATTGAAGTGATTCAGGATGTTCTCAGTTAAAATAACCTTATTCTTGTTTTAAAAGATTGATGGCCAGAAGTTGCAATTAGCTGTAACACTTAGAATACAGGAAGTTTTATTTTTGCTAACCAAGGAGGTATTGCCATACCCACAAATCTTCAAGGAATCAAATAGTTTTACTTGCATTTCTTGTCTAGTGAATCCATAGCTTGTCTTAGAGAAAATTGGTTAGTTGAGGAAGAAAAACTCTACTTGCATATTCAACTTTCAGTCAGTTGCTCAGCTGAAAATGAAATAGTTATTGAACTGAACTGGTTGTATAGGAATTACAAACTCCTTTCTGCAGGTAGAGCTGTTAAAGACAAAATCTCTTTCTGTGACTTAACTAAATGATTTCTACTTTCTTAAGAACTCTAGCAGGAAGCATATGATATGGTAAATAGTTTTGACAGTAGTAAGTTGAGTGTTACTGAAATTTTGCCTGTACATTTCTATTTGGCTGGGTTGGGTTTTTTTTGTTTGTTTTTGTTTGTTTGTTTGTTTGTTTGTTTTTTGTTTTTTTTATTTTCAGTCTTTGTAAGGCTGGCATTTTAGTAATTTAATTAGGAATGTATTTTGTTCATTTACTTTAAAATAACAACTGCTTCAGTATTCTGGTGTGCCATGTGTTTCAGTAGTTCCATATGAGATCTTACTTCCTTTCACAAGTTAAATATTCTCTCCCTATCTTGCTGTCACTGTGAACTTCACTCTGAAAGTGGAGCAGAATATAAACTTAAAATGGTTAGTTGAAGGGCGCCTGCTCTGGGCTGAACAGAATTATTCTCACCTTTACTAGAGATGCTGCTGGCAAAATCACTATATTAAAGAAGAAAGAGCAGCTCTTGTAAATAAACACTCTAAAAAACCACGGAATTGCTGATACTTCAGGTCACTTGATAAATGAAAGTACTTTTTGTCTAGTTAATGCAGTAAAAAGTTAGATTGGTACTACAGAATATGAATAAAAATGATTACTTTTCTGGCTGCTTTAATCTTTTTTTCCCCCCACCTCTTTCAGGAGTGACAGTTCATTCAGGTTCTTTGTGTTCTTCTTTGTATATATCTGTCAGTTTGCTGTACATGTACTTCAAGCTGCAGGATTTCAAAGATGGGGAAACTGGTGAGTACTCCGTTTGCCGTGGTGTTGTACTGTCTGTAAGACAAACACTCTTACTTGAAGTAACAGTTGCAATACAGGCTGTGTTTTCAAAGGAGTAATCTTGTGTTCACTAGAATGTTACATTTAACTCTCAAAATAGAGCATTTTTGGCGTGCTCTTGACTAGGAGAAGTGGGTGAAATGTATCCAAAGAATGTGGGGTACTTCTGTTACTAGACTGGTCAAAATATCATCCTTCAATTTAAACCACTTTGAACTTACTCTTTCATACACTACCTCCTCTGTTTTGGTGGTGTAAGGAGTTATTGCTCGTTCTGCATTTAAGGTAAAGGAAAGCAAAAATTTAGACAGCAACAACATGTTGTTTGCATATTTTTCGTATTATTAGGTATTTCTAGTTATATTTATAAACTTGCTACTTATTGAGAAATCTGTGGCTAAAATTGTAGAACAACTTAACAAGGCATTTTGGTGAATATATCTTGAATATTATTTGAAAAGTACATTTTTTTGAGTCACATCCATATTCTGCAATAAGTTGACCTTTCTTTTAAATGTTTGCAAATATATAAGCTTTTACATGAAGCTTGTATGTATATTATCTTTTATTTGAGTCTTTGAGGTCTAATATTTAGATTTTACAGGGAGAAACTATGGGGAATCAGTCGCTGTCCTTGAAATAAAGAAATTAACTAAAAGCAAGGTTGTAGTAGCCAGCTGGTAACATGAAGAGTCATAAGTGGCAGTGCTGTAGTTGGGTAATGACACTTCCCTCTATGAGTACTTTTTGCTGCAAACCTCAAAATATATGGAAGGCAGAGAAAACAGTATTACTTTAGAATTGTTTTGTAAGAAAAGAGCCTGATTTTTTTTCCTTTGGAATCCTCTATTGCTTATTCATCCAAGTCTGGGAAGTGTGCTTTTAAGCATATTTGGGGAAGGAGTATTGAAAGTAGCCAGATAATCAGAAAATCCTAATTACAGTTCAGATTTTGGGGTTTAGTGATAGTTTAGTGATAGTTTAGGGATACAGTGGATATCAAAGTAGTGTGTGAAGCAGGCAGGGGAAAGGTTTAAGGGTTTACATAATTTTTTGCTGTTTTTTTTTTTTTAATGTGGAAAAGATCTTATTTATCTTAATGCATGGGTTTTGTTCATAAGGCAGCCTGCTTTTTTTAGTTTTCAGGTCTGAAACTGTTGGTGTCTCTTGGTGTTTCAATTTTGAACACTGGGGAAATGCTTGAAGTAGATACTAACATAGCAGTTCTTTTCTACTAGTTCATCTGATGCTCTCTGCTTTAAAAAATTATATTAACCTTAGTTGAGAAAGCATCACTGAGTGGATACAAGTAAATGAGTCTTCACATGAAAGCAGTGTATGTGTGGTATTCTGTTCTGTATTTATAGATGTTAGAAACTATCATTTTAGGGATATTTTCTCATCTATGAATTCATGTAGTCTTGAATTAATCAGAAATGACGGTATATAACAAAAAAACCTCAAGAAGTTGAGAAGCAGCTCTCTAATTTCTCCACAATTTTGCTCAAGGAGAATAATATTTACAACTATTTTCATACAGTTTCACTGTATTTTCAGTGAAAAAATGGAAATTAAACTTTAAAAGCATATCATAGAACCAGAATATGCTCATGTAAAATTCCCATGATTTTTCTTTAAAAATAATCAAAATGGTTCATAACCAGGAGGTTATGAAATTTTCTTTGGTGAGGGTATCTTTGATTAAATGGTTCATGTGCTATACTAATAAAATTTGTTATTTCTCCTTCCTTCAGTGGGTGGATTTCATCTCTTACTGGACTTAATAAGAGTATTCCTGTTGGCATTATGATGATAATCATAGCTGCACTTTTCACAGCATCTGCTGTTATCTCATTAGTTATGTTTAAGAAGGTAAGTTACAAATTATTTGCCTCTTTTGTTTCCTACGTTTGATTTGGATTTTGCTTTCTGTCTTGAGAGATCTAATATTTAGATTACCCTTTCATAAAGTAGTGGGGATTAAATTACATTCTTCAAGGTGAGCCTTGCCTATTTACATTTGTGCAGTTTTGCTTATACTGTTGTGGAGTTACAAAATACTGGTATACAATGCAGGTATATTCTGCAGATGGGGAATGATAGCTCTGAATTAGAGAACCTGAGAGGTAACCCCAGCACAAAAGAGGAGGTGAAAGCACTGGACACTGTGATTGTAGCTGTACATGCCAGATTGTCCATCAGGCACAGAGAAGTGTGACTGAAATGATTGCTAAGTTACAGCTCTTAACAAATCATTCCCATTAAAATCAATAGAAGAGAGATGCTCAGCACCTCAGAAAAGGATTTTTATTTCTCTATTTTTTTTTTTTTTTTTATATTTTATTGCCAGCTAATGATGCAGGAGCATGAAAACTCAAGGAAATAAACTATTTCTCTATGGTTACTTCCAGTGAATTTCCACCCAGAATATCTAAGTATAGATATACTGATGCACTAGTAAGTCATTGAGATAAATGTAAATGAGAATTCTGATGATGATGTGCTGGCTGGATTCCAGTAATTCAACCTCAGTTACAGTTAAGTTTCAAGATTTTACAGATGCCTAAATTCTTTTGACCCGTTCACAGTAAACTAGAAATTATAAGTGTGTGCCTGGAGATGTCCTTTCTTGTCTTCTGTAGAAATACTCTATACATGAGAAGAAACAAGCAAGAAAAAAGTATGGTGGAATATCTTTTTACATTTTTCTTACCAAAGATTCTTTCCAAAAATCTGCATATTCATATATGACTTGGTTTATCTTTATGGATGAGAAGTAGTCACATTTATAACAGAGAAAAAAGTTACATTAATTTTCCTGATACACTGAATGAAAATGTCTTCGTAGTATTATTTTAGTTATTATTTAGCTAAGTCACAACCTTTTTGTAACTTAACTGAGTCAAAAATAGCATTTGAATTTCAATACTTGATAATTGGGAGTTAATCAGGATTTTTTTGTCTGGTTTTGTTGGTTTTTATTTGCTATATACCATATTGTTAAGAGTGTTTGTAAGTCATATTGTTTATTCCTCTGGTTATTATGCAGAACTATTTGTCATCACACCAGTTCTGCAAATGTGTAACTGTGTAATAAGAATATTTTGAAATTTTCAATATTCAGAGTGTTGCTTACTCTTGTAACTAGTCAGAGTAACTAAAATGTTTCTAAATATTGTTGTAGAGAAAAATTCACCAAATACACATCACACATTTTAGTGAACACGATGAGACCCCTCTGAACTTCTAGATAATGACAAGTATCCTCCACAGTCAAATAATATGTGCAATTGGACAATGAAAAATTAAGAAGTTTTTGGGAAAAAATTCCATGATCTCATCTCTGGATTCACTCAAACACATGAACAAATCACATTTCCCCACCTCACAGCTCCATTTTCATTGAGACTTTGCTGTTGGTCTGCTAAGAAATGGGAAGCATGGCACCATTTTCTCAGTGCTTTTCCCCTCTGTAGGTGCACGGGCTGTACCGCACGACTGGTGCGAGCTTTGAGAAGGCGCAGCAGGAGTTTGCCACGGGAGTGATGTCCAACAAAACTGTACAAACTGCTGCAGCCAACGCTGCCTCCACAGCGGCCACCAGCGCGGCTCAGAATGCCTTCAAGGGTAACCGGATGTAGAGAAACACCGTCACCCCTGTTCTCCTCAACTGTTCTTTATTTTCCAGTCACTTACTATATTCCCTAAATGCCTAGATCAAAATTCACACAGCATGTTCGTTTCTTCCACAGCTGTGCATGGGTTAAATGGGAAATGGTTGGTTTATTTTATTATAAATTTATTTATTTTAAGAAGAAAACCATTTTTCCCCCCTTCTTTAACAGAAGTGTTGAATTCTGCAGTGTAAAGCTTTACATATTTTATGGAGGATAAATAATTTCAACAATTGGCCTGAGAATGAACTCTGGTATATAATGATCAAATCAATGTAGTAAGAATCTGGAAGGTTTTTTAGCAATTCACTCTCATTTTCTTTTTTTTTTTTTTTTTGAGGTCAGGAAAGCAGTTTGGATTAATTATTTTTCTTTGCAAGAACTGATTTCCCTATGTCTACCTTAAGAAGTGGGGTCATAAGCGGTCAGTAAGACGTGACTGAGAGATGTAGTTAGGTTTGACTACTGTTTTTGCACTTTCAGCAGCTGTTGGGGGTCAAATACAAGTAAGGCAGAGAATATAAATTCTTGTTTGGTTTTGTTTTCTTTTTTATTAGGTAAGTCTTTTGATATAAACCTGTAAGTTTGCATGAATACTGTTGAGTTACCTGATCTTGTTTAGGTAGTGTTTTGGTCCAGAATTTACCTGCGCCACTTTATGGCATTTGTTTGTATGTATTTCCATGGAGTGTTCTCTACCTGTGAGAAATTACTATGGGGCATAAACATTCTCTGTAATAGAATAGTTCAGTTTAAGGAAGTTAACTGGTGATTTCAATCACGGAGCTAAGTTATATATTTGCTATTTTTAACTTCAGTATAACCATATCCCCTGTCCCTCTTCTATGTGCAGTGGTATTTTTGTTTTATTTGGGACTTTTTTTTGTTAGTTTTTGTTTGGGGTTTTTTTTCAAGTATAGATTTATGTTTAACAGTGGTACTAAATCTCTATCCTGGACAGTCACTCTGTTTACTGCCTGTCCAAAACACTATATACACAGTATTTAATTTTCTAACAGGAATGTTGTCTAAAATCAGGCTCTTGAAGCAAAGGCATTTAATGGATACTTGAATGAATTTTCCTATTAACTCAGCCATCTCTGTGATGTGATTTAAGCTATAGGAAAAAACTTTTAAACTATTTTGATTTGGCAAAGGGAGAGATATTTATCTTTAATAAGTTAGATTTTATCTCATTGAATTGGAGGCCTAAGTTAGATTGATGCTGTGAAACTAACAATCCATAATAGTATATACCATCACAATATTCTTGAATAAAATATAGTCAGGACTTGGGTATAGTTTGAGTTTCTCTGCTTTGAAGACCTTACGTTTTTCGATTGCCTCATGAGACTTACATATAATACTTACACAATATTTCAAACTCTTCATCATGAAAGATGACATCCCACAACCTGTGTAAGTACACACACACCATGGCTGAAATTAATTCAGCTCTTAAGGTGAATCATAGCACAGCATAAAGTTCTGAGGCCCCTCCACATTCTGAAAGTGGACTGAATTTCAATACACTGTATTCATAATAACAGAAGCTCATTTTAAAAAATACTCCCCTAGCATAATCCTTGAATCAGTAATATGCTGTTAGCATGAATTCTCTTGTTAGTCTCCTTTCACTAACTAATTTTTTTAAACCACACTCAAATTTGAAAAAAAATCATAGTTTCACCTATGCTGAAGTTCACATTAATGAATATATGTGCTTAAGTATTCTATCTAACAAGGCTGTTAAAATGTCATAATATTGGACATGCTAACATTGAACTTAAATTTGTGTAGAATGTTTTTAAAGCTTTCCAGATTAAAGTCACTGTTCTCTGCTGAGATCGGGGGACCATCATTCTAGAAGCTATACATCAAGATTGTTCTTTTCATATTTTAAACTTAACTTGAGGGTTGTATATAGGAACTCTGCTATGGATTACTTTTAAATCTAAATTTAGGGAATTCTTTTGGTACCTCTTAGATTGGAATCCTAGGGACTTTGTCCTTACAATTTAACTGAAGTTGAAGATTGCATAATAGCATAATTATCAGAAAAAACACCAAACAAACTAGAAATAAAACCTGAATTTGGCAGGTAGATTTTTTTCTCAAATGTTTGAAGGTTCTTTGAGAAAACATATGTAATGTTCTGTGTATAAGAATTGATTTGTAATATCATGGGTTGAATGTACAGATTTAAGCCTTCTGAGTGAAATTTAGGGTTGTTTCACATGTGAATTCTTTAAACCAGAAATCTGTGACACTTTGCAGCCCAAAAAGGAGGGAAAAGTTCATTTACCTTTGACAGCAGAAGGCTGAAATTTGTTAAAAATATTTTGTACCCAACAAAAATTAGATTTTATGATCTCTTATTAATCAGAGTATGGCGCCCACTTGAGTTGTCTTTTTGTAGTATTGTGACAAACAGAGTACAAGGTATGAAGTTTAAACACTGGAATGTCAGTAGTCTTTGATTTGTAATTTAGGAGTTGTTTTTATTTATCTGAGGATGTTTGTATATTTTGTAAATTACTAACAATGTTCTGCCATCCTGGTGAATGTCATGGTTCTGTACAAATGCACTTCTTCTGTCTCTCTGTTGCATGTCTGGGTAGTTCAGAAGTTTTGTATATTTATTGTATTAACACAGTGTCATAGAATAAAAAAAGACTTTTTTCCTAGGTGTTTGCTCTGTATAGTTTTGACCAATAATGGGGATTTTTCTTCTAACAGTCAGGGTGATGTGCAGGGAGGATGATCTATGTAAAAGTCTGACTTGCTTTTTATAATTCTGTATATAGATGCTGTATTTCTGCTGAAATGGTGAAGCAAAATGTCCACTATCAATAAATCTGGTTAAAGAGCATTAGTCTACTCAACTGTTACGAAGAAAATTCTTAAAATACTTGCAGTTTACCTTCTTGTGCTGTAAACTCACAAGGGTTAAAATTAAACATGCTCTGTCATGACTGGATGGAATTCTACAGGTATTGACTCTTAAAACATTATTGAAAGTAAAATGAAGTTGCTGAAAAAACTGCTTTGGTAGTATTTATTTTCCTAATTTCTGCCAGTGAATCAACATTTCTGTGTTACTGCTATCCTGCTCTTTCTTTTTTTTAGTCACTAGCACAATCTGTTGTTTTTTTTTCATGTAATGTCAGTTTTAGCACCTGCTCTCTAGTACTCATCTTACTACAGGGTTTCCTCTGAAGGGCTGGATGACTTCATCTAGAAGACTGTGATGTAGGTAAGTTTGCAAATGCATGATGCATCTTCGTGCAGTGATACAGTGAACAGTGCTCTGAGGTACAGTTAGGATTATTTTGGGAGATGGCAGATGTGTTTTTAAAGACACTTTCGTGTGCATGCATCAATCAGTATTGAAATTCTTCCTCCACTTGATTTTTCTAGTTTACAGATCTAGAATGGCAGTGTCAGCAGTCTGAAGGAAGGTTTTGTACTTTCTTGTAAATGTAAGCATGGTTGTGCCATATGATCCAGTCATGTTTTATGTTTAGAATTATTACACAATTTTAGTGCTCTTCATTGGACATAATTCCTCTGGTTTGCTTAGGTTACTTTCCTCAAGAAGTTGTAAGCATGGAAAAGCATGCACACATTGAGAGAAAAGCATGGTTAAGAGTACTGTAATTAAAAATACTCAGTGATACTTCTGGGAAGATATTTCTGCCAAGGAAGAGGCACACACCTAGAACATTCTGGTTATTAATCTGCATTCTGGCACAGTGGGTCAAATAATTAATTAGGTTTGACTCAGTTATATTAAAACATTTGTGAATTAGTTTGTACTTTTTTCCTACAAATTTATTTTGTGTCTGCAAGTAGCTTTTATTTTCATAATTAGAAAAATCAGGAACATTGCCAAAGGCACTAGTGCAGATCTAGCTCAGCAGCAAAACTATACAGTGAAACTTTATACAAGGATTAAACTGGATACGATGTCACATGATACTGAGGGGAAAATAAAAAAGGCATTGGTAAGGATGTGTAACTTGTGGCTCATGCTACCATATATTTTGTTCTGGGAAAAAAACCCCAAAATTTTCCCAGCAGTTTAATGGAAGTATATACTGCTCAACTAAAATTATGCTTTTTGTTGGATGAAAGTGATTACATTACACAGTTGCAGTTTCAGTACAGTCTCTCAGTACTCTTGGAGATTCCTGTTGACTAAGGAATGAGTGTATGTGTACATATATAAAAGTAAGTGTACTGTCCTGCTTTTGGTGAGTGCTCCTTCATGTTCCTGTTACATTACACTCAGATGTGAAGGAAAATGCTTCAATACAGAGGAGCTGCTCTTTACAGCATTGAGAATACCAGGTTTTACTTCTTTATATCCATGATTTAAGAAGGGAAATCTCCAGCTGGAGCTTCCAGATGGGAAGTATTTGGGACTGATTTTTATTAATAAAGTTTGAGGCTGTATTAGTAAAAACAGGGCTGGTGCAGGCCTGGGAGACAGGCTGGCTTCAGTTACTTGTGGCCCTGCACTCGGCTTTTCTGCTCTGTGACCTTGTACAGCTGGAGTTGGGTAGGCAACACTGGCTGGAGCCCAGACCACTGAACAGAACAGCTGCCTCTGACCACTGGTGCCTCTGTGGCATCAGCTGCTCTGCCACTGCTCCAGCTGGCAATGCTGCTAGTAGATTTTATCATGTTTCTAGCCTAATTAAACAATTGCGTATATCTGAGCTGTAGTCATTGCACACATGCCAAAGCATGGTTGCTGTTTTTCAGTGCAGAAGTGTTGTCTTTGCTGTGCCTGTATTTTTTTAGAAGAATGCATGATGTTACTTTTAGAGGAGTGCATGATGTTTTGAAAGAAAAAATGCATAGCCTGGGTTGGGCAGTGGGGTGACACTTTTTGTCCAAGGTAAGAGAACAACAGGAAGTGGTCAGAATACAGAATCACGGAATTAATTAGGATGGAAAAGACCTAAACACTCCTGAGATCATTGACTCCAGCCTAAGACTTATGTAATTAAATATAGCATTCTTTCTCTTTTACCTTGGTTAGACCAAGTTACTGATCCCACCACATCTGAGTGATACCTTAGGCCAGTTTTACTGATTCCTACTCTCTCAGAATTTCACTGATACAAAAATTTTCTAAATGAAAGGCATTTGAGAACAAGCTTTCAGTGAATTGCAGAACAAGACATCATCTTTATATTCCTGTTACTCTAACACTGATAATAGACATCCACTTTGTGATTGTTCCCCTATTCTAAACCCAGCTGGAGTTTGGAGAACAAGTTACAAGAACATGGAAAGGTGTGACAATACACACAACTGGAGTCTTGAACTCTGGGCTACTGCCAACTCCATTAACTTTACTGGAAAAGGAAGGTAATATTTTTAGCTGTTCGAATCAGTACTTCATAATTTCTTTAAGCAGTGTTTTATATTTGGAGAATAAGTGCTCTAACTATACATGTTTTCCAATTCGTAAATTGACAGTGATAGTGGTGCATTCAGTGGCATCTATCCCCTAAGTTCTGGACTGTATGTTTCCAGATGTTCCAAGTTGTAACTAAGAGCTACTTCTCTGAAGTTTAGGAACTGTTAGAAGTGTAATTAAACTATACATGAATAATTATATATAAATTTAATAGAAGCAGACCATTGCAACTGACAAATAAGTGACATGCTGACTTTAAACTACTGAAAGCCTTCCTCCTGGTTCTGCTATAGACTGGCTTTGTAATCTTTCTCTAGTGTTTGTCATGTCACAGCTGAAAGCTAAAACACTGTGGCAAACACCATTTTTAAAATCTGTGTATGATGAAGCAATATTTGTTTCAGAACTGTTACTACCCTTTTTCATGAAAAAGGAAATGCCGTGCTTTAGTTGCAAAATGAAACACATTTTGTCAGAGCTATATTCAATTAGTCTCTTTAATGCAACTGTATTGTATAACACATAGTTACAATTTCAGATCACGTACTTCTGATCAGTAAGCAGTAATAAGTGTTTAAGTCAGATGGGAATCTGAAATACATTATTGGACTGGGATCTTAAATGCTATTAAAGCTACAATCAAAGCTCAGCTTGGCTCAACTTGTCCAATATTCTTGTATTAAGGTAATCAGACTCCTGTTAAAAGTTCAAAACCTCACATTTAATTGAAATTTAGATTAAAAAGAAGACATTAGGTACATCATTCATGCTAACAAATGTACATAGTGGTGAGTCAAGAACAGAAAAACAGTACCACAAATAAACCATGGCTCAAAACCTACTCTAACTGGATCGCTGCAGCTGCTCTTCCTATACCAAGGAGCTGTGTCTGCATTGCTGCCATGCTCTGCTTTTGTTGCACTCTGCCCTTTCCTTGAGATGTAGGCACCAGTGCCCATGGCTTTCAAGGAAGGCCTGAACTCCTCTCCATTTACCACTAGGATGTGGGGGATGGGGGGGATTTAACAATGCAAAATGGAAATTATTTGGCTTAAAAAAAAAAAAAATCACAGAATCCAGAGAACTTTATTGAGTAAAACAGATACAAAGGTGATATAGACAACCCAGAAATAGCTCAGTAGCAATGTTTTTTGCAGTGCCACATTACACATAAAGCACGCTAAGAAACCTTGCTGAGGTTTTTCAGCTTTTTGAGTGTTAATGGCAAGGGGTGGACACAGCTTCACACTGGAAGTGTCTGTATCCTGAGTAATTCAAATCAATCTAGAAGATATTTTTGTTAAAGCTGCTGTTACTACCACTGTTGTATTGATCTTCCAAATCAGTGATTTTATTGCATTACACTATATCCATACCAACAAACTCCAGCCACTTCTTCCCTGGGAAGTCCCTTTTCCAATCACTTGTTAAAATGCAAAAACTAAAAAAAAAAAAAAACCAAAAAAAACAAAAACAAAAAAAACCACCCCAAAAAAACCAAAAACCAGCAAAATAACCAAAAAAAACCCCACAAAACCCATTCCTTGTATTGCACATCTCACACAAGTCTGTGTATATATATATATATATTTAAATATGCTACAATTAAAAAAGGTCTATGGCACTTTATTGAATATAAGTTTAAGAAATTGATGAAACCACAGATGTTTGAAGAAATCTTCAATACCACAAAACAAAGTTAAACTGAACTAATTGGCACACAGGTTTTAAAAAATCCACAGCAAATTCCTCTAGATCCTATGCAGTGCACGTACATTAAGAAGCAGTTACACTCTACAGCCCCCTCATGAAATCAGTTAAATCAGCTTAAAGCTGATTTTGCTTTTTTTCTTTCCCAGAGTGCCTTTGAAAGCTACTGCTGAGGTTAACTTCAGGAGCAATTTAAATAGCTGTGAAATTTAATGAGTGCACCCTGCACCTGAAAACCTCATCCAGGAAAAAAAAATTCACTATATATACCACCTTACCACTTGCTAGAAAAACAGAACCCTGAGAAAAGAAATTCTGATTATTTCTCCTCTGTATTTCTTCCCAGCCTGTCTTCTATCTGTACTACATGAACATGGGTATTTTTGCAAGTTAGTTAATTATGCTGTTGCAGAGCAAGCTGATAATATACCAGCAACAAGCAGAAAAGCTGGTTCTTCTTGGTTGCAAATGCAAACAAAAGCAAAATGTGCCACTGAAAATCTCTTTAATACTTAAAAAACCAAACCCAAACAAAATGTACTATTGAAATTTTTTTAAGCATCATGTGGATCACAGCAGAGGTCAGCTAGTAACCTGAAGGAAGGTTGTTCATTGTTTACTTCTCAACCAGAGCAAAGTATGCTCTCTCAACCTTTGTAAGGACTAACCTGACCTGATTCTGGCTAATCAAGTCCTTAAGCCAGTGCAGCATTTTTCACCC
The DNA here is from genome assembly GCF_022539315.1 of Serinus canaria. NCBI lineage: Eukaryota > Metazoa > Chordata > Aves > Passeriformes > Fringillidae > Serinus > Serinus canaria. The sequence goes on from NC_066343.1 coordinate 52,944,165, forward strand.
TAATACTGTGTCAAGACTTGTTGGCAGTGGTGATCTGGGCTTTGGATTGCTACCCACCTAAGGAAGCTAAAACCATACATCTGCTTAGTAATTAATTTTTAGCTTTTAGGTTTATATGGTACTCATACAACTGCTTACCCCCTCTTTTCCAACTGCAGGGCCCCCAAGGGCAGGGCAGACCTGAGCTGGTGGTCCAGATTCAGTGCATGCTCCAGAAGGGGCTCGGGAGGGATGCCTGGAGGAAGCCTTGCTGGACCCTGGGTATAAGCCCAGTGCATGTCCTTCAGGTGTGGGGGATGTGGCTAGGGCAAAGCCAATGACACACACAGGTGTGGACAGGGTGTGTGGACTCTAATTTTTACCCTCAAGCACCACTATGTGCTGGTAATTTTGCTTTATTAAAATCTTGATTTGTGTAGGCACTTGGTCCCAGACCATAACTTTTGGAGGGGATTTAAATTCAATATTTAAAAGAACAGTGAGTTCCCTGATTTAAAGTAGAAGATGGCAGATGTGGGTTGCAAGAGCAGGTGAATGCAAGAAGAGGCTAGGTTAAAACAATCCCTTTTTCAATACAGGCATACGTTGTTGCACTGCATCTCAGAGGTCACCTGTGTATCTGTCCCCCGCACAGGTGGCAGGTGCCATGGGCACAGAGGCACAGGCTGGAGCTGCTCTGTCACTGTGGTGGGCAGCAGGTGCTGCAAGGGGACCTCAGCTCCGTGACTGTTCGCCAATCCTCCAGGCTGCCCCGTGCCCGCTGTCAGGACTGCTGAACAGCTCTTGTCTTGTGGAGCACATCAGCAGGGCCTTGAAAGCAGCTACCTACCTGGACAGTAACAACGATTTTTTAATAATTAATGGCAAATTTTAAGGGACTGACCAGGCAAAACCAAGAATCTCTGCTCTGTGTAATAGTGAAGCAACACTGTCACTAGATGATGTTAAACTACCAAGAAATAAGAAAAGGAATCTAAAATTCACCTAGTATTTAATTAGAACTACTCAGATCAATTATCCCCAATGCTCCTATGGCACAGTTGCATCATTCCTTTCTTTGTTAAAATACCTTACAAACTTGGTATCAGAAGTAGTTCTAGGAAGTGAGGCAACACCACAAATAACACAACGAGCTGGCTCTGAGAAAAAAATGGCATTTGTGGCAACTGCTGTTTAATTTCTGCTGATTTAATTGGAAAAAGGTCTACTACTACACACACACATTAAAAAAAAAAAAAAAGGAAAAAAAATTCTTCCCAGCCACATGGAATTCGTAAAGGCTTCCTGAAAAGTTTACATTTCCTAAAGACTCATGTGCGTCTGGGTCATGAGACAGACTTATCTGTAGACTGGGAATGACGTTTCACTGACAAGAGAAAAGGTACAATGTTGAATTACAATTTGGAATCCGCAATTAAAGGAGAGGCTGCTGCCCACATAAGGCTGGTGCTGTGGGGAGCTGTTGTCTGCTTGGGATTTTAGAAGTTTTAATAAAGGCTATAGAAATATTTCAGTTTTATCTGAATCAAATGAGAACCAGTCTAACAACAGCTTCTCTGTCTTGTCAGTGGAAACAATATTTACCTGCTAAGTAATAAGTTGCACACACCTTGTGCTCTTAAGTTTCAAGAGAGAGAAATCTGGCAAGGACTTGACTTTCTAAATGCCTTAAGATTGGTGTAAACGTCAGCTTTGCTCTCTCCAACACAGAGTTAATATCCAAGCAGGCACTGTACTTCTAAGAAGTTCAGTACCAAAAAGCACCTCCATGAAAATGGTACCAAACCAGGTGATGGTGAAGAAATATACACCAGTGAGGGGAGCCCTTGGAAACAAAGCCTCATTAAAATAGGCTTCTCTTTTCCTTAAGAAAAAAAAATGTGCTGGCTTTTATTATTTTAAACCCAAATTCTTCAAAGTGACCAAGGTGGGTCAGGCAATCCGATCAATCAGAATTTTTCAGTTTTAACAACATTCCTGCTATATACATGTGATTACTCACATCCCCAGTCAGATTAATATATTCCACTGTGTCCTGATCACAGAATGAAACTAAAAATATCCCCAAGTATTTACATTCTGCTTTCTTGGGATCCTTTCTCTGATCCTCATTGCCCAGCAAAGAAGAACGACCCTTTCAGTATTTCAGGGTCGGAATGCATGGGGCTCAATCACACAAATGGTAAAAACACGTAAATGGATCTGCTTGCCCAGTCAATGGAAAGCAGATAAAGATCCAGGTGCTGGTATTTTTTCCCACTGGAGTTAAAGGAGGCAGATAAGGTTTTTTCCTTCTTCTATTTCTTCTTGCACTTTGTCACTGGACGTGGCTATTTCAGCTTGTGCCGAGAAGACTGCACAGATGAACGTCAGAACAGTGCCGCCGATTGCTGTGTAGAAAGCCCAGCCCAGGGAGCAGTCTCCCAGTTTGTAAGCAGAAGCATAAAATCCACAATAGCTTATCGCCTTCTGGCATCCCCAACCTGCAGGGTAAAGTATCAAACCTAAGATAAGGAAGAGCCCTAGAAATAAAAACAGAAAGAAGTTTTACAAACAATTAGTCTAACATCAAATGCAGCATATCTAGTAATTGTTATTATGGTCACTAACACTCATAATTTATCAGGATTGGGAGAAAACTGTCATCTCATCCATCTAATCTTCCTTTACTGATTGTTCCCTTCCCTAGTGTATGTCATGCAGTCTTTCAACTAAATTTTAATCTACCCTGTTATTTATGTTGTGAAAGGCTTACTTTTTATGAGAATGGTTTAATTCCTTATTTTAATCTCTGTATTCCTCCTACATCCTTTCCTCTCACACATTATTGCTACAAATACAGAGCATGCAAAATATTCAAGCATCTCCACCTACTGCTTATGCTTGCACTTCTCAAAAATGTAGGGATACTTGCATCCACTTTTGATTTTGTATTTAGCTAGCCCTCATTTAGCTTTGTTTAGCCATTCACCATAACGTGTTTGCCTGTTTTGATCTGGATTTTGCCTACATTGATTTTCCTGCCTGGAAAAAACAAACAAATAAAAAACAACAAAAAAACCCCATCCAAAACCAAAACAAAAGAAACCCATATAAAACCAAAACCACAAAAAAACAGTTACACTTCTACTTTTTTGGCCACATTAGGTCATAGTAGAAAGATAATACTGCCAGTTCACTGAGTGGCTCTCAGAACAGAGGGAATCTGGAGTCACCCTAAACAAACAGATCCAAGTACCCATAGCCAGTGCGTACCTAATCCTGGGATCCTCCAAACAGTTGACTAACTCCTTCAGAAGAAAAGCACTTTCCCAAGTGATGGCAGGGGCAAAAGCCTCAACTCCCCATGTCACTAAACACCCCCAACAGTCTGGTGTGCCTCAGGCTGGAAGTGAAAAGCTCAGACTAGTTGTTCTGCCCATGTGATTGTCTCTTGTATTCATAGGTTTCTCTGTGAAGACCATCTAAGCAGTGAAGGGCTTCATTAAGGCAATTGAAAGTCACATTAGTGTCCCTGCACACGTCTTTGTACAAAGAAAGGAGATTTAATCAAAATGTCTAACATGATAGTGGCTACAGCGCTTTCTTATGGGCACTAAAAAAAATCACAATGAATTAAGCACATACCTCCCTCCCATAAGGAATGTAAGAAGGAGCTAAACATAAGAACAGCTCACAGTATCAAAATTTGCTTTCTGTTTACCTTAAAAATTTACTTAAAAGGAAAATTATGAAAAACAGTTTTTTTAAATGCAGTCAGTTTATCCAGAAAATGAATATAGCTTTCCAGATTCCATAAATATTCCTGATTTACTTTTCCTGCACATCAGAGCCCTTTATTTAACCTGGTATGCTTGATGAAAACAGCTGCTAAAAGTGCTGTTATCTTCTAGAAGTAGGTTAAAAGTTGTGCACTAAAACCAGTCTTTTTTTTTCTTTCCTGTAATCAACAGATTAAAAATAAAATAACAGGTTTAAAGACTTGTTTTTATCTTCTTCCGTTCACTTAGACTAGCAGTTAGAGTTCTCTGCAGTATGTTAGGGTTCCTTAATTGTTCAAAGAAATTTGGCCAGATGCATGAAATCTTCCTCAACAATGAAAATGTGGGTCCTAGCTAAAGGACATGTAAGCAGTTAATTTACACAAAAAGCAAAAATCATCATCCAACTGTCTAAAATTAATGTCTGTGAATGCCAGACATTTCACAAAAGAAAGCCCTTCCTCCAGCGTTTTTCTAATGATGACACAACACCATGGGCATGAATGACCTAAATGTCATTACTCTTTGGGGCAGCAAAATCCATTAGTGAGTGATATCCATTCTCTGTGGAGGGATTTCATCACTGCTTACATTTAAGAACCAGTGACAAATTTTATGCAGTGTTTCCTGGCTGGTTGGCCAAATACATTAAGTATAAAGTATTGCTTTATCTTGGACAGACCTGGATAAGCTGTGCATTCATCCTGCTGAGCCCTGCAGCCATTTCAGACTAAACACCAGCAGTTCCTTCTCCTCTATTCATCACAGTTTCCTGTTCTGCGCAACCAGTGTGACCACACTATGTATCTTTCTGACTACACATTGGTATGGGCCAGTTGCTGCTCTCTCTAACATTCACAAGCCCTTTGGTAAGTAAAAATCACCATCACTGAATTCAGAAGCTGGATCTGAAATGCCAGCATAGCTGCTGCCAACACGGAAGTTTTTTAAGTTTACCACTCCATCACTCAAAAACCTAGACAGCCGGTGTTTACCAGCAAATCCTGCTTACGGCTGAGTGACACAAACAGCACCAAGAAGACACATCCATCACTTTTTTTCCAAAACTAGAGCACTGAGCAACTCCCGAGAGCTACTGGTTCATGGAATGTATGCCCCAAGCTGAGAAGCTATTACCCAAAACTCAGGCTCTCAAAAGGCACAGCACTGCTGCCAAATGTAGTCATCAGGACTTTACTGACTTAGACCTTTTCTTCAAAAGTACAGAAAATTTCTGGATATAAAAATATAATAAATACTATAAAAAAGCCACAATTTGATAAACTTCATCTATTTTCTCAGAGACGCAAACAAGATCTGGAGGAATGCCTTAACTATGGATTTGAATACAGTCAGACTATGTACCTGATTTCAGACAGCTAACTTTGTAACTCATATACTGGACCAGCATCATAAAAAAGTAGTTTCACTAACAAACTTCCTTTCTACTTCTCCATTTCAGTGTAGACAGAAAGTGTTTCATGAGCCTCTTAGCACTATCTCTAATATTTATCACAATTTCTTATTTCATTAATAACTGGCTCCTGCTTGACAGGAAAAGTAAATAAAGATGATTCCATTAAGTCAATTCAAAATACCCACAGGAGAAAGGCACTCCTTTGGTTCATGCTAACAGCAAGTGGAGAGGCACAGGCCCCTCATCACACACTCAGCTCAAAGTTCCCATATCCAGAGCAATGGCTGAGCTGTTCAGGGTCCCGGTCTGCCCACAAAGGAGTGTTTAATTACAGAGGAGCTTTGCCTCCTGCTACCCAGTATCTGAGAAGAGTCAGTCCCAGATCTCATCTCAATGACTCCTACAGCTTGAACAAAACAGGCAGATGATGCTCCACCATGCACTAATAGTGCAAACCATTGCCTAAATTGCCTAAAACAACAGACAGCAAACCAAAACCCTTACCTGTTCAACCACTTGCAGCCAGACACCCCTCAAAAAGAAACACCCTCTTACTCCTGGAAACATGGATGGAAAGGGAAAAGGAGAAAAAAAACTATCTTCTGTTAACAGTTTGCCTTGAGACATGTCTAGCAAGAGGAGAGTAATTATTAATTATAGAGGTTTTTTAATAAATCAGTTTTTGTTTGTCCCTGTGCCTTTGAAGAGAAGCCAATACTCAAGAAAAAGAACAGAGAATAAAAATTGAGTGCTCTGTCTGAAAAAGTTTTCTACAATTAATCTTTTCAGTTCTTTGTGCTGCTGTACAATAAGTGATTTTTAATTTACAGCCAACCTACCTGTGGAATTACTGCTGTTTGTTCACCCTGCTGTTTATTCCCAGGGAGGAACAAATTCACTCTGAAAACATTACAAGCTGTTTTCCACTGTGCTCATCTACAGGCACATCCACAGAGTTCATGCTTGCACTGTTCTAGATTTAACTCCCTCTCTGGGCACAGCTGCACTGCTGAAACTGCAGGTTCTGCTGTACACATACTGCTGTTCCTACTTTTTAAGCAGCACAATCCCACTTCTTGAAATCAGTATGATTATTTTTCAAAATTTCCTTTTTGTTAGTTGTCGCCAGTTCTCAATTACCTCTTCTCTGAGGAATCCTCAAAGCAGAGGTATGAAAGACTGTCACACAATGTTGCCAGATGCCTAGGAATGACAACAGAAAACTATTCAAATTTTTTACCCAGAGGCTTCACCTATAACTCTCTGGTGTAAGTTCTGTCAGCAGAGAACATTTTTACATCTTTCACTGAAGGCAATTTGACCATGTAACCTTTTATTTTCAGGCCCTAATTACTTGCTTTTGAAAAGATGTCTTTGTGAGATTTAGATTTTAATGTTACTATTAGATTACTATGTATCTCCTGATTACAACAGCCTATTAAACATCAGACATTCTTTACTTAAATGGTGTAAGAGCAACTCCTTTCTCCTAAAACACCAAAGCAAAACCTTACAGCACACTGAGAACATCAATATCAATAGAGCAGACTGCATCACTATGCAGAAATATTTCAGAAGACAGTTGACTAATGCTTTTCCTATAGGAGAAGACCTTTTGTATTTGTGCACCAAGAACTTTTCCCCTTTTAAAGGCCTGCAGCTGCAGCGAGGTATTGCTCCTCCTGGTTTTTATACACAGCAATGCTGCCAGGTCAACACAGTGGAAAACCAACAGACCAGCCTTTCATTGTGAGCATTTTTATGTCATATTATGAGCTGGGGCTCAGATCTGAGGAAAACCTTTCTTCTTCCCTGGAAGCAGCCCTTGAGACAGGAGGTAGGGCAGAGGCTTGTTTAGCCAAATGAAGGCATGCTATCTAGTTTTGACAGTCTCCTGTGCAGCTGCTGTTGTGCCACATTAAACAAGAGCATAAACTAACAAAGCCACTTTCCATTGCAAAGCCTGAAACTATCTACTCATTTCCTAGCAAAATAGTAAAAAAAGCTTTTAAATACTGCTGAAGAAACAGGAAATTAAGCAGCTGTGATCAATGAGGTGGCACTGCAACAGGCTCCTATGGAGCTGCACGACTGAGCAGCAACATTATGAGAGAGGAAAAGAAAAAGGGTAAAAGGGTAAAAGCAGGGAGGGACTAGCTTTGCAGTGCTGTGCAGGTGGGCTGCATCCCCAGTGGCACTGATCCTGATTGTTTTAACCTTCTGCAAAACCACAGGGGATTAAGAATCAGTCCAGGGACACGGCATCAACCTGGCACCCTGCCTTTATTGCTCACATTTCCACATGTGTCAATACGCTACCTGAACATTTCATGAGTTAAATATCTGTACAAATATACTAGTGTAGCTTAAGCCACGAAGGCTTTCCCATATGCAAATTTTTTCTTGACAAACCCAGCAGGGATGCTACCAGGTTACCACTCATGCACTTTTGATCACTTTGCCCCCTGACACACAGGTGAAGAGACAGCCTCCGACTCGGCAGCTGCACAACAGACACCTTCAGCCTGTGAAGTGATTCAGTAATACCATTTTAATCAGATGCGAGCTCAAGAGATGGGCTCAGGCCTGCTGACATGGCGTTTCTAGCACTCCACACCGGCTACAGGAAAAGCATGAGATGCTGAATGGAGCATTGCTTAGAGTACCCACAGCACAGGGCCCCAGACCTGCCTCTGCAACTGCTCTTCAGCCCCCTGGATGGCTGCCAGGCCCACCAAATGCAAGCAGCTGACAGAGGCACCTAGGTCTTTGTCCAGAAAGAAAGGGGAAACTTTGCATGTCCTAGTGTCTTGGAAATGGCCTCTGGCCCACTCATAAATGCTGCATGAGGAACAAAAGAAAAGTTCACAGCATTATGAAGATCAATGCTTTAAAAATCCTACCTGGACACCAGAGCTGGTGCAGGCTAACACAAGCAGATCTGTTTTGGGGCATGTTGGAAGCATGGCTGTTGAGAGGGGGAGGGTTGCCAGCAGGCAGTGCACTCAGGCAAGTGCACACCTTCATATCTTCAATCACTGCAGATGACTGCTCACATATATAGATTTCAGTGTACCCTAAGCTGAGGCAGATGAATTAATAGTTTAATACTACAACCAGGTGATGGCTCAAAACCTGCATGGATTTTTTTCCCTTTAGAATTGTCTCAGGGGCATGCACATACCAGAAGAAAAAAATGTTTCTCTAATCACTGTCTTTCCCAAACTGAGGAAGAGGGTAAGGCCCCTACTCTCATGTTTCTTTTCCCATGTATCCCAAATCGTAGATGCTTACTCATAACCAAACCTATGCAAACCTCTGATGACATTAGTTCTGTTGCAATCTGCAAACAGAGACAGAAACACAGCGCAGGGGACTACTGGTGGGACACTCAACCATTATGTTTTACAAAAAAAGTACAAAATAACTCAGTCTATTAGATCAATGTTAGGAATCTGGGGGGGGTTGTTTATTATATTGGTATGATCTTACTGCTTAGACTTCTCTGAAGTGAAGTGTGAGCCTGCAGACTGCTGTTTTAAAGAGAGGACATGGTAAATTCACCATTAGCTTTTAATAATTTTTACATATGTGGTGAGAGTGCCCATTAGTTGGGAGGGAAGAAAATGTGTAGACTCAAAGTAAAATCAGTCTCAAGCCTTGAAGTGACACTGCTGCCTCTTTGCTGGTTGTCAGCCAGGTAAAATCACCACACTCCGGGGGCTCCCATGTGGTGGCTGGAAACCCAAGCAATTGAATCAAGATAAAGCATGTTAAAAGGGAAAAACCAAATGTTTAAATTTTTTCAGCAGCACAGAAGTAAACAAAGACTCTGCACTCATCAGGCCATTGCTCAGGAACAGCCACCTCTCACATTTTACCTTAAGACCCAAAAAAGCACTGAGTGTTTTTAATGTAGGATGACCCTATAAAAGGCTCAGTCCATGTTCCCAATTGAGAAATTCAGTTTAAGATGGTAAATTCAAGGCGGCTTCTGAATCAGGAAAGAAAGGCCATATTAAATATTCTGTTCTTGAAAGAAGCAGGGGCCAAGATCCCATCTATTTCCTACCACTCACCATAACCTTTTCCACTGCCGTTCAACCAGTGAGTGCCATTGCTTCCAAACCACCAATCACTCATGCTGGATTAGCAGAAAGGGAATGAAATATGACTATAGCCCAGTAAGGGAGGCCAAAACAACCACCTCCCTAAGCTTAAACAGAGGTAAAAGGGCAGCAGGTCACCTTTTTCATGGCCTTACATTTCCTCAATACTGATCCCATAGTACAAACAAAACTTCAGTTTGGGGGTGGGGGAGAGGAGCTGCAGAGGAACTAGGACTCAGCCTGAAGGAAAAGGCAAATGAGATGCAGGAAAGGGAGAATTTCCTGTGGCTTCATGAGCTATTCAGCAGCACAGTGCAGGGCATCTGCACTGGGTAAGAAAGCACAATTCAAATCCACTTACTTCCTCACCACCACATCAGGACCACCAAAGACAGAAGCTCAGCAAAAGACAGCCCCTTTTCAAGAGCTCATTTCATCTTTTTTTCTTGTGTTTGAGTGAGAACACAGCATTTGCTAAGTTTGAATGTTTTCTTTGTGTTTGCATTCCATATACAGACAGCAGCATCTGTTTTGGCTCTGAGGCCTAGAACCAAAAATCTGACAGAAACAGAGCCCTTGTGCCCTCCTGATATCCCCGTGGCCTCTTGGGGTCACCAGCACTCTTTCCCACACCACCAGGGCAGGGGTGTAAAGAAGTGCTCAGCGCTTCACCTCTGCTGGTATGAGACCTCAGTGTGCACATGTGCCACAGGTAAAATCTTTTTGAGTGGGTAACATGGGAGCCTCTCTCACACTCAGCGCTGTTTGTTGGAAGAGACTTCTGCTTGCCAAGATAATCAACTGCCAAACTTGATCACTGAAAGCCTGAAATTTTTGTTTATTTTTCTATTCATTTTAATCTGCTGTGTGTCTGCCAGTTTTCATCTCCTGCACCTTGATAATGCAGGAGATGAGCTGACCTCTGAATCTAACAAAACACTGAAATCTGCATTTTATTTGTTTGAAGTTACTAATGGTCTCCCTCAGGCTTAAGAGCAATTTAGCACTTGAACTCAGTTTTCCTTCCCTGGCATATTCCAAGACAGCAGTCCCCTTTGCATGAACTTTCAGCAGCCAAGCGTGCATTAGATATCATGGTGGGATTGGGCCATATAGGTTACAGGAAGCACCATACCGCAGACAGCAAAAGCAGTTCAGACTGTCAGGATTTCCATCTGAAATCCCTCTCCCCTCCCTTTTTATTTCTTCCCACCCCAAGAATTCAGAATTCTGGCATCAGAAAAGAAAAACTCTGAGCTGAATCCAAAGAGGAAATATGCTTTTTGAAAAATGCATGCTCTGCATTTTAGAAAGACAAACAAGAAGCTTCCTTGCCTTCAAGGGCAAAATCACTCTTGCTTTGCTCTCCTACTGCTTGGGCTCCCTGGCTGTTCAACAGCTTCTGCTGCCTGCAGGCAACATCAGCTCACAAGGTGCTTTCTTCCTTATTCACCAGTTTGTCTCTTTCTCAGACAAAGTAATGCCTTGTACAGCATGATGCCACCTATAAACAAATATCCTAAACTATGCCGCAGCTACTGTAACCTTTTCTGTTATGGTATGAAAATGAAAGAGCTGTAGAAGTCTCGTGCCCCTTCTACCACAGCTTGGTGTCTCCTGCTTTTTCACCCCTCCATGATGAAAGGTCTGGCTGACCTCCCACTTCCTCCCCAGCTTCCTCCTCTGCAACTCCCACCGGCCTCCTTAACTTCCAGCAGCCAGGAGTCTGCAGTTGCATGGCTGCACACACCATGAGCCCACCCCGTGTGGCTGGATCCCACTTCACCCACCCCCACAATCAGCTCCAGATCCTCATCTCCTTCAGATGGTTCCTATCACACTCTGCTCAGGCCATCTTCCTAATCACCCAGCCTCCCAAAATGAAAACGGTGCCAAGTAAGTATAACAGGCCAAACAATTTCTCAGCTTAAGAGATGTAAAACAAACTCTTTCAGCAGTGAAGACAGACTGTTATACACACATCTGCTTTGAAACTGAATTTCACCTCTTCATTTTAGAAAGCTGCAGAGAAGTTTCTTTGCATTTGAGGGTAAAATTGTACTTCTGGAACTGAACTATTGCCAAGGTACTTCAGCAGCTCCTGATGGAGGAACCCTCCAAGATACCAAGAAGGGAAAAGGAGAAGACATGGATAGTCATAGAGAGAAATCATGAAAAGGTCAGAAGAAAGAATGCAAAAGAGCTCTTGAGACACCTGAGAAGAGAAAGTACTGCAGAAGAGCTATCATTCCTTGGGACTGAGCAGGGCAACAGTCATGGGGAAAAAAAAACCTCCCAGACCTTGGAAAAGAAGAAACTTCTGGGGTGACAGAGAGAGGCCCAGAGCTGCAGCATCTGGGCCCAAACAGACAGACTCAACTAAGCATCCAAGGGAACTTAATGCTCTCTGGCCTGCCTGCAGCAGCCTCTGAAAACACCAACCTCTGCTGTGGTTACTGGATATCTACCCGTTAAAGATGCCAGTGGCACAGCCAGCCACACCACACGACAGCAAAATGCAGCCATATATTCACCTGAATAAACCAGAGACACTCCTTGGTGTGCACCTGGCACACAGCAGGTCTTCTCACAGATGCAACCCAATTTTTACATGTTTCTGTCAAGCCCCATTACAGTTAGGAGACAGTGGACTGTGAACAGAAGAAGAGATGAGAAGGGGGAGACCCATGAGAGGCCTTCCTGACGAAGCCATCAGCATCCTGGAAAGATTTCAGAGAAGAGGAACTATTTTATCTTCTTTTGGTAAACGTTCCTGGCAAGGCAGCCCTGCTCCAGCACAGTAAAACAGAAGTAAAAGAAACTGAACTCCCAAACCCATTAGCCTTCCTGATGTGTCAGCTCCATTTCCCCACTGCTCTCCCCAAAGCCTTTGCAGGCACATGATGTCAAGCTCCACACAAAAACCCACAGGGGCTTGCTCAAGGTCTGTGGTTGATATAACATTAGTGCAGATACTTTAGCTTCCTCCCCCTGGTGTGCAGTCAAGGTGCTGCTGGTGCATTGTGGCTCAGCTGCAAGCCAGCCAGACACTGGCTGTGGGGAAGGGGTTGTGTCTGCTCAGCCATGGCAGAGACCAAAAAAGGAAGCCAAGTTGCTGATTATGAACTTCATAAAGGAAACTATCAGAGATGAAAGCCAAACTTGGTTTAGGCTCTGTCCTAAGCTCTCCCCACCCTCCTTTGAGGCTAGGTTATGTTTATATTATATTACTTAGCAACCAAGTGAAGTACACAAGCCCAAATAAGACTTGTAAATACATATGCAATTACACTATAGACATACCAAGATATGTCAGTACCAGATCACCAATTATTCACTTCCTATAGCTACATGATTACTGTGAAAATTTACTTTGAATTGATTCTTGTCAGTTAGCATGTAATAATATCCTTTCTCCTCCAGTCTCTGCATTTCAAGTGATTCACAGACTAAAAGTAGAATACTTTCCCTAAAAAGACATACAAATGAAAGTCTGCCTGGTCTTCCTGCTGCTGGATAGTAATTATCTATTCAATTACATGTCTCCATTCTCTGCACTCTCTAATGCAGAGAAAACATGCTTATCCAGATGAAGCAATCTTCAAACATCTCCAAAACCAGGGCTATTGATTACTGTTTCCACCGCTGCAGAATAAAAGACACTGCAGTCTGAAAGTAAAGGGGTAGAAATTCTTGCTCTATTACAAAGGAATTACAGGAGTTTAAACAACAGCCATATTTTCTTCCTTTATGGCCTTGTATTTCTCATTTTCTGCCACAAAAATAATAAAAGAATCCCTATGGTCCAGATAGTTGTATGGCTTCCTCCTGTTGATCTAAATGACAGTTTGCACATTTGTCCAAGGGCCATAACAGAAGAGATGTTGCTTTCTGCTCTGTAGTTTCATCGTAGGCATCATCCACAACTGATCTTGCTAGACTGGAAAGATATATCCGGTATCTGTTATTGTTTTTTCATGATGAATTCCAGGCATAAATTAGGTTGTTGTATGTTTTTAATTATATTAAATCTCTACTGCAAAGATAGAGAGATTTTAAATGAGATTAAGTCTGCAAGATCCTGAGTTCCTGTAGATGACTCTACCATGTGTGCATCTCATGTTTAAAAAGGAGATGTTTGACATACTTGCAAATATTGTACTGATATAGACTGACGAACAAAATTATTTTGTGAATTCTACTTGTACACTTACTAAAAACATAATTTTCATATTAGAAAGAATGATACTATGCTTAAAATTATTAAGGTGGGGTTATAACTTGTTCTCTGGTTAGGGCATTAGTTTATCTATCATAACCCCTGTCTGAATTAGCCACGCTGACAACTGTCCCTCTTGAGCAACTTGCTTTAAAAAAAAGCATTTTTCAAAACTCAGGAACCAACAAAGTTTAAATTAGCATCCACCGTTAGTGAAAAGGAAAATAATTGCAACTAAGTAAGCAGATGTTATAATTCTACTGGAACAAAAGCAGCAGTGGACCCAATAAAATTAATCTTGAGAAAATGAGCTGTGAGCCACAAGATGCCTGGCTGTAAATACTGGCAGCAACGTTACAGTAAGGTGACCTCTCTCTTACCCAGTTTCATGCTGCGTCATTTATCTGAATTGTAAGAAGGGAAGTGCTTCTATGCTCAGTACAACTTGTGAAGAACTGATCTATGCCCTAACACATACGAAATGCTTTGTCAACTGTACTGTTCAATATTTCAGGCTGCAAATCCCATTATGGGTACAGCTGGCTTGATAATAAAACATAAAACTGTCTTAGCATGCATTTTCTCACAAATGCATGGTCTCCAGAACACTATTCTAAAATATAAGTACCTTCTACCTGCTAATCCTAGGAGACAGACTAGGTGTTTTGAGATGGTATCAGAGCTATAAGTAAAGTCATCTTTTCAAAAGACCCAAATCTGACATGCCAAAGACCTATTCATGCTGCTAAGCAATCTCTCCTGTAAAAATGCCCCTCCAAAAGAAAACAAGTAATAATTGCATCTCCTGGAAAAACAGTCATGGATTATTTCTGAAGCATAGAGTAAGAAAGCAAGAAACTAACAACTTCCCCTGCTTTAATCTGCACTGCCAAGCTGCTTCCTTGTCACACTGCTTGTGGCAAATTCTGTATACCAAGACTACAGCAAAACCTGCCATATTAATCTAAAGGACCTGATATGCTAATTGTATGCCACCATATGAACAGAAGCATCTTTGGCCAATCTAGGGATATGATTCTGCTCCAAAAGTACAAACCTGACATTGTGGGTGACATGAAACAACTGTTATGCTTCTATACTGAAGATGAATGAAGAGGCCAGTGGTGAGAGCCACTGTGGTAGTGCTTCAGGAGGCAGCATCAGCCAGTCCCTGACATGTAACTCTGGCTTTGGAGGGTTGCAGCAGGCAGTAAAGTCAGTCTTCACCTACGTCTCCATGTGTATTTAGAATAAGATTATGTTAGGTCTCAACTAAGAAAATGAAACCATTCAGCTTCAGATAAAGGTCTGAATATCTATCATTACATCTCCTGTTCAGGTATAGCCATCACATACATGTTTGGCCACCTCAGTGGGGGTGAGAAGGGGGAAAGCTGGATTCACATTTCAAGCAAAACAAGTTAAAAGCTAATTTTTTGTTGTGATTAAATAATTTTGTGAATTGAAAACATCTGTTAAGAGCCCCACTGAGATAAGAAGAGGAGGGGGCCTTGCTCATTCCCTCCCTCCTCACGGGTCTCTGAGGGCTGCCAGAGGCAGGGCTGAAGACCACTCTCCTCCTCCAGGTGACCACACACACACAGAGCACAAAATTTGAACACCTGTGTATGACACAGGTTTTCCCCATGGCTCAGTGGCAACTACAGAAAAATGAATTCTTCTCTAACTAAGGTTCTAACCAGGGCTGGTTTACTAACAGTCCTTTAATCTCTGTAAAATCTATGGGTTTAAGCAGAAACACCAAATCCCTAGAACAAATTCGTCTTTTCAGGCAAAGCACAGCTGATCCTTGAACACTAAAAAGACAAGCTCACTGGGCTGGGTAACTGCAGCTGAACAATAAGCTGGCTAAAGGAAAGGTTTATCTCAAGATATCACTTGTCAAGCTCACAGCTTTGAAGGAGGCTGCTTGGAATGAAATGCTGGAGGAACTGGGTGTGCGACTATAACCAGTTCTTAGCCCCAGGGTGGTTTTTACCCTCACCACAGTGATGAAGCCTTTGAGACACTAAGGAAACTGCCTTCAGTCCATGGAAAAATTACTAAAGTAGTGAGAGGGAGAGAGACTGCCTTAATATGAATATTAACTTTGTTCTCTGCTGGTAGCAAAGGACAGAAGTTTTTGTAACTGAAAGAAACTCAAACAGAGGAAAAAAACCAAACAGCAAACAAAAGCAATACTGGTCAGTTCATTTTGGCACACAGTCGGCTGCAATTCTGCTGCCAATGTCAGTGTATTACATGCTGTGTGGCTATAAATTTCAGTTATGGTTGAACAAACACCAGCGTATAGAATCACTCTGGGTCTGCCTAATGCAGTCTGTGTGCAGGCAGGCCAGAACTGCTATGTTTCTTCATCTGAATCACCCCAAAATTAAAAGTTCAGTTGCTCTCAAAGTGCACGTACCTGCAATCCCTTGTAGCAGCCCACAGACATTAAAAATGCTTTTCTTCATAATGCTCTGCACACACATAGTAAAGACAGACACAAATGCCACGGTGCAGAGAATCATGATTCCCATGGCTAGGAAAATAGCGGTTGCCTGCCAGAACCCACTGGCAATCTCACTGAAATTTTCAGCGTAAGGCCCACAAAGCGTGTCTCGTCTGGAGAACTGCATGTGGGAGATCCTGGTGCAGCGCCCGTAGATGCCCAGCGTTGGACGGTAGGGCTCCTGCTGTCCCCCCGTTCTGTTGTCCACCTCCTCGGAGCTTGAAGGCTTTGCTTTGCCAATCAGCCAGTCCGCACTCATGAAGGCAATGAGCTCTGCAAAAGCCACCAAGATACTCAGGAGAGTCCACAGCATCGACCGACACGTTACAATGACATGACACATATTGATGTCCAGTGCTTGTGATCAGTGCAGCACACTTAAAAAAATCCAGATACAAGGGAGAAAAAAATTAAATTAAAAAGGAAAAGGACCCTAAGAATATCACTGCAGCTGCTCTGACTACTTTCTCAACTCTCCCACAAAGGCCAAGATGAAGCTTCTCAGAAGAAGAAGTGAACAGCCTCAAGTCTTGCAAGCAGTGCAATCATTTGCTCTCTCTGTTTAGTTCCTCCTTTTTTCTTTCTGGGATGCTGAGCTCTGAAGTATGCGTTTCTTTCTTAACATTCATACTGGCACATGACACTGCAGGCTGGTGGGGGAGGCTACAAGGACTGCCCACTGTTTGACATCATACACCTACAAGAAAAGAGAAAACACATCAGCAGTGAGAAATAAGTCATTTCCACCCCCACAACAAACTAAGATCTGGCACAGATTCACATCAACATATAAAGCTCTAACAAGGGCTGGTCAAACAGAGCCTGCTGGAAACCTCTCTGATTTGTTGCAGGGGAGTAATTAATCTCCCTCCCATTGCTGCCAATACTTACAATATCTGCTGTGCCCTATCCCATGGTGGGTGTTTGTCAAACACTTTGCAAGCAAAGGTCTCAGTAACACCCAGTGGTCCCACCCACTCCTACCACCACACCCCCATCATCTTCTTCTGGTCCAAATTACTAAAGGTGCTGGCAGTCACCCAGCAAAATGTTTGGACATGTTTAAGCAGTTTCACAGATGTGCAGCTCCTGCCTTCACTTTGGGGAGGCAGCACAGCCTGACTTCAGGACAGAGGCTGAGCACAGCTCCACATGCCATGGGCACCTAGGTGCAAGGGGCAATGAAGGAACCTTGTTCCAACCGTCTGGGTTTCTGCTGACTGCAGCTGAGCCAGCCCCGCCTCAAGAAGAGGTGAGCAAGATTACAGTTGCAGACAGCTCACCCTGTGATGTGGTGACCCCTTTGAAGCCTGGATTTTGCAAGGAGTGGTGCCTCCCTGGGTCTGGGATCAAGGTTTGCACCAGCATTTCAGGAAAACACTGCCTGCGGGTATGTCACACACCTCATCTTGAACTGTTGCCAGCACTGGCAGCCTGTGGTGACTTATGCCATTGTAAACAGGAATCTATGGAAAAGCACCCCCGTCACTGCCAAGGGGCCCAAAGCCCCAGTCAGAGAGTCTGCCAGTCAGCCTTGAGCCTCCCAACTCCCCTCAATTCCCCTCCTCTGCAGCCCTGTGTACGCTGCGACTGCAGCAAAATGTTCCCCAGGGCTTTCCCCAAGCCTTTATACTGCCTTTCAACAGCGGCTGATGACATTCCCAGAGTTACACTTATCTTAGTACAAGAGGCAGAGATCACCACACTTCCAACTCCTATCCAAATATCAGCCTCAAAATAACAAACAGGTCATCCCACACGCCTCTGCTCTTGAACTGAAACAGTGTTGCCTGAAAGCAAGGGTGGGAGCAGGAAATGCCCTCATGTTACCCCCTCCACCATGAGAATGCAGCACTTTGAAGTTTTCTTCACCAAACCCCAAATACTGACATTGAACTGGAGGCAAGAGTAAAGAACCAGATCTGGACCTCACTGCAGCGGTGCTGCAGTCACCAGATGCCAGGAAAACAGGCATCCCCAATATTCTTTTTAGGTTTGTCATGGGGTTGGTATTTAATTTCTTAGGAATTCTGAGTCGGATGGTTGAATATTAGTCCCACTGAATGCAAAATTGAAACAAACACATGCAGCTTCACACATTCAGAATTTCATCCAGAAATTTCTACTCCCTCCTATATTAGACATAGTGAATAATCTGCAAGATTTAATCCAGCAATTTCTACTCCCCCCCTACTAGTTGCAGTGAATTGTCTAGATCTGCAGATTCCTTTGGTAAAAGAAGCCTACAGCTGATGTGCCAACAGCAGAATTTGTCTCCTGTAGTTCAGTGTTATGGCACTGCCTTAAAAAGGGACTTTAGACATAGTGAGCAGAGCATTAAGTTTTCAAGCAACCTGACATGCTAATGACTTGAATACACCCTTTGAAATAACAGAGAGCTGAAGTGTCAGCCAGCCAAAGGAAGTTAATTTGCTCAGTATTTCCACTTAAAATAATGACTGAAATGTAGAGAATGTCCACTACAAACCAATATTCTTCCGATGCCATCTGCATGATTAAAGAGAATTTAATTGAAAATGCCTTTATTTTTTTAAAATATGCTCCAGGAAGTTCTAAAATCTGTACTTCTCTGCAAGAACTGCACCCATATGAACTCCTCATCTTTGTAATTCCAGGATTTTCAGTGAGGTGGAAGGGACGTCAGAGCTGAACACCCATAATGGCTGTTACTGTTGACTCTGTACTGCTGATATAAAACACCATTTATTGAACACAGATGAAAACAAAGGTCATATTTACTTAGGTAGGTGGATATTCCAGATGAACACTGGCAGCCATAAAAATATATCACTGATAACAAACATGGGGTGCTATACTAGAAGAAAAGACCGAATCATGGGGTTCTTTTCCAACTGAAATGTAAGCGCAATAAATTGCAGCAAAATTTTATGACAATATCTCTGGAAAAGTCACTGCATGAAAAAAACAGCCTGTCTAAAGCTGTCATGGAAGTCATGTCAACTCTCAGACATTCACTTCGCTGTTGCACAACTACAGGAAATTTTTCAGCATCTAAAAGTGAGGTAGTAGATGTCATTGAGAACTACAATTCAATTGAAAATACTTTGGTTTGGCTTTTCCTAGGCAATGAGTACTTTATTCTGGTGCGAAACACCAAGAGTCAATGCACATACCAATGTATCCTCATCCCTGGGAGAACTTTTGCATAAGCTTTTCCATGCACTAGTGATGTACTCAAAGAAGAGTACCACTCACCTGCAAGTCCTTTTTGTCAGACAGACAAAAACATTTAAAGTAGGATGGTGAGCTCAGAGGAGGGCAGAGGCATTTCTTTCTGAGACTTAGTAAGGAAAGACTGCAGATGAAGCATTGAAGACAAGTTCTAGCTCAGTCATATTTAGGTAGTTAACCTTTTCCTCCCAACAACCTCCTCCCCCCTATGGCTTTCGCAATGAACCTAACCATCTCTCATGTGGCTCCAACAATATGTTTGTGCTATACATGGAAGCCTTTCCAGCTACAGGCTGTGCTAAATAACTGTGCTTCATAAAGCTTCACTCTGCTCACCTCCTGCTTTTTTTTCCTCCATTTTCACTCAGCAGAAACTCAAACCAGGCCCTGGCAAGGCTGAAAACTAGCTGTTTATTCTTCCTCTCAGTTTCCCATCCCTCAACAAGTTTTTTCCATGACAGAGCCGTATGTTCTTCACAGCACGCCACTCAGCATCCACTTCTGACCGACTGTCAAAATATTTGCTTTGACAACCCAAATTCAAAATACACAATGGTTCTTTAACCCTTTTGGTATTAACTCATTCAAAGTAATTCCTGCTGAAGAAGCAGATTACAAGAAGTAGCCTCACATCATAGTCATTTGGGACTCTCCCTATTTTTACTACTGCATTCAGTCACACTGGTGTGGAAGGAGGCCATTCATGCTGCGAAACAGCCCTGCAGAGCAAGTGCCCACATGAGTCACACACCATAGCAGCACGAGGGCCTTGGCAGTGCCATTCTGGCCTTCCACAAACCCACAATCCTTGTCTGGACAGCACAGCTCTTGGATGTCTCAAACTAAACCTTCAGCCTCATTTACCCTGGCTACCAGAACCATGCTCATAGTCACGCTCTGCATTAAGTGAAGTCTAACACAGTGAAAAGATGTCAACGAGAACATCAGATCCTCAAAGTATCCAAAGAGAATAAGAATTCTCAAACGCAAAATTTTTTTGGTTATTTTAATCTAACAAATCAAGCCAACTTAAAACATTGCTAAAACTTCCTTTCTCTTCAAATTCTATTTTGACAACCAGATACACTGCCTCCAGTCATACTTTCACATCTCTAGCTAGGACTATTCAACTGTTGCCTTATACTATACAATATGTCAATGTTCAAAGTATATAAACAACGTATATTTTTCTGAATGAGATAAAGAAACAAAATTGCCTCCACTTTACTTACACTGCCAAAACCAGAAAGTGAGAAGCTTATCCAAATGATAATATTTGAATTAAAGTTTTGATTTTGAAGATGTTGAGCTCCAGGGTTTTGCTTTGGCATACCAGGCAGACAGAAAGGAACAGCTGCAAAATACAAATCTGAGGCTGTTTATTTTAAAAAGGTGTCTGACAAGTAGTGTACAAGAGAACCACAAGTACCTTGCAGAACAATGCTGTGGCCAGTCCTTCATGCTCCCCTCATGATTTAGCTGAAGTCCAAGGCTCGGACTACGATTCAGCTTTTGCCCTTTCCAGTCTGGTTCTGTCAGCTCAAGAGTGAGAATAAATAATTTTCAGATAAGTAGCTTTTGGCTTGGCTGAAGCAAACAGCTGAATGGAAGACCACACAGACTGCTGAAGCCATCCCAGTTTATAAAATAAATCCAAGCACAGTTAGACATTTTCTCCTAAAGTTTGTTGGGGTCCAAAGTACAACCACATAGAGGAATTTCTAAATCTTGTTTACCATACACAAGCTTGAGCATCTCATAATGAAAAATGAGCATATCTTGGAAGTCTGGGTCCTGCTTTCTCTGAAAAGTTTTTCATTAGCAGTAATAAACTCTCTGAATATGCTTTGAACTATGAGAGTGGAAGTGGCTCCTATTTGTGTTGATGTTTACTCACTATTTAAAACCAACAGAGAGAGGCTCACACACTAAGACTAATTACCTCAAGCTGACCCCCACCCAGGCTGACATGAGATCCGACTTTAAAAAGCTTCTATCCTTAGGTGTTATTGGACAAGCAAAGTGTTCAATTGTGAGCTCATCCTGCCTGGTGGAGCGAGGCAGCCATCAAACCACCGAGGTAAGAGGGACTGCACTTCAGACAATGTGATATGAGCACTAGAGATTGTTCATTTTCTGGATAAGTGATAAATGTTGGTAAATAAACTTCTACTCCCACTCAGTCCTCTCAGCATTCTTACAAAAACTGCTGCTCAGAAGGAGATGGCAGGCTTCTGCCAACTTCCCAGAAGTCTTCAAAGCAGTAGAGCAGACAACAAGCAGCATTTGTGAGGAGACAGAAAGGTGCGCCTCTGCATTTCTACCCCAGACACTTAGAGGTGACTTGCAAATGTGAAAAGAAGTACATGAATCACACTCCTGTCAAAAGAGAACAGTGACAAGGATTAGTACTTCAGAAAAGACCAGTTGTCCCAAATGGTTTGGTGTAGGCTCTCTTTGCAGACCTCTCTTTGCAGACCAAGGAGCTCTGGTGGCACAGGTTTCTGACAAACCCTACATACTCACCACAGGAAGCACCTGGACCAAGAAGAGGGAAGGACACTTCATTGTGCCTTTGTTTCATTTTCTAAATGTGACACATTTCAAAGTGATCAAAAAGATTCAGTGTCAGATAACAAAATGGAGAAGGTGCTTTAGAGCTGAAGTGGCTGCACAGCTTCAGACAAACAGCAGAGAACAAACAAAGGATCCTCCATTCACCTACGAATTTTCATCAAATTACTGCCAACCTAAACAACATTCCAGAACAGAGCTTTTTACTTGAAGAACAAAGAGCAAAGTTTTGATTGGTCTTCACTTGTGAATTAAAAAGAGTGAATATTTGCATATCTAATGAATATTTAACCATTATAAACCTGCACAGGCATATAAATGAGTGCATTATTGTGACAGGTGGTTGAAAACACATCAGACTAAACAGATGAATTTTACTGGTAATGGAAAGAATGTAGACTTATGATGCATCACATCTTATTCCTGTTGGCACAATGTGAGATATGAAATGGAAAATTAAAAGATTTTTCAAAATAGTCAAAACTCACAGAAGTATCCTAATCAAAACACTATTACCTTGTTTTTCCTTTAAATTATCCTGTTTACTTCAGCCTCTCCCTACCACAGGAATGTAGATGTAAAATTTTCATTAAACAATCCCTCATGTGCCCAAATATTGTGTACACCAAGTGAAAAATAAACTTAAAAAACAAAAGAAAATAATTTTGACAGTGACTGTTGGTCTCCTGAACCTGGACATGATGTTTATTCCATTTCATCTTGCAAATGCTATGGAATATGACATCTAATTACAGGTGGATTTGTTTCTAGAATACAACACTGTAAAAAAAATAAATACAAAACTTCTTTCCAACTTATAAAAAAAAAAAGCAGTTTAAATGTACTCTTCTTTTTCTGACCTCATTAAAAATCATGGCAAAACTCCCACTGACTTTAATGGGGCCAATACATCACTGAAAAATCACTACAAGAATGAAAGTTTCCAAATCTTCAGACCAACTGCAGGGGTGGTTTAAACACAGAATTCATTTCCCTCTTCCCTCATCCAGACAAAACTTTGCTTATTGCCCCCCCACTAAGAGGATATCAAGCTAACTCAGATTTCCAGCATTGCCTCTGAAGCGCAAATTCTCAAGCTGGAGATTTGTTCCATTGCTCTGTATTTATTGACTTACAAAATTCCTTAAATCTGCAGCCATTACGTCGTGTTTTGAAAATTTACTTGGGATCTTTTGTAATTCCAAAATTTATTAAAGCCTACAATGTTAAGAAAAGCTAATGTGTGGTATTTCTATTGTTGCTTCTCAGGAGAAAATTACACATCACATCAAAAATCATCACTAAGGGAGCAATCTTGGCTACAATTAGTGATAGTCTAACTGCTCAGGAATTTACCAACTGGGAGCAGAATCATGACTTTTCTGTCCTAGTTTGATTCCTCAGTAGCTCACTGAAGTCTCAGTCTTCAGAAATCTCATCTGAAGCCCCCTTTCTTGGTTACCTACATATATGCAAGCAGACTCAAATATTCATTGTGTTGTGATTTCTTCATAAAACTCTTAACTTGAGCTCCTAAGGGAGTCTGATCAGAAAAAAAGGGAGGTTAGGAGAAAAATGGGAAGTCAGAAGGAAGGAACTACTAATATTTATAATATTTATACTAATACATATATATAAGAAAGCCTTGCTATTTTCATACTAAGGATTTTTACTTTATAGGAACCCACACTATGGCTATTTAAATAGTTAATGATGTGTGCATAAGCTAGAGCATCAGACCAAAACCACACGTAATCTGTGCTTATTGTAAAAAACAGTTCACCCCCATGAGTTCATTGTGACAGATTTGGAACTAGTCTTAATAATTTATTAATATTGTACTAAGATATTTATTATACTAATTCATTGGTTATTGTTTAATATGAGACTAGTCAGAAAAACAGGCAGGAAAGGAAAGAATGACTCAGTTGTGACACTTCTCAGCAAACTCTAGGGAATTGCTCACTAAAAAGACAAAACCAGCTCAGGAAAAGGCTCACAAACACAGCAGATCAAAGACCTAAGAATTGTTTAGGAAGGAACAGTCTTTCAAACTGGAGGGAAGAGAAGCTGTTTTAGACAAACAAGCTTAAGAGAAAGGCACCTATGGGATGTGCCTATTGAAGTGAGGCCAACATGGAACACCATATTGCGCTCCTCATTTGCCCTTAAACAAAGCGGACAGCCCTGCAAACAGCCTTGGTTCCTTGAAAGAAGGAAACACCACTTCAGTTAATTCCCGAAAGGAAACCACTGCAATATCTCCTTTTGCATTTGTGGCTCTGTTAGCAGAGCAATCACAAAGGTTATGGCTCTCCAGCCTGTCTGAACAGCCAGGGGTGGGTCATTCCTCTTCAGAGACAAGACCTAAGGCTGTAGACCCAAGAACTGACCTTTCCGAGCAGGAAGGACCCAGAGCTGTTTGCACTGTTACTCACTGCAAACAATCTTCTACATCAGTCCTTCCAGACTAGAAAGACACCTGACAGGTATCGACTGCTCCCCAGGTTCATGACGTGTAACACTCCCTCAGTAAGGAAAGGACACACTTTTGGCACAACAGGATCTTTGCACTTTGGATCCAAGACACACAGCTCAAGCAAACTACCTGCTACGACAGCAGTGACTGATGAGATGGAGAACCTATCTTGTCACAAAACGTATTGTAATCATTCTTGTTCCTCTTAATTCAAACTGAAAGTGAAGCATCGCTCAAAAACAATCAATACAGACAAGGCCCTTGGCACAGTAATGCATAAAATGTGTGTACATTACAGGAACACCTTGACTGTGACTTTTCCTTGTACTTGAGCCGAGGAGAACCAGCAGTGTCTCAGGTAAGTGAAAAGGGCTGTGATGGATCAGAGCTGCCAGAGCTACTGCTTCTATACTGGAAAGGATGTCTGAAGTATCTGGGTGCCACATACAATAGTAAACTTGAAAAGAGTGCAAGAAAAACCTTTTATCCAGGAAAAGGCAAAGTACACAGACACTGGCATATCTCTGTGCACATCAACTAAATGTGAGCTATAGTTATTATTAATGATTAACCTATTGACTATGGCCAAAGAGAAAAACTGAAATTACATATTTTCAATATTGCATATTTCATTCATCAATAGTTACAGGAATGCAGTGTTTAGTTGGGATCTCTAAAATGGAAGCTCACTGCAAAGAGCCTGGAAAAATTTAGACTAATAGCTGAAATACTGGAAATCCCACTTTAGAGCAAGAAGCAAAAATAAACAGATTATTTATTTTAGCAACTGGATTTAATTTTAAAGCCAAGATTGAAGATAATTCTACAGTTGAGCCATGTGCAAAATTCTGGCTTGTTTTAATGCAGCTTGACTTGCTAGACTAGATAATGCTAACAATCCTTTTCTGTCCTTAAAATGTATACAACCACGAAAATTAATAACTAATGAATGTTTGTAGAAACTGAAAAGGGCTAGAGGGGGAAAACCCCCACATCTTTCTCAGCTTCACTTTCTCCTAAAATGCCTCTGACTCTGACATCATGTGGCTTGTGTCACAGAAACAATGCGCAAACTAAGCGAGACCTGTGTGGGGATATGTATATAGGTTGGGTAATGGCTCACCTTACTGCCATATAAACAAAGGCAAAAAAAAGCAATAACCATAAACCATCCCAGTCCTCCAGAGGAGGTGTTCCCTCACTCATGTAATGAAGTCTGTAGCAATACTGTGAACTGAACCTCAATGCTGCCACTAGAAACCCGAAAACTCCGGAGATTTAATATACCCTGCAGGGTCTTGCACTGTGCCAAACACTCTTCTTGTCATCCTTCTAACACAGACCTCAGCTATTCCTGTGCCACTTTGAATCTATCCCTGACACACCACATGCAGACGTACCTTTCCTTCTCCACAAAGGAGGACTGTGGACATGGTCACATCCCCAATAGTGACTTTGATTTTCTGCTCACTGAGAGATGGTTTAGGTAGTAAACTGCAGGGTTTTTTCCCTACAGTAACCACTGATGAATTTGGCAATTACCACAGCAACATGTCAAAACAGCTTCAAAGAAATTCACCTGTAAAGAAGCAAACTTAGCTCTATGACTAGTTTTCTCCACTTGTGCTTCAGAGAGGAACATAAACTTACTCCTAGTATCTGTAGCAGATGATTTCCCAAACATGTATCTCATTGAAGAGGATGAAGCTACGGATACTCACGGGTCCCACTAGATTGTAGGGAGTGGACTTACTTCATGACAGATCACCTTTTTACGGATTGGATTGGTTAGTTTCTTTCAGTTCTCAGTGACATTAATGCTTTTGAAAGCAAATGCAGCCTACAGACTGGTGGGAGGGTAACGCTTGATTGTACCGTTGCCAGCAGGTAGAAAGTCCTTGATTATGTCTTTCCCATTGGAAATGCAAATGAATCAAAACGCATATCTAAAGATCTCCCAAGGAACAGACAGATAATTATTACTAAGAAAAACGTCCCTGCTTACACTTTTTAAAGCTTCCATAAGCTTTATGGAAATCTGTCTGCTCTGTGAGTTTCAAACACTTAACTGAATTCTGAAAATTATCTTTAAATGTAAGATTATCCAATAGATTTCCTCACTGCATTTCAAGTTTTATGCAAGCACAGAATTTTATGGCAAAATTAGAAGCACAGTACAAGAAAGAGTTTCATTAACTGTCCATCATGAAAGTTGCTGTTTAAAACCAATTCTAAACAGTGCACTCATTGCATTCTGTAGGTTGATACTGATTATTATTAGCATTAATTGGTTCTTTAAAATACATGGTTGCAAATTAAAAATTTTACCTTCTGTTTCCTAATAAATGCTCTCCTAAAAACTAACTAGATATTATTAAATCATTAATATCATGTATAAAGCTGAAAAAATATGGTCATTCAGACTATACATGTACTTAAACTGATCAGAATTTTACTCAGAATTTTTTACCATGACTCCCCAATCTAGGACAAATGTCCCAGTTTATGTTGAATATTTACCTTTATCTGAGGCAAATAGGACATGCTCTTTTGCCAATCTTTTTCTCTTTGGTTATGTTAAGATTGCAGAATTAAAAGTTCAGATGATGCAATCAAATAAGCAAAACCATTTCAGCCTAAAACAGAATATACTGAAAAAACACATATTTTCTCTAGTTTTTGGTTTGTTTGTTTTTTTTAAAGATGCTTAATCCAACATTCTCTCACTTTTGAGCAACAGAGATGCCCAAAGCATCAAGGGAGAGAAAATAAAGAAAATAAATCAAAATGGACTACTTAATATAGAGAGGAAAAAAACATGCAGGAAGAAAGAATAACATTATAATCTATAAAACAGGCTTGGGGACAGGGGGATTGAGTTTCTTTCCTAGTGAAGCACTGCCTAATGTACTGAAATGTTTCCAATGACTGCTACTTATTACTAAGCTCCATATCTCTAACAATGTGTAAAATCTTGCAATCTGACAAAGCTGAAATTTTGTCTTGTGTATATGTGTGTGTGTGTATATATATATATATATATATATATATATATACATACACATTACAAAAAGCTTGGAAACATTCTACCCTTATAAAATAATTTTACATTCTTCCTGAATAAAAGTTGAATCAGGAGATTTACCTATTTTGACAGATATAATATCAAGGACACCAAAATTCTTACTTTATTAAACCAGCATAAATATTTCTAGAAAAGTTAAATTTCAAAAATTATCATCTCAAGGCTTTAAGAAAAAACATAAACTGTAACAAATTCCACAATCCACTGAATAAATCAAACAGGAAGTAAAACAGCTTCAATGCACACCCAGTACCCTGACAGTCTCCCAACAATGTTGGATGAACGGTGTCTACAACACTTGCAGGTCATCAGTTTGGTATCTCTTATGCCAAAATGGCATAACGGGCTCCCCTTTTTATCTTTATGTCAGAGAATACAATTCTACAGGAAACTGGAAATAAAACTCAGTCTGTGTTCAGTGTATGCCACTTTTAGAAAAAATAAGGGATTGTTTCTTTTGGAATATTGCTTCTTTTTTACAATTTAATTCATTATGTTGAGTAAGAGCTGACAGATCCATCTGGTGTTCTGCATAGGATAAATTCCAAGAATACACTGGTTGGTACACTGCATTTACTCCAGGGTAAACAAGAACTTACCAAGGTAACAAACCAAAACCCAAATGGAGCATTTGAGTCCTTGCTTCTGTAATCACTTTTCCCGTGACCTGTCATGATGGCAGAAGTAACAGAAAAGAAGCACTCAAAGATTTTTGGTGCAGCCTGGTCTATTTGCAGCACAGACAGAACAAAAGATTTAACTGGACTGACTCACTATTTGGATAATGATCTCATCTGAATTGAGCTGTGAAAAGACTAAGTTGCTTGAGATGACATAATTGCTGTTGCAAAATCTAGGTTCCTCTAGTAGCAGCTCTCCTAGAAAGAAGGCTTTGTTGTAAGACAGATGGTGCAGTTGGTACATGTGCACAGTCAGGTCAGAGCTGCCAGAAGTGCTGCAGCAGCCTCCTTGCAGCAGGCTGTGTTCTCACAGCTGCAATTTGTGATCTGTGCCCTTGCAGTTTCTGCTCTTGTAGGGCTGAGCTCCACATCAAATGCTCGCCTTTGTGTTTGGAAAAACTCAGCATGCACCAGGCTTTGATGGTGAAGCCGTCACCACTGCCTTCATTCCTGGCATCATCTACACTGAAGGTAATCCCTGTTTTGCTGCCTGAGTAATTCTGGATAGATCACAAGAAAAATTGTTTATCTTTCACAAAAAATTCACAGAAAATTCCATTTCCTATGGATTGGAAGAGGCATACAAAGAAAGGTGCAGGAAATGCCACAATTGGTGGCAATTGTGTTCTTCTGTGCTCAAGCTGCCTGTCTTTGGCTTCAAGAACATTCACATTTCTTTACTGCGCATGTTTTTTCCAAGAAAGGAAAGAACTACTTTATTCATTTTTTACTACAATCAAAATCTGCTATCCTATTTAGGAAAAGGGAACATGGAAAGCAGAAGATATTAGATGGCAAAGTTATCTTTTTTTATTTTTCTTTTTCAGTATGGCACCGCTAAACACTTATTTTTTACAGTTTCAAAACCAAACTTAGGGTAATTCCTGCCCTATAAGCAATATTTGTATTTGCTCATCATGATCATGACCTTGGCAGTGTGATTTAAGGCTTCTGAGTCCTTGCAACTGTAGTAAACTCTCCAATTCTTTTACAAAATACTAGAATAACAAAAGAAAAACACTACTACTCAGTGGAAAGTGTTTAACAAACCATCAGAAAAATTCTAAAGCATTTAGCAGAGTCTTAGTCCTTTTACCTAGGATACGCCCACTAGCTTGTCTCCCAAATGCAGGCTGAAATGAAAAACTGCAGAAATTGTAGAGTAGCATTGCACTGAAACAAAATACTGCTTGCAGCATGTGCACACCCCAACTCTCTGTATTCCACAGACACTGTCTTGTATTCAGGAAGGCTTAAAACCAGTTGAAACTGCAAGAAAATATGCTGAAATAACAAGAATGCACATAGCTCCTTTACCCAGATGTAAAAAATCTTCTGTGAACTACATTTTGGCTTTTTATGACCTGTTACATCAAGATCATATACAAATGGTCTAGTTGCTTGGTTTGTAAACAAACAAACAAACATGACAGGTTAGGTTAGGTTAGATTAGACATGTATGTCAGAAACATAAAATTAGCACGCTGGTCACAGTCATACCCACTAAAACAATCTTCTCCCTTGTTTTCAAACTCATAGTTTTGTTTAAAGGTTGTTTTTGTTTTTTTTTCACAGGAAGCTATAAAAAGAAACAATAAGCAGAAAGTACTTAAACCACAAACAAATGCAAGGAAGAGATAAGGTGAAATACTAAAAATAAATCTGGAGCAGTTGCAAGCTGGTGAGGAAGCAAAGTAACAGTAAAACATCCATGTCTTTATGCAAATGCAGTTAAAAAGAAAATAAATAAATAGGAACCAGCTGGTGAGAGGAAGAGCATGGTGGAACAAAGCACACTACGGGAATGAAAACACAGGCTGTTATAATAACCTGTACAGGAAAGCAGCATGCATAAGAGAAGGTCAATGCAGTAATCTGAGACAATAACAGTGTGCTAAAATATTAAGAGGAATACTAGGAATGTTGGACATTCCACGGTACCTGTGTGGAGACTGACAGCTGGTTCATACTCCAAGAGCCTGACTGCTGACAGCCAACTCAGAAAGCCTGTGCCATTCCCCAAGAAAACCCAGCCGGACACCTCAGCAGCACCACCACTTCTTGACAGCACTGGAACAAAAACAGTTGGACTAACCTGGGGAAGGTCTGACACA
This sequence comes from Serinus canaria, assembly GCF_022539315.1. Classification (NCBI taxonomy): domain Eukaryota; kingdom Metazoa; phylum Chordata; class Aves; order Passeriformes; family Fringillidae; genus Serinus; species Serinus canaria. Next base: position 52,974,331 of record NC_066343.1, read on the forward strand.
AGAAGGTGTCCTTGCTCCTTACAGATTATTTTCAACACTCACCAGTACAAAAAGTGACATTACTAGAAGTCTAATAATACAAATGTTAAATGATTACATAGGAAAAGTGATACTGAATTCTACAAGAAGCTGTAAAAGAATGGCAAATAATTTAAATATGTGCTAAAGAATGGTCAATCACTGTTTAACGTTTGGAAACTTGGGGAATTTGTAAAAAGAAGTTTAATATAAAAGACTGAAATTTATCAAACAGCAGTAACATTTCTATACTGAAGAATGTAATGCTGGAGGGTAAAAAAATCAACGTATACTCAACTAAGACCAAGAAACAGGAAACCTCTAAACTCTTATAAGCAACTCCCTTAAATCCATAAAGAACATGAGATTATGGAAGTAAGTCTAACCTTTAAATGGACTGTTTCTTTAGAATGACATGCTAAACCCCAAAACTTAAATTACTATTCCTTTGGGAGCAGAAGACCAAGAAGGGTCTTCAAACAGGCACTGATCCCTCTGTACAATTTAAATTATATTTTGTCTCCTGAAAATACTATGAAAAAATGCACAGAAGAATGCTGCCGAAGACAACTTGAGTTACACTAAATATGGATATATCATCCCATTTTCAAAGTCCAAATAATCCAGTTTCCTAAGGGTAGGCTACCATTCTAAATGAGGGATCACAGCCTTCAAGAGCTCTAGACAGCTGCTAAGATTAACAGAAGCTTCCCATCACTCTGCAGAGTCATGTCCTGAAGATCATGATGAGCAAATACTAACATTGCTCAGAAAGCTGGAATTAACCTAAGCTTGTTTGAAACCATCAAAAAACAAGTGTCTAGCAACACTGACAAAAATAATGTTGACTTGTCCATTCCCTCATTTGCTTTCTAAGACAGCAGAGGAAAAAAAACCATTCATTTAGGTTTGTTGGCAGTGTACTTATGTACATTTATCACTCACGAGTAAGCAATTCCTTTATAAGACAAATGAAGGATGCAAACAACTAACAGAGAAAACCTTGATTTGCCTTTTTTCCCTCCTTGTCTTGGTAGACATAGATTGCATTTGCATTAATAGTTAAAAACTGGGGATACCACACATTTTTCAAAAGCACATGATTTTAAGAATATACTATACCTTGGTTGATTAAGTGAGGTAGCATACAAAGAACATAATTTTTAAAAATTTATATTTAATTTGATAAAACTAGCATTAGCATAGAGCAGATTTTTAAGTCTGACAATACTAAAACACATCTAAATTAATTCAAAGTAATTCTCCACCACTGTTTTGCAGGGAAGAACTGTTATTCCAATACGCATAAACTGTTATGGATGCCATCAAACTGATGCTCTGTAAAAACTAGACAGAGAGAAAAAATGGAATACATCCCACCCACCTTTTCTCCCTGCCATGAAAACAAGAAATTTAGGCCCATTTTTTTCCAACAACAAAATTCAGGCAATGCTTTCTGAGGTGGAGTGATGGGGATGTGTATTTTGTTTTACTTTGAAAAAAGTTGTTAGATATATTCTGCAGATGCAAAGATATATTCATGCATAATATTATTTACCTCCTAGTTAAAATTGTGACTTAAAGCACAAAACAAATACAGACTATGATACTGATCTCTGAGTTGGTAAAATGCTTTCGTGTACCCACCAGAATATTAAGATACAAATCCCTCTGGTTAGTGACATTGTCTGAACTCAGTTCCCAGAAGACACCAATACAGAACACCAAGGCTATAGACATATCAGACTTCTCAACTACAGTGAAGCTTTTGAAACAGTTAATAAGTTTGCATAGATTTTTTTTTTTCCTCCAGCAGAGAAAGATTTCACAGGATACTGTAAATGTTCAGGATAATTTAAAAATTGTCATTTAATTGCCAACAGTTTATGAACTCATCATTTCCATGAGGCTTGCCTTGCTATTTGATCACAGGAGTAAAAACTTCTTTGGACACAAAATGCACCTCTACAACTGTAATCTTAGAAACTAAATAACAAAGTGACTCAGTTACTATGTTTTCACTTAGATCGGCTGGTATTCAGGAAGTGAGACTCCGATTACTAATCATCTGAGAGAGCCCTTGAAATGATGAGTGACCTTTTAAAAGTTCTGAAGAATAAACATGCAACATGAAATCACTGGGAAACAGCTTCTTAAAGAAAACAGGTAATGGAGAAACTTAGTTGAGAATGAATGCTTATCTGACACATCCTGATTTCAATGTTTTGAACCCAACAAGGCTGAGCACCAGCCCTCTACAGAAAGCAGGGCTGCTTGTTCTTCCTCTTAATTAAAACCCATAGTTAGATTTTATTCACATTCCCCATATATGCTGTTAGCACTAGAAGACTACTCATGTCACAAAAATTCTTATGCTGTGTTGCCATATTTTGAGCTCAGACAGTAGTTTACACTAAGTCCACCAAACTATCAGAAAATCCAAATAGGGGTTTTCCAAAACTGCATTTGGAAAAGACAGTAAAAAAAACCAAAGTATGCTAAAACTAAATAAATCAAAGGTAACCCCTACAACCTTTCACTGTATGCAGACATGATCTTTAGTAGAGAAATTCAAGAGGCATTCATGTAGAGGAATTCAATTTATTGAAATAGAAGTCAGTAATTGGATCTGCCTAGAGTAATTTCATATCATAAACACAATGAACTTGAAGCCTTGGTGTATATCAAGGGCTATGAATTAACTAACACCAGTGAGATTAACTGAGGAAAAGGAAAAGGGCTAATAAGACACTGATGCGCTTTGAAACAGCTATGCTGCTTTCTCAGCTACAAATAGTATATAAGAAGCAGATAATCTTTTGCTATATCTCAAGAATGTATGTATGTGCTCAGATGTGCAGAGAACTGCAGACAGAGAGATCTGGAATGTTTCTGGCAATGGGAAAAAAAAAAGAGGTGGGAATGGGGTGGGAAGGGGGGACTTAAAGGGAGATAGGATCAGAATGAACCCTACATCAAAACTATTCCATTTTCTCCCTGTCTGAAAGGGGATGGTGAATGAAGTTTTATTTTTATTTTTTAAAAACAATTGAAGCATCCAGGAATCTGTACATAGCAGAATTCAAATATTTCCTAAAAGTACAACACAAACTAGCAAGAAATCAAAAAAGACAACATCCAATCAGGGTAAGTAGCAAGAAAGAGAAGTATATAAATACAGACTGAAGAAAAGCTAGCAGTACAAGCTAGAAAAGGAAGTGAATGTAAAATGGGTCACAACTGAGTAGGAGTCAAAAGAATGACAAGAGGACAAAAGCAAAACTAAAATGTTCTAATTCAGAGATGTGTTAGTACTCCCATCAAAACACAAGAAAGCAGTAATTACATGCACTTTCAAAGCATCTGGCCTCTTGCTTAACATTTCAGCAAAATACACAGAGATGGCAAGAGAGATCAATGGCCAGAGGTCTTAAAAATGTGGAGGGAAGATAGAAGAAGCCTTGATTCATACGGAAGCGTAGATGTGATAGTAACTGAAGTGATATTGCTCGGACCCTAGAAACAGAGTTCTGGTTCACAATCAGCCCATTAACCTACCATATATTAATGTTTTGTCCAACAAACAATTTTAATCTTAAACACAAAACAGAAGCCTATATGGGTAGTTGAAAAAACAACTGCAGTACTGAATAGAGCTATAAGAAAACATAATGGAACAGAAAAAAATCTGTGTAGGGTTACCATTTAAAAAAAAAATCTGTATAAAGATTTTCTCTACCTTTCTTCCAGTTTCAAGTTTCAGCAAGAGCTATGAAAGCAGCTGTGGCTGGGATAAGTTTGAATGGCTGGACAGAAATGTGGTAAGAATTTCAGGGTGAACTGAAAAGAGCTTTCTTTTACAGTGCAATCAGTCAAACCTGAGATTCATGCCCTTCACATGGCCACTCTATAAATTACAGGACAATAAATCAACCAAATCAAAACAGGATGTGCAGGGCAGTTGCTGTGTTTCTCGAACACCTCCTCTGGGATGCAGATGCAAGACACCCAAGGGGGTTTGCAGTAACTTCCAGCAGGTGATGCATATGCTCAAAATGGTCCAGAAATAATTATAAACTAGATCCCATAATAGAATCTTCTGCTTGTCTTCCTGTCGACTTTTGCAGTGTGCTGCAGAAACCTGCAAGAATGCCATCACAATCTAAGGTTATTTTTTCCTCAAGTTTTAGTTATGTTAGCCCAGGGCCTCTCCATATTCCCTTTGGTAACAGCTAAGGTTGCATAAAGTAACTTTGTAAGTGCTAGAAAAATGTTCAATTGACACAGTTGTTTGATGGAGAATTTTAAGTTGGGTCAGGGCATCCCCTTACAGGAAAGCGGAATGAAAGTTGTTGCAGTTCGGGCTCAGACTCCATCACGGGTTCCCTTTATTCACCAAAATATAAGTTCTGCCTTAGTACAGATTGTTCAACACTTTCCACTCTTAAAATGTATTATCATTGCTTACAACTTTGCCAAAACAGCAATTTGGGCTAAAACTTTCCACACCAGATGCCTGCCTGAGGCTGAATTTTTTTGCACAAGTTTCAGCCAAACAATTTAGATGTTCTAGAAAATGAAGATGTGTTTTCCAGTATTAAACGCATTTGGTGATCTTTTCTTCAAGAAAGAAAGCTTTGTAAGAGTAGATAAACTCTTTTACTCCATAAGATGGTTCACTACACTGAGGGGTGCACATCTATCCTGATTTGGCAGCTGGAAGCCTTTTGTAAGCTTGCCCAGTGACTCAAACCTCCATAGTCTGCATCCGCACTTTGTACACCTTTCAGTCAAGCTGGAGTCCTGATGAGACCAGCAGAGCAGTCACTCTCCCTGAGGGACAACAGATGATTTCAATCAGCTGTGGACCATGTCAGATCAGAGCTGAAATCAAAGCTCAATTCAGAGCACACTTTTCCTCCTGCCAGTGACTGAGCTATTCAAAGGGCCAAGCTGGGGGGCTGCTTAAGAAGGAAACAGTGAAAGAGCTTTGAAAACTAAACCCAAAAAAACAACCGACCAAGCACACACACACACACACACACACACAAAACAAACAAACAAAAAAAACCCCACAAAAACCACAACAACAACCACACCATATCTGGGAGCTGGGTGGGCTGAAGTAATGAAGTGAGCTGGAAGAAGACAGAGAATCTGGATCAGTGAGAGACCTCACTAATGAAGAAACAGTTGAGGTCTCTCCAGGAGGCAACCCAACCAACTTAACCAACTTACTCAGGGATAGCAAATGGGTGTTAACAGTAACAGATGAAAAGCACCTAGAAGTGTACAGAATTTATTTTGCACAAGTACCCTCAAATCTGTCATTTCTTTACATTTTAAAATTCTGCATGACAGCATTCTCAAAAGTCCCTTGTTCTGCATCACTGCTCTACAATGTCCACACACACGTTTTGAAGAGTGGAATTAGATGCTACAGCAGAGCCAGCCAAGCAGGGACTCCTGGGAGACCAAACATAATCCATTTCCTCCTATTCCTGGACAAACTTTCCTCATTCCTTTTACCATTCTGGTAACCACTGTATTCCTCCATGAGGTGACTGAATCTGACAAGCCAGAAAAAAGTTAATCCAGAAGAGAAGGGTAGGAAAGAAAACCAGGAAGGAAGCACACAGGCATTTTCTCAGTGTGCAAGTTGAACTGGCTCCCAATGAAGATGAAAAGCACCCCACCGGGCAGTAGGAAGGCAGCAGAACCACACCCCAGGGAGCACGAGGGAGAAAAAGAAAGGCCTCTCCCTTCTTGTCAGATAAAGGCCTTCACCATGAGAAGTTGAAGGACGTTATTACAAAAGTTACAGTGTGACATAACAATTGTTTAAATCTCCCCATTGAATGGGGCCCCTAGAAAAAGAAGCTCCTTCCAGAAAACATGTCAAAACGACTGATATTTCTTCATTAAGAGTCACAAGCCAAGTCACATGCTGGAATTATTTCACTTTTGCAATGCTTCAATGATTCACTGGCTGCTGTGCAGTATATTACCCATGGAGAACGCGTCTTCATTGTTTAGCTCATATCTATGTGGTTAGAAAACAATATAGTCTTATGCAGTCACTCTTATTTTTCTGTAGTTCAGTCACACTGGTCCAATTGCATCCAGGGGTTGCCCACCCACTTCCAGATTAAAACTAGAAAAATAATTCTTCTGTTTTCATTAAAAGTTCTTCCTCCTTTACCCACATGACAACTGTACCCATACTCAAACAATACACTCCAGACAAGTTCTGAAGAGTTCTCTTTCTATTCTTCATACATAACAGCCCACTGATCCCATTACAACACCAAATCCTGGCAATCCTTGCAGTTAAAATAAATAAATAAGCCCTTAAACCCACCTCAAGAAAGGGATGGGGTGATCCAGCTCCCAGCTGCAGCACTTGTGTTTGAAAATTACAGCGGCGAGTGGCCTGAGGAGCAGCACTTCTGCCCCTGCACTAAACAGCCCAGCCTTTGGCTCCGACACTGAGCAGGTGGGCTGCTGTGACCAACATGAGTCACACAAGAAGCCTGTGGTCCCCCAGATACCTGTCAGAGAGTGCTAGGCAAGACCCCCTCCAGAGTTTCAGAGAGACCTAGGAAGAACAGCTTTCTTCATAAGCTAGGAGCAAGGATGCTAATTGTAATTGTGAAGCTGCTGATTATCCTGAGCGTGCAGAAAGACGCGCACGACTTAGCTTTCCAAATGATTCCCTGCAGATCAATCCTTACTGCACAGACAGACTAATCTGGCTGTAGCCTCTCCCTGCCCCACAGTCCTCTGGACAGAGCTGGGTCTGCATCACAGATCTGCAGCATTAAGTCTTCTGAAGCAGGGAAGGGCTTGCCACAAGATTCTCCAGCTACAGACCAGCATCATTCATCACACCAGCTGACAGATTAGACTTGTGTGCTTGGGAAAAAAGGGAAAAGCAACAAAAACCCCACCACACACTCAGCAGTCTGCAGCAAGAATCAAAGATTATTGCATCACATTCTTGTGCTGTATTCAGGGCTTTTTTGGCCTGAGCTTTCTTCCTGACATCATCTACCATGACTATCCTCCAAGTTCTGTTTCAGAGCTCATTTCCTCATGGGAGCTTAACAGAACTACAACTACACATGCACATTAAAAAAACTAAATATGCACACACTGTCCAAGTAAGCTCTCAAAGAACAAACTTCCAGTCCATTTGCTTATCTAGTACCAGCAACCTACCTTTTTCCAGCCTGTTGTTCTTATCTTCAATATACTGATTTTATTGCAGGATGCTTTTGAAATCAGGACATCAGATATGACTTTTCCTTTTATAGGATTAGTGACAGGAGGCCTCTGGTGGAGGCTTTCTGGGCTTCTGGAAGGTGGAATATATTTTTTGAGAAACTCCATCTCTTTCCAGACTGTCAAGTGCTCAGTACTTTTAATATTACATGCTTAATTGAAAACACCTTTACACTCACTCATGTGAGTTGGGTATATTAACCCTGAACACAAAATATGTCCTCTCAGAGTTTTAAATAATCAATGTTAACATTTATATTTAAACATCCCAACTGCAATAAATATTTAGTTTAAAAATTGTTGCAAGTGTGTATCACATAGAAAAACAAAGTACATCTGTACTATAGATATCTATAAGGACACACAGTAAAGAAAGCTACAAGACTCAGATTCCACCAAATAATAAGTATGTTAATAAATTTGTATTAAAAAAATAATAATCACATTTTCCTTTTTCCCTTCAGGAAGAGTGGATACTAACTTCAGTAATTTGGTTTTCAGATAACAGACAAGAAAGAATTTCTCTGAGAGAGATGAAAGGATTTAGGTAACACTGTATATACAATTAGAATTCCCAAATGTGTGTATCACTGGCAGTTCCTGCGGGTGCTGGGGAAAGATTAGGCTTGATTAAACTGTGCAAGTTTATTTATAAACTCAGTTGTGAAACACACAATAAAAATCTGTTTGAGACAAAACTCAATTTATTTGTGAAACATCTGAATTAAGTTTCCCAGTTATTTTCAAACTAAAATTCCATTCTGTTAATGTGAGCTGAGAAAGAAAAGAAGTCCCTTGAAAGCGTTAGATGCAGAAATAAGGGGAAGAAAAAAACAACTTCAGTTCAAGATTTCAGTGTAGATATTTTACTGCCTATTTGGACAACACAGATTTCAGATGTGTTTGTCTCATGGTTCCACTTCCACACAGTAATGATCAATTCAGTTCAACTGCCATTTATTTCAACAGTAATTACTCATTAGCAGCTGTATTTTGTCAAGACAAGATTTTGCTATTGTGAAAATATTTTCTGGGTAGTCTGGATGTCCTACCATATTCTAAACCATATGTCCTGAAGGCTAATTCAAAAATTTAAACTCTAAGGAGAAAACTTCTCAGCAACATATTTCAACAAAGAAACTGGAGGTCAGAGAGGGAAGGACACGTAAGTTTAGCAGAAGGTTCCTTTTGGTCTATGCTTTTCTTGAGAAATGTCCAGGTCAATCAGACAAACAAGTATTCCTATTCTTAATAGGGAAAATTAAGGTACTCATTATTGACAAAAGAGGTTACAAACCAAATCTAATAATACTGAATATAGATTTGAAATTTGTGTAAGAGTTTACAGCCAATCTTGAAGAAGATAAATAAAGACAATCTTGTATTTAACTTGTTCAACCCACTTCCCACAATACTTTATAGGGAGGAGCACATTCAGCCATATTTTAGATCTCAAACCTTTCAGAGAAGTATCTGACATGTATTTGGGTTTAACCCACTTATTACACCATGCTGCTGAGAGAAGAAAGTAGATTCTGTTCCTAAAAGAGTTCATACAGTCCAAAAGCAAGCACTTCTTTTCAGGAACTTGGATTTAGATGCATTACACATGATCTTCAGAATGAAGGTAGAAGAATAGCAAGCTTTTGCTGCTAACTTGGCATGTGAGAACAACAAAAACCCCAAAACAATTAAAATTGCAAGTCAGAGCATGAAATATTCCCTTCTTTGATTTTTTTTTTTTTTGTATTGTCTTGGTTTGTCTAGGCTTTGGAAATGTCCTACATTGCTTGTGTGCCAGAGAAATTGCACTTGTTTATGTGAAATACACTGCTGAGTTAGCCTTCACCCCTCAGGTCTAATCATAAATTATACTGCCAGGCAGATTTTGTAAAAGGTTTTAGCACTGACTTAGCCATGGAGATTGAAAATAGAATACCAAAATGGCAAAAAAACAGTTATTGATGGAATATTCTCTTACCTAAGCCACATGTTAAAGCTCTCTACACAAATCCTGTTTTAGTCACCTAGGCAAATGACAAAACTCAGCCCTTCAGGGCTTTTCACGGTGTAACAGAGGCTGAAGAATTGAATTAACAAAGAAACCTTGAAAGCAATAAAGGGGCTTGCATAGGGTAGAGCTAACTGCCAAGAAGTGTGCATAGCAAATGCCAACAGGGGAAATGCTCTGAGGTGGGCTAAGCTGCCATTTGATGTCCAAAGTCCTAGGTTATTCCATTAGCTTGCCCAAACAGAGTAAGATCATAAGTGAAACTCAAAGTTTTTACAGTTTATTTGGGATATTTTCTCAGCCAGCCACCTCATTCTTCTTAAAAGAAGCCTCTGACAGTAAAGAAAGTAAAACATCATTCTTTCATTTTTGTAATGCAAACATTATTCACATAGTAGACTATAAGAATATGCTTCTTTTTAAATTCTCTTTACTTACATAATAAATATACAAATGTGCCTGGGCTTTGTGTCCATAGCAATTAATCCCAGTCTTGCAGGATTAAAGATACTGGGGTGGGCTACTTAAAAAAAACCCAAAACACAAACAACCCTTTTGAGAGAAAAAGGGCTTTTTTGCTATGAGGAGCTCTGCAAGTTGAATTTCAATGCTTCTAACACCCGCTTGCTGAAAAACACCATTCACAAAGCTGAAAACAATCCATTATTCTTCAACTGCAGCCTTCAGCTAGAGCTGACAAATGTTTGAAACAAGTCTGAAAATAATATTCAAAATGTATCCAATTCTAAGAGTACTGCACTACTGTATTAGAACATACAGAGAAAATATGCTCTCCAATCTCACAGATTTAAAAGAAAAGCACAGATGAAAAATATGTACAGAAGTTGGAAAAAAATTTCTTCTCTAGTGTAGTAAATTGTATTCAGCTATGAGACACCTTACTAACTGAAAATAACCTTTTGATGACCTTTAGCTCATTAATTCACTCTGTTGGTAACTGTCCTTTCAAAAAAAAAAAAAAAAATTAAGCTTCTCAGGTGTAGGTTGAATTGATTTTCCTGTTCTGTTTCATTGTCATTTTAATTCAGACTTCTCAGTTTCTGTCTATCTTTTTCTATAGAGTTAATGCAATATTTGGCAAAGAAAAAAGGAAAGATACTTGTATTTACCTCTCCCTCCCACATCACTCACCTCTCCGCCATGAAGTGCAACCTACAGTCTCTCCATTTGTCACTGTCATTGCTATTATCCTAAGAGCAAGGGAAAACTTTTTATATCTTTTAATACAATCTTTTGGCAAGTCAAAGATAAGTCCTTACACAAAAAGCTGATGCCTGAAGTCAGATTTCTGTTTTAAGTAGGAAGCTTCTATTTAAATAGGAAGAATGAAAGCCTAATTTAAATTTTCCTTACGCTGTTTCACGGGTTGATGAAAATGGCATTTAAAGTCCAGAAGTCAGTCCTGACAAAAGGAAGAGATTTGCCATGCTCATCAAAGGTTTAAATTGCCTCCTTCAATAGCTAGCATGAGAACATTTTAACAAATAATTAAAGCAGAATAATGCAGATCCAGTTCAGAGGTCCTTAAAAAAACAAGACCAGACAAGTTATCATACTCTTCTGTAGGGGTGTATTTGACCTTGGTCTACCAGTATAATCATAAAATGGACCACTGAACCACAATGGTAGCCAGACAAAGCAAGAATTTCATGTGTTGCCAGTCCATGCTCTTAACGCTTTGTGTCACAGATAACCCATCTGTCTCATTGTCAACACATCTCTAGGAAGAAACAAACTTGCACTGCACTATCTTCCTCTTTCAAAGAGATCCTGCATTAACTTCTAGAAAATTAGCAATAAACTTCCTCAATCCCTACCCAAAGGTGTCAACTCTTTCTAATCATCTACCTTATCCTCCAGACAAAAGCTCTGCTGCTACTGGCAGACCTGACCTTTTGCAAAACTCAGCTCATGAATGCTGTCAGACTGGAGCAGCGGCAGAAGCTCACCCTGTCACTCAGCCTGCCTGTCCTGCTGGTTGTTCTTCCCTACCACTGTTGAAATTCATACATTTAACTACAAATAAAAGAAGCAAATGTGTCCATTTTGGATGCCATTGGAAAAACAACGGAAAATTATGACAAACTAACGAGGTAAACAAGACAAATTGAGGAAACGTTATGCCTTATCTGAAGATGGGAGAACGCATCTGAAAACAGAAAAAAACCAGAAAGCAGTGAAAACAGAAAGCATTCAAGTGAATGAAATACTGGAAAGATATTAATGGCTTGAAAATGATCATGAAGATAGCATATGTAATGATCTAGCCTTACAAAATTTTCAATTTTTTTTTTAACAAAGATAATCACTGTGATTCTATGTTTGGGACTCATAACCTTACTGAATAATGTTCTGTGTAATTGTTTTTCTCTTGTGCAAATATTTACATTGTATTAGTGGAAGAGAAATCCATACTCTTCCATCCCTGGCTTAAGGCATCACCACCAAGTTACACAAGAAGTCATGGCTAACTGGAAACAGCTGCTAAGCCACTTGCATCTCTGTTGTTTTATAATACCCACCAGTAACACAGAGGGATCACATCTTACATCTGCTTCTCTTCACTTCCACATCAAAGTCTTAATAGATAGATTGTAAGAGAAGTTGTCGTTGAAGCTAGGTCTTGAGGAGAGGCACAGAGAGTTGTGCTGCAGCTGCTGCAGATGTTTCTCTGTATGTTTACTAATAGCTGCCTGCTGAGTTTTAACATATTTGGAGCCAGGATTTCCAGATGTCTCCTCCAAAATTAATACAATCGACCAGGAAGTTTACAGAAATAAGATGATCTAAAAACTTCTCTCTTCTCACAATTTTATTTCTGATTTCTGCAGAGGAACTCTACTCCACAAAACAGATTTGCTGGCCAAACATAAGTATGCACAACAACAGCATACCAAATAAAAGTGCTGCAGAAGATCCCAGATGATACATCACCACTTTTATGTACCAGAGACAGTCCTTGATGCTCAGCAGCAGCGGTCAAGCCACTGCATTGCCTCTTCCACGTGCTGTTCACATGTTATCAGCACACCAAAACAGAAGCTAAGTGCTTGGCCTGACATGGATGCCTATCTCCTCTGAGGAGACATTATCCATAAAGTCTGACAGTATAAATGAAATACAAACTCAATACACTAAAATCTAATGGAAATTCACACCAGCATAAACTTTGACAAAATTTTTCTGTCCATCCTATCCTACACTGCCCTCAAGCAAACTAATCTAGCTTGTTTTCCAAATAAGTTATTTAAACAAGAAAGAGAAACCAAGATATGATTCACCGCCCCAAACTTTCGAGCCATGTTTTATTATAAAATGAATCCCTGCCAAGTCCCTTTATCAAATTTATCAAATATTTTCCCACTCCTATTGAAGAATTAATGTGCAGCCACTCATTCTTTAAAAAAAAAAATTAAAATAAAACCAAACAAAAGAGACTGTACTGAGGAATCCAGCTTCATATGCTGCATCTTATTAAACGACTCAAACTGTCTTCAGCCAGCAACCCACAACAGCCTGATTATGATACAATAGGCACTTATATTTCAGTGAAAATTTTGCGCACACAAAACAGGTGTGTGTATTTACAGACTTTACCTCCTGCCAGAAATTTTTCTTTAAACAAAGAACGACCACTTTTCCTAACAGAATCAACATTTCTAAAGCCCCAAAAAACCTAGCTGCAATTAGACAATATAAATCAAACAACAGTAATGAAACATACAGATGACCCAATTTTCTAACAACAAAGCAAGAAGTTTTTTTCAAAGTATTTTAGTGATTTTTAGCATTAATATGCCATTTTTGTCCGTCAGGCAGTTATTGTCCCTTCCTGGAAAATTTTTTTTATTCTGCACCAGGAGGAAAAAAATGCCCCCAAACTGAAAACCTACCAAAAAGTATGTAAAACAAAGAAAAACAACCAAGGAAACACTTATGCACTACAGCTAAAGGACATAGTCTATATATCTATCGAACTTTTCTTCATCACAAGAGATAATTACATCAAACACAGATAAGACTTTTAAAATCTTTACTCAGTATGAGTGAACAAGGACACAACTCAAGACTTCTGGATGAAAAGTGTCCAGCTTTGTTTCCAGTTTCAGAGCAAACTAATCTCTCTAGTTTGTGCTAACAATTCCATTCTTGTCAAAGTCTGTAATACAGACATGTGAAAAACACTGACTTAATGAAGTTTCAGGTTTTAAGAAAGTTCACAGAAAATTCTTCATCAGCTCGTTATCAGGCAGCATCAGCTGGCAAATGGCAAGTTGAAACAATTGCAAACTATTCTGGAGAACACTAAGTTAGAAAGAGATTTGATAAAAGCACATTTCAAAACAGTCTTGGCCCAATATCCTTTTCCAAACAAGCATAGTGTATACTTGTTATTGACCAACATTCAAACTGTTGCTATAGGAGCTTATCCATCAGCCTCCCATCTGCTCTGCATCTCTATTTTCTTTCCCTTTTTGAGCTAAAAGTCATTTTGAAAATGTGAGGAGGATTGCAGTAAGAATTTTGAATCTGAGAACATCAGACTCTGCAAAGAACTAGTGTTTTCTTATTAACCCTGGATAAGAAAAAACAACAAAACCATCACTCACTTTCAGGAAGAACATCTTATAACTTACAGATCAAACTTCACTGTGCCCATTTCAGTTGTACATGACTACGACCAAAATGGTTGCACTCACTAAAGGTACACTAGCACGCTATCTTTAGATTGGTCTTTCAGACCTAAAGTCATTGTTTGAATACCAATTATTTTTATAACATGTAAATGTCAGTTTAGAACAAGAAAGAACTGTATGAAGCAACTCTGCATTTCAAAGGTGGCAGCTATGGGTAAACAAAATACTGTGCTAGAATACTGCAGTGACAGAAGCTACATAATTTATAGTTTCTACAACACTGCAAACTCTGGAGTGAAAAGAAGCAGAAAAGTTAAGCAGTATGGAATGCTTTTCTCTGAATATAGCTGAAGGAAAGCTTTATAGTCAGCAAAGAAAGGACTGGAATCTACTCTTGATTCACTAACAGTCAATATAAGCATACAGCTTACCAAACGTCTGCATGATTTCGAAAAATTTTGAGATTTTCTTTTTTCCTTCTGTAAAACTATAGCTCCCCTTAGCCTTTTCTACTTTAGAAAGGAAAATTCACCTATCAAGAATTGGTAGCTCTGTTCAGCTAAAACTAACAGATATAACTACTATCCAGTAGTAAGTAACACTAATGTTAACAGTTAAGAACTAAAGGTACTAATAATGATCTGGGACAATGCCTCTTATTTTATGAAAATTATAAAGCCAGTATGTTAATCAGTATAGCTGCTGTCAACCCTTATTGTGTTAGCCATCATGCACAAGCCAGCAAAATGCTTTAGCAGTTGGAAAACTCTGTCTAGATCTTTATCAACAGTTGATCAGAATAATAAGATCACAAAGACTTGTGCATCCATTTATTTAAAATAATATGTTCCTTACTGCAGCATGTACTTTATCACACTTCAGCAAACCAACTCCATTCCTTCACTGTTTAAATAACTTTTCCACGGCAAAACCTTCTATTTTGTTATGATAAATGTATATCAAATGATATATGTTTTACTCAACAGACTTTTTTTCTAGACTGTATCACAGAAATACCAGACTGTTAATGCCTTCAGAGACAGAGTTCAGTCTGACTAGATCTTTTTCTTGATTCTCAAATTGAAGAATTTAAACAAATTAAGCTGTGACTTGCAATTTATAAATTAAAAAGTAGGAGAATATGAGCCATTCACAAAAGATTCAACAGAGTTTTCCATCTTAATACTCTCATGTCCCAAAGATGAACACTGCTTTTGTTCCAAAAATAATTAGTGCAATGACAAAAGGTCCAGTGTTTTATCTACTGTTCTCTATCTCTTGCTCTCCTCTTCTCAAAATCTTTTGAAATATCCATGACTATTATCTGCAACATTTCTTTCTGAGCCTCTTTTAACCCTGTGATTTATGGACTCCCAAAGTGAAAAAAAAAGTCTAATTATAATGAGGTAAAAGAAATAAAGCAACTTATTAGTCTTCTAGGAACAACCTTTTGCAGGATTTTTCAAATAACATGCCAAATTCTGTGAAGTTCTAGAGGACTGTTTTAGCAAGAGGTGTGTTTCAACATATACTTCACAGTTAAATGTGTAGTAGCTCTCACTGAAGCCAACTGGAGTTCTACACATACCTTCAGAGAGCACTCGACAGATGTGTACCCTTGTCACTACAAATACAGATGTAGTACCCTTCCTTGTTCAAACGTAATTGCATGCACACAAACAGCACATGAATAGCCCTTCAAAAAGCCACAGCTGTTTCTCACTTCAAGGATTAAATCCAGGTGGATCATATAACAACTCTTACAGTTGTGTTGATTATTCCAAGTTTTAACATCGCCAACATTTTAAAATATGTGTAAAAAAATTGGGTGGATTAGGCCACCCTGGTTGGAAAATCTGACAAAATACATAACTTCATGTAATTCTCACTGATTTAGGCATGCTGCAAATTGCTGGACCTATACAATAGACACTGCATCATTGCACTTTTTGCCAGTTGGGAAATGGGACTAACATACACAAACAGATGAGAATATAGAACTGATCTATAGATTAAACTCAAGTGGAAAATGGTCTCACTTTCTTTTCACCCAAGAGTCTGCTATTCTGACTCCTGTTTCTGTTGAATAAGATTGTAAATATTCATAAGAATATCAAAAGTCCAGCTTTATGGACCTATTTTGGAACATGATCCTGTTATTAAATACATTATGTTTTATAATACATTAGCTTCCAATGAATCACACTGTAAAGTTATGTGTCACATTATTTATTATATTATGTTTTGCAAATATGAAATCAAACTTATATAGTCCCCTTGTGAAGCATTTGGTATAATTACTTAAATCAATACCTATTATTTCATCAGCTGGCACAGAAAACAAAGTTCCATCCTCAAAATACCACTGCACAGTTCCCAGTGTTACTAATTTCTTTTTTATTAGCATGGATAATACCACAAAAATATGCTGCTAGCTGAACCTGCAAGCATGATCCTGTAAAGAAATGTGCAACTATAGCCAATACCTATCGAAACCAAGTGAGCTCAAATGATTTCCAGCTCTTGTGATTTTATCATGAGTCATATCTAGTGTTTTCCTTGAGTCACACATTTAGGAGCCTCAACCATGGTGCCCATAATTACATTTTACAATTTCATTACTGTGGTGAGAAAAAGAGGAATCTGTCAGTTTACATATATGCATCAAGACACTAAGCATGTAGGCGGCACCCTTGGTAACATGCCAGACTATTTTGTATAAAATTTTGGTGAAACAAAACCAAGACATAGTTCCAAAAGTGCTCTTCATCTGCTAATGGTAATTTCTGAGTGAATGTGCAACAAGATCCACATACGCGAATCCCAATGTGTCTTCTTTGTTGTGTAAAAATTTCAGAAATTGAAATAACTTTCATTTTTTCCCTCACAGAGGATAACAATATTTATTGGACAGCTTTTGATAGGAATGATATGACATTCCACCCATGTATAAGATGGAACAAGCCCAAATCTACAGGGACATACATGAAGTTAAATCTTACAGTTGGGTTATTTTTTCCTCTACCAACCAAATAAAATTAATGAGCAGTATCAGTAAGTAAACAACACTGACTGGGCCTTGGTTGCTAAAAGCTCTTATTCTGTTCTACGATTTCAAAGTCATTCAAATGCTATCCAAGGTGCAAGTGGGCATGAAAGAATCAACACTTTATAAATCAGAAGGTGAGTGAGAAATCAAGTGATGGCATAGTTTTCTATTTTAAATTCATCTCCTCTGAAAAGCCTTGAAACTCTTACTAAGTTTTTGAAAAGCCATAAACAAATTTCCTTTCAATATCCTCATAAACATCTGTAAATCTGAACCATTGCTGAGAGCAGATTCTGCTATTGCAGCACTGACCAAAACAACTTAAGGCAGTAGAGGAACAAGGAAAAAAACTTCTCCTGCCATCATTTTCAACACGTAAAACTTTCTCTCAGGTTGCACCCATCAGGAAGAAATTCTGATTACGCAATGGATTAAGTAGATGAACTAAGAGATCTCTGTCACATAAAATTGTTATGATATTTCGTATTTTAGCTAACTTGCCATTAAATATGGAAAACCCAAAAGACACCAAAATAAATTCTCTCCACAAGAATATTCAAGCAAGCATGAACATAAGGGTTCAACAGAGCTTAATGCAGTATGGGAAATTTGCAACAAAACCAACGATGAGCTTCTAGAACATGCTGTCATTTGCTAAAATAAGTAAGAATGTGCTCTGGCTGCTATTCTTAAAAACATTCCCATCTGGCCTCAGCAAACAGGAGAAAAGTGATGCAATTTTCATGGCACCCAAAGCCTCAAACCCAGACACTCATCACCTAGGTGTTAGCAAACCCTTACACAAGGCTTCTCAAATTACTGCTTCCCACCAAGACCTGAAACTGGCTCCCTTTAGCATCTGTTAATCTAATTGGTTCCTACGAGCCTGTAACAATTAAACCTCTTGTTGCAAGGAGCAACAGGGAAAGGGGATTTTATATATCCACAGCTGGGCTGTTAGCAGAACAAATGGACTGCATCTTACTCAAGGGCTCTCACCAAAATTCAATTATTAAACTGTGAGAACAAGAACAAGCATCAGATCAGATGAAGTTGATGGCCCCAGCAAGTGGGCTGAGCTCAACATACTGATTAGCTGCTCTATCACAACAGCAATCACAAAGGGGGACAAAGGCTGCCCCATTTCTCTAGTCATCAAATGCAACAAAGTTAGTGAAAGGGATGTCTAGTCATGGCAAATATGGATTGAAGAACTCATTCAAAGAGTAAACAGAAATTTTGCATGATCTATTATGAAGCTGATACTTTTTGGTTAGCCTGTAATAAGAAGGAAAAGAATGGAACCAAAGTCCTTGTTTAGATTCAAAATATTTTTTCAAAAGGGAAGTAATGCAACAGCTGAAGAAACTGAGCTTTTTACTTATGCAAAACACTTCAGTGTATTTCAAGTAGAAATAACTTTTTTTTTCCCGTAAGAAGAAGTGAAAATGGAACTAAGTAATACCCAGCTCGGTATCAGCCCTGGTCCCTTTTCCAGACATTTAAGAACACCTCTGTGTACTCACAGCAGATTGTCACCCTCAAAAGGAATTTTCATACATCTAAGCAATGTGAATAAAGGCTTGCAGAGCAGGAGCTGTAATATACTTAGTATCATTTGCCTACAGAAGAAAAGGAATGAAAACAGTTGTAAGTTTTGCAGATGTCTAAGCACAAACATCTTACTCTGTGAGAAAGCAAGTGAGCCCTGTGGTTTTCTTGCAGTGTACTGGAGTAATAAAGCTTTTTTCTAGTCCTTTCTATAGTCTAGTTTGTAAATTATTTAACAAAACCCTTCTCAGAAGTGTTTTTGCTCTGTGCTCTCTGCTATACTTTGTACCCTAGGATTAAGCCCCAAAGCAGCTAGGCACAGCACTGAATTGAGGTGACACCATCACAACCCTGAGAAGTTCCTCAGAAGCTCCTGCAACAGTCTAACATCACACACTTTCAGGTGTCCAAGTGCCTCACACTTGGACACCTGAAAGTTCACTAGCTCCCTTCTTAGGGAGTAGGAAGAACAACTGTTATTTACTTTGGGCGAGAAAGGGAATTAAGCTTCCAACCTTTGCTTCCTTGCTCTCTAGCCACTGGCTTTCATTTTTTAAAATCGTTTGCTTGCTATTTATCCCTTCCTAATCTGCTCCTCTAATTTTCAACCTTTGTGAAACTCCACAAAGTCAACTTTTAAACACAGAAATGCTTTTAACAGAGGAGTTGAGACTTGGTACTCAGAAGTGAATGCAGAAACTTCTTGCTTTTCCATGCATACATTTTCCTGAGTATTACTGAAGAACTATGTATCTGAAAACCCTTTTTTCCCCCCACTTTATGGATGTTTCCTTAGACCATCACAACTACAGACAACTACTACATTCCGCAACTTAAGCCAAGAAACAATTTCTTTTCTCTGATGATTGTAATACACTTCAAACTTATAATATTTGGTCATTTTGAATTGAACTCAGGCAACACTAGAAGGTTGTTCATGTTATGTAGAGATATTTGATGCTTTAACAGGTAAAATTATTAAAAGTATGCCAACGTAACCAGATTAATTCTAAAGATACTCAAATACCTGGAAACACACAAACCTTCTGACAGGCTTTCCATAGTTTTAATGTTTTGAGCTGTGCCTCCAGACACATTTGGAAAAAAGAACATAGCAGTCTTTCAAACAGTCACAAAACACGCTAAAAAATACAATTTTGCACAGCTAATCCTAATTCCTATCTTAGTGCTGTCAGCTGAGCACCATTCTAAAGCCCAAGTGATAAATTTTTAAAATAATTTGCTGAAAAGCAGCACAAATTAGTGTGCTATTACTGTTCATGCATTTCCTTTAATAAGAAGGAACTATACACACAGATTAGTGATTAAAAGAAATAAAAATATATGGGATAAAGAGTCATGGCATCTGGTCCACTTTCTTTTGATTCACTTAGATTATTTCACATGCAGAAAAAGCAGTATTCCCTCTACATTACACAGCCTTACTATGCTAGTAGTAACTCTGAGGTAGAGTTGCTCCAGCTGCCAGGAAAACAATAATTTAAAAACATACAGTAACAAATAAAAAAATCTATCCATGACAATGCTGGGGAGGCAGACCTAGAAAATGCTTTAATTGCATTAAATATAATGCTGTCTTTACATATGCCCATGCAAGAGTATTTTATTATCATACATCTAATGGTTTTTACAGTTTCAGGAAGAAATATGAGTAATAGTAGTCAATTTCATGAGAGAAATATGCTCAGCACAATCTGGAAAACTAGTTGGACTTCAAGAGATGTTTTCAACCTCCCTAATATTTTGTTCTTCTCAGATTCAACTTTTCCAATGCATAAAAAAAATTATCTGCAGGGGAAGATTTTTCCTTCATTTAATAAAATTCATAAATCTTTAGAGATTATAATTTTTTCACTGTCTAGTGCATTAAATTTTACCCCCAAAAGAATCTTTATGAAAACATTTATCTTCATGCATGATTTCTGTAAGAAGTGGATTAGAAAACCATCTGGTAAAGGACAATGGCAACCTTCTACAAGTAGACAAAACTGTTTTGCTTGTGGGAATAAAACAGATTTAAAGAGATATAAAAAGCACAAAACCAAAAAAAAAAAATCAGCCTATATTTTGTACAGATTTTTTTTTAATTACAGCAATATAGAATTTTATCAGGCTCTTAAACTATATTTCATCAGAGTAACATTTAATTAGAAACAATAAAATACTTATTTTAAAGACATTTTTCATGGGCATATTGATGTATTTTAGGAGGCATATATAGCATCAGATTGACTCATATAACATACCTTATTTTGGGTCAGGTATGTTACCTCACCTCCTCCCATTCATTTCTCCCATCCATTTCATGGCACTGAAAGTTGTTAATGTTCTCTCACTGCAGTATAGCCCTTGTCTCAAGTCCTTCTGCACTACCTAGCAGGGATCTGTGACTACTACTCTGAGAGAAGCACTACCCCTACACAGAACTGCAGCAGCATGATCAGACCACTGCACTCAACTGTCAGGGATACCTTACAACAGACATGTCCTCGATTTAGTCACATCTATGCTGATTTAAAAATCACTGAAGGAATTATGGGGGTTCCCTGGTATTCAAAACAAGTTCAGCCAGCAACCTTTGCTCATTAGGCTGGTCAGTTCTCAGTTTGTAACTGTCATTGAATGCTTTTTCCATGGTCTGGCTCCATAAATAATTGGGGGAAAATACATTGTGTTCTTACACTCCAATTCCGCAATTTTAGATGCAAGAATTCGAACAGCCATCAACAAGCTATTTTCCAGCTTGCTTAGAGGCTGTAATACCTTCCTCCATTTAATAGCTTTGGGAAGTAATCTAACAGCTCCAATAGTTTAAGCCAGGTAGGACCAAAAGGATGTAAGAGAATTTCTCTATGGGACATTGAAGAAAAATGGTAAGACAGCCTCAAGAAATGCAAAAGCAATTTGTTATTTCAAGCAGCTCAGTTCTAGTTGGTAATAAAGTACTTGGCTCCACCACTGAGCTCTGTGCACTTACTTTCTTCACAAAGTAAGTCTAGTCATCCAGGGTTGAAAGCAGGTTTCAACGAAAATGTTGGTGAGTTCTATCGCAATTTATCTAGATTTCACTGACAGTTTCTCTTTAAGAATATCTCTCTTCCCAGACATCATGATGGCCCTGTTTTAAAAAGACTTATTTGCATGCACAAGGATAAAATATCTGCTTATCTTCAGACACATGTTGAGCATGCAACCCACAGATCCTGCACTTTGGAAACAAGTCAGTATACTGCAGTATGTGGCAAAAGAAAGAGGGTGGGGGGAGAAGGAAGAAAGGTAAAACGTAGTCTATTTAGCACAGCTGAAAATAAGCTCAAGCTCCTTCTAGTTCCAGCAGCTGCCTGTAATGGAAAAAATGAGGACTGGCCATTGCCAAAGAAGTGGGCAGTAAGAAATAACAGATGTGAAATTTCAGCAACATCATTGGCTAGGTCAGTTTCACAGATGCTTGAGAGCCAGGGTCCCTGTTGGGCTGCAGCATTCTCAGAGGCACACTTGCTTTTTCTGCTGCTGAATTGTTATTCCTCCTGCTTAGCTGAATTCACTCGGCAACCTCGCCCATGAATGCAACTCATGGATAACATCAATGTCCTTACAAGCATGTGTAAAGGGTCCTTGCTTAAAGTTAGTAACTACATTTTCCAAAATCATATTAATATTTCATGTCTCTCTTTCTCAGTCCTGTTTATCCCTTTTTTTGTTTAATGGAAACTTATGGTGGGTGGGGAAGACAGGTCCTTAAAGACAAGATCTTATTACATGAGGCTCACAAAGAAAGCAAGATCAAAGAAACCAATCTAATCTGTTGTATACATTTTTAAGAGAAAGGGCAGTGAGTGAAAAATGCCCCTCAAAGAGTCAGCTCCTATTACACAAGTAATTTTCAAGGACTAATCAAGTTTCTTGATAGAGTTGAAAGGGGAAATTATGAATATAAGGTCTATAGAAATTATCACCTCAAGAGCAGCTCCTGACATCCAAATGGCAGGGTTAAGCTGACTTCAGTTTAAATTAAAATAAAATGAAAGATTATATTTAGGCATCAAAAATATGCCTTGAAATGTAATGCAGAAAACAAAGATAACTGCTACTTTAGGAAAAAAAAAATTAAACAACTGTATTAGAAAAAGACCACACCTAGTGAAGAACACCTAGCATCAGCAATTAACATCATCAGAACTGTAGCTGGGCTGTCACAACCATTGAAAGACACTCTTCTGTTGAGTTCAAAATATGGTTGTAAAATTCAGCTCTTTATAAGCCTAGGTTTCCATGCTATGTCTCATCTGGTATATTTATTACCTGTTGCTGAAAGAAACAGTATCACTCTCCCCTCCTACTTCCCCCTGCTTACTGTGTCTTTGTCCCTTTTGTTGCATCTAGTAATTTCTCAACCACAGGACAAGCCAGGCCAGCATAGTTTCCTGATTCAGTTTTCCTTCACTGGCAGTTAGGGTTTTTTTTTTTTTTCTGAATCAGCTGCCCACCTTGAACTCACCTTGGGACTGGGGGCTGATGAAAGAGAGGGAAAGAACAGGCTGAAGTATCCCTTTTGGAATCAGCCTGAGTTGCATAAGACCAGATGCAATATTAAACCATGCTCTGGAAAACATTACTAGCTTTCTTCTTGTAGAATAAATATTCAAGTGTCTTCAGGATTCCACATAATACAGTGAGTTTCTGAGAGCAAATGGGAAACTGCGAGGAAAAATTGTAGTACTATAGCAAATGAAGGACTCCACAGGACAAAAAAGCACAGTGACAAAGACTGAGGCTCAGTTTGTGGACAAAAGGCCTTGCAATCCAAGTTGACAAGAAGAGTAAGAAATTCATTACCTTTACTAATATCACTTAGAAGGTTAATAACAGAGGCAGAAGTCAAATGCAGGAGTTGGGACAGGCAGCTCTATGCACTACATCACACCGCTTCCTGTAGCAGCAATTGCTATTTACTTACTGCTTGTGGTATGGCGTCTCCATGTCAAGAACTGCACTAGGTTCCATTAGTAATAACACGAAAATGAAACATTGCATTTGCTAATTCATAAGCAAATTAATAGTTCAATGTGGTTCACGCCACCTGAAAGTTCCCAGTGCCTTCTGAAGAACTTGAAAACCATAATGTTTTTCTAACTCAGTAACATGTCCTTTCTTCCCTCTAATGACAAACAAAAGGAAAGAAAATTGAATAAAAATCCACTTTTATTTTTGTTTCTATTAAATGGAAGTGAGGTGCAATTTGTAATTAGTACTTTAGGTTCTGGGTGTTTGTTTTTGTTGTTGGGCTCTACAAGGGGTTCCCCAGATGGGGGAAACTTTTTTGTGATAGTTTTGAGTTAGGAAAAGGAGATGCACAAGACGTTTTTGGTCTTTAGCTTTTTGTTCATTGTTAGCTTTGTATGCTGCCTAAACTAGACTCAGTGAGCAGGAAAAATCTACTTTTGCTGATTGATCTCACTGGAGCGTGGATTACCATCAGCTGCGATGTGAGGTCCTGGAAGGATCTTAGCAGCCCTGCACTAAGCAATCACATCTTGGATAATATTATATGGAAAACAAAAATAACTGGTGCTTTCTTGCCTAATACAATTTCAGAATCTAACCATCATGTTTATTAGAAAAGGCATTATAAGCTTCTATCCTACTTATATTGCAATAAAAGGAGCACACACATAAGAGGAACTATGTAAATGCTCAAGAGTAAGCAAAATACCAAAGATTTTATTAAGAGATTAGCAGAAGGTAATTTGCTCCTTTAGAGTTTTATCTTAGTTGTTTATTTATTGCTTCCAGATACAATCTTATTAATTATTTTGCTACAACTGAAGATTTTTATGCAAATAAGTACTTAACTATTTTCAAACATTTCCCCAAGACAAATTATGCAACACCTTTGAATAAAATGCAGACAACTTGACTTTGCTGTGTTCTAGACAGAGACGACATTATTTACATATTTTGTTATGAGGGAAAAGTTATAATTTAAATTTTCTTTTAAACATAGTAGATCCCCACAGAGTTAATCTTACCAGTTGTGCAATTTTATCATCACGACTACACTTAGCCCTGTACACTGGTTTCTCACCTGCTGCTGCTAAGAGTCACTCAAGTTGTTTTTAGTTTGGTTTTAAAGTTTTAATGCACATGTTAATGTTTCTGTTCTGTTGTTTCCCCCCCTTAGCTGGTCTGAGGCACATTATTATAAAGTAAGTTATATCATCTTTTTGGGTAACAGTACCCAAAAAGCAATCCCAATTTAATGAGTCTCTTCAATTCTTAAGTATCATGTTCTTAAACAGCATCAACTTGAAGAAAGACTATCTGTATTTTTTGTTGAATATAGATATATGAACTGTCTATAATGCTTTCATGGATACAGCAGTTTAGTCCTGGTATTTGTCAGGCAGTGGAGGATGTGAGCAAGGCGCAGATTAAAATGTAGGCAAAAAAAAATTATCCAGGACCAACTGAAAAACTTTAAATTCACTTATCTAGTGAATAACTAGTATTTAACTAGTTTTTCTAGTTAAATACTAGCAGCAACAGAAAAGACACAGTAAATATAGACCTACATGAATGCAAATATTCTAAATTGATAGATCCCTTCAAAGATGTAACTAAATGATAATTTTTGAAATGAAGAGCAAACATACCTTTCAGGGGACATTACAGAAAAAAAAAAAAAAAAACAAACCAAAAAACCAAGGCAAAGGCTTCTCACTGCATTGGTCACCAAAGTGAACAGCACATGGAACAAAATACATGGGCTCTAAACATTTGCTGCCAGTAGCACTGAAATCAAACAAAATCCCATAAATATTAATTATTTCATGTAAATTGGCTCTGCCATGGAAACCAGAGAACTAGAAACATAACATTGTTCCAAATAACTATCTCTTGATAAGAAAATGCAGTTGCTTTTTGGAAGTATTATTTTACTCTTCTTCCATTGGCCTCTTTTCCCAAGCAGCCAATGACAGAACAAGACAAAATGGCTTCAAACTGCACCAAGGGAAGGTTCAGGTTGGACATTAGGAAGGATTTTTTAGGAAGGCACACACAATGCAGAGAATCAGCAATAAGCATAGGGGATCAGGAAAATAATTTAACTTTACAAAGGATACCACAGTTTACATAGGCAGAGTTAAAAACTACAAACAAAAACTGCAGTTTAAAGAAAAAAAAATTTGGCTTGTAAGTAGAATTTGTTAAGTAATTTATTAACTTACTTCAGGTTTCTAGAGTGATATTCTAGAATGATGTATTCTAGAATGATATCTCATTTTGTAACTGCTAAATGTATAAAATTGCCTTATTTTGAAAAGCCAATTCAGGCATCATTATTTTAATACAATGGGTCAAGCTACCACTTCAAAAAGTACAGGTTGAACTGTTACTTTAAAGTTTTTTCAAAGTCAGGGTGATATGAGGAGAGGTTTCACTTATCAAGAGCAGCCAATGAGACTACCTCCTCCTCTCCTTCTTAAAATTTCTGCTTAAAAAAGTTCTCTGAATGCTCTGAACAGGACCTTGGTGTTCAGAAGAAAATATTTAAAAGGTATAAACTTCTGAACATCTTTCATCCTTCCTTTGCAGCAGTAAAACTTCAGCATGTGAAAACACAGAAAATATGATCAGAATTTCATTGACTCACCGCTGTTACAAATCCTTACGTCTTAGTCAACCACTTCAGATGCCTGGCAATACCTACAGAAAAAAATGATGTAAAACGTAAGAAAGCTACAGAGACAAAAAAATCAAAACAGTATTCATTATTAGTATTGGTGGCTGGAATGGTAAAAATGTTGCTTGTAAGAGATTATATGCAGATGGGTAACATTTCACTACCAGGCCATTTTGCTTGGCTAGAAATGAAGCATCCTAGACATCATTCCAACCACAAAGGCACTAAGAAAAAGCACAAACTCTGGACTTCAGGAAGGTAGACTTTAGACTCCTCAGGGATATGTTAGGTGAAGCACACATGGGATAAAGCCCTGGCTGGGAGAAAGGCCCAATAAAACTCACTAATATTCAAAGATCACCTCCTCCAAGCTCAGGGACTACACATCCCAGCAACAAGGAAGTCAGGCAGAAATGCCAATCCTGCATGGATGAACAAGGAGCTCGCAGACAGACATAATCCATAGGGAAGAAGCAAGGACACATAGCCTAGGAAGAATACAGAGAGAATGTCTGAGAAGTCAGGGATAAGGCCAGGAAAGCTAAAGCCCTAATGGAATTAAACCTCTCCAGAGACATCAAGAACAAGAAAAGCTTCTTCAGCAGCTATGTTCGTGATAAAAGTGAGATGGGAAAATGTGGTCCCTCTCTGCAAGGAAATAAGAGATGTGGTTACCCAGGACACGAAGAAAGCTGAGATACTCTCTAACTTTTTTGCCTCGGTTTTCGCTGGCAAGTGCTCCAGCTACACTGCTTGAATTGCAGAAGGCTAAGAAAGAGATGGAACTGCTGGAAAGGGTCCAGTGAAAGACTACAAAGATCATCATAGGATCATAGAATATCCTGAGTTGGATGGAACCCACAAGTAGAGTCCAGCTCCTGGCTCTGTGCAGGATAATCCCCAAAATCACTCCATATGACTTGAGAGCATTGTTCAAACACTTCCTGAACTCTATCAAGCTTGGTGGTATGACCACTTCTCTGGGGAGCTTGTTTCAGTGTCTTCAGAGTGAAGAACCTTTTCCTGATATCCAGGAAATACGGCTTCATGCCGGTTTCCCATGTCATATCACTGCTCAGCAAAGAGTTACCCATTTCAACTTGTGAGGAAGTTGTAGACTGCAGGGTTATGGTTAGGGGACTAGAGTATTTTTCTTCTGAGGAAAGGCTGAGAGAGAAATCACACACTGTAGGACAAGATCAGGTTTTCAACCATCCTCAGGAACTGAAAGTGCACATGTCCATGGAACCTAATAGTGCAGAAGTCCATGGGACCTGATGAAATAACATTCTGAGTAAACAGGACACTACTCACCACGGAATTGGGAAGTTGTGGCAGTCTGGTGAAGTTCCCATTGACTGGAAAAAGGGAATTGTAACCCCCATTTAAAAAAAAGAGGGGAAGAGGAGTAAGACTACAGGAGAATCATTCTCACCTCTGTGCCCCCCAAGACAATGGAGAAGATCTTCCTGGAAACTATGCTAAGGTGCATGGAAAATAAGGAGGTGACTGGGGACAGCCAACACAACTTCACAAAGGGCAAATTATGCCTGATGAATCTGGCCTTCTATGACAGGATTACACTTCTATGATGGGATTGGTGTAGATGAGGAAGGAACAACTGATTTCATGTACTTGGGCTTGTGAACATCTGACATGGTCCTTGTCTCTAGACTGGAGACATGGATTTGACAGATCTACCACTCAGTGGATTAGGAATTGTCTGGATGGTTGCAGTCAAAACTCATGTCCAAGTGGAGACCAGTGCTGGTGGTGTTCCTCAGATGTTGGGTTTGGGACAACTGATGTCTAACATCTTTGTCAGGGACATGGACAGTGGGACTGAGCACACCCTCAGCAAGTTTGGTGATGTCACCGGGCTGTATGCAATCAAGACACTGGAGGGAAGGGATGACATCCAGAGGAAACATGACAGGCTTGAGAGGGAGGCCTGTGCAAACCTCATCAAGCTCAACAAGGCTAAGTGTAAAAAGTCTTGGACATGGATCAGGGCAATCTCAAACACAAGTACAGTCTGGCTGGAGAGTGGATTGAGAGAAGTCTTGAGAAGAATGAACTGGGGCTGTCAATGATATCAGACCTGACACTTGAAGCCCAGAAAGCCAATTGTATCCTGGACTGCATCCAAAGTAGTGTGGCCAGGAGAAGAGGGAAGTGATATCTATCTGCTCTGTTCTTGTGAAACTCCACCTGCAGAGCTATATCCAGCTCTGGCATCCCCAGCACCACAAGTAAGTGGCCCTGCTGAACTGAGTCCAGAGGAGGACTGGAGCACACTCACTGTGAGGACAGGCTGAGTGAGCTGTCCTCACAGTGGAGCTCTTGGAGCTCTTCAGCCTGGAGAAGAGAAGACTCTGGAGTGTTTCCTACTGGCCAGCTGATCAGGAAGAGGAAACAAATGAGATCAAATGTGTGTAGAACAAATGAGAACAAATGTGTGTAGAAACACACAGCTGGAAGTAGCCTCAAAGGCACAGGCACTGGTTCTCATGGGGTACTTGAACTACCCTGACAACTGCTGGAGAAGCATCACAGCAAAGCACAAAACAGTCCAGGAGATTCCTGGAAAGCACTGATGACAAGCACCTGTCACAGGTAGTGAGAGATCCCACAAGGAATGCTGTGCCACTCAATCTCATACTAACAAGTAGAGAAGGCCTTGTGGCAGATGTGAAGGCTGGGGGCAGCCTTAATTGCAGTGAGGATGAGATTGCGAAGTTCAGTGTCAGGTGAGGATGAGGCAGGGTAGCAAGTAAAATTGTAACCATGGACTTTCAGAATCTTATTGGAAGAATCCTGTGGGAAAAGGCTTTACAGGAAATAGGGGTCAAAGACAGTTGGTCGTTCTCCAGGCTTAAGAATGATGCATCCTAATGAGCAAGAAATTGGGCAAACGGGGCTAGGGACTTTCACAGATAAACAAGGAACTCCTGTCACTAATCAAGAGTAAGCAGGAAATACACAGGAGATGTGTATGGCAGGATCTGGCCATTTGTAATGAATACAGGGAATCTGTTAAACTAAGTAGAAATGACACAAGGAAAGCCAAGGCCCACCTAGAATTAAATCTGGCCAATAATGTCAAAGACAACAAGAGGGACTTCTTCAAATATATCAATAACAAAATAAAATAAGAATTATGTGGTCCTGTTGCTAAATGGAGGGAGGGACCCTGGTAACAGAGAATGAAGAGAAACCAGAAGAAGACATTTCATTGAATGTCTTTGCTTCAGTCTTCACAGACAGGACCAGCCCTCAGGGTTCTCTGACTGAGGAGATCAGGGCAAAGCAATTCTGGCGTGAAGACTTTCCCTTGGTCAAGGAAGATAGGGGTAGGACCACACAGGTAAACTTGACATCCACAAGTCCATATGTCCTGATGGGATTCATCTACTGTGAGGCTGCTCACAATGGCAGAAAGCAAATGCCTACCTAGTGTTCAACAAGGGAAAGAATGAGGACTCTGGGAACTACCAGCCAGTCAGCCTCACCCTGATCCCTGGAAAGGTGATAGGAGCACCTTATTCAGAAGGCTATCCACATGAGTGATCAGGAATAGTCAGCATGGATGCACTCTATTAAAATCCTCCTTGACCAAGTTGATTGCCATCTTTAATGAAACTTCCACCTGGAGTGATGAAGGGAGAGCAGTGGATATTGTCTACTTTGACTTCAGTACATTTCCTTAGACAAACTCAGGGATGTGGGCTGGATGAGTGGACAGTGAGATGGATCAAGAACTGGCTGAACAACAGATCCCAGAAGGTTACAATCAGTGGCACAGGGTCTAGCTGGAGGCCTGTCCTCGTGGTGTCCCCAAAGGTTCAGTGCTGAATTGTTTAACTTCTTCATCCATCACTTGGATGAAGGGGCGGATGCCTGCTCAGCAAAGTCACTGATGATACAAAGCTGGGAAGAGTGGCCAATACCTCCAAGTGCTGGACAGGCTGAGGCAGCTGGACCTGTTCAGCCTCGAGAAGAGACAAGTGAGAGGGGACGTCATCAATGTCTATCCTGAAATTTCCAAGGCAAGGCTGGATGGGGCTTTGTCAAACCTGGTCTAGTGGAGGATGTCCCTGCCCACAACAGGTGGCTGAAAGCAGAAAATATCTGAGATCCTTTCCAACCCAAACTATCATTCTGTGAACTTTTGATTCCATGAAGCAGTAACACATAAACTAAGCACACACAAAATCACATATTTTTCTGTTCCTCTATTTTACTAATGAAGTATACCAAGATATGAAAATACATTTAGGATTATTTGTATATTCTGTGGAAATTTATAATGACGCCTTAAAATCAAGTATGACTTAGGAAGAACTCCAAAAGTTCTTAAACCACTGCAATAAAAACCTGACTTACATAGCCTGGTTTTTCCAAAAATGTACCTATAAACTTCTGCCACCCTATTTCATGAACAAACACTAAATCTTGTACCTGAGATGGACTAATCCCTTGGAGATACTGGGCACTGGCTACCCAGGGTACACTTCCTGAAACAGAGTTGGGGGCCTGGGCAGCAAGTGGTCTAAAAATGAGCCAACAGTTAGCCTTGGCAACAAGGAAGGCCAAAAATATCCTGGGATATGTCTGCAGGCTAAGATCCCACTAAAAAGCTATTTTTCACCTCCAGCCAATGCTTTCAGGAATAGGCATCTTGAACAGTTTTGTATCCCCATTACCAAAAAGCAAATTAGGGTGACCAAAGTAAGGTTAGGTTGATTCAACAATACTGAAATATAGAATTTCCCACAGTAAAAGCAAATCCTGCATTTTTATACATCCATCAGGACAAGATATATGAATAACCTCCCCTTACATAAACAAAGTGAGTCAGAAAGTCAATTCGCTCTTTACAAAGGGAGATAATTTGGCCTTGGTGAAGATAGTTTAACAACAGAAAAGCTGGTGCAGAACTTCCAAGGAAGTGTGCTTCTGAGGACAAAGGAAAGTGTACTAGGAGCTCTGCAAAGTCAAGCACAGCTCTGAATTCCTGGCACATAGACTATTCCTTCAGGAAAAAAAAAAAAAAAAAAAAAACCACCAAAAAACACCAACTGACTGGACCAAGCAGCTGTGATTTCTTCAACTTTTCTGTCTCAAAACTAGTTAGCATGGTAATGAAAATATAGCACTGTTAGCAGAGGCAGAGACTATATTCAAGAACAAAAAGGGCCAAATTGTTTTCCTTAAACTCAAGTACCAAAAAATGCAGGATTCATTTTAAGTACATGTAAACAAATCTAATTGTCTGAATGATCCATTAGGTGCTGCTTTTAAGGAAAATTTCCTTGCTTGGAGTCTGAGCTCCCTAAAAAATAGTACAGGCAGGGTAAGACAGGATCAGCCCACAGAGGAAGCTGTAGAAAAGTCTCTCTTTCACAAAGCTATTCACCTGCCAGAGGCACAGTAGTGTTCTTCCTCACATGCACACAAAAACTAAAAAAATACCAAAACTTTGAAAAAAGAGGAAAGTAAGTATACCTTAAAAATCTCCTTTTTGTCACCACATTTGCAACAAAGCTAACAAGAAGAAAGTCCACACACCTTCCATTACCCCACCACCACACAGGCACTTCCCTTATGCTGCAAAAGGCCAAATCCTCCCAGACAAATCAAAATGGGAAAAACACATGTATGCTTTCATTCTTTCTCTCAGGAGGTGTTACTGATTTTGCAATAGCTCAGACAGATTCCTAGAACAGCTGGCAAAACCACGTAAAATCTGCTTCTTCCTTTCTACTCAGCTAGCTGTAAGTTTGGTTGCATTAGCTCCACCCCTCCAAAAAAGGTGGAAACACTACATTCTTCATGTTTAGCTCCTTTCTCATCTGCAAGGGATAAATGTCTTAGCATAACTGAAGGAGACAGAGTCTCTGTAACAAGCAGAGCCATTGATTTAAGTTCTCTTATTTACAGTCAACAGGAGAATCAAATAGACTGGATACTGCTAAGAGAACACAATGGGTTTGATAACATTCCCATGTCACATACCCTGTCTTTGTACACAGTAGGAAGTGGGTATACTTAGGCTATCCAGCACTAACACAATAAAAAATGAATACAGATATATCTGCTGTATCTTAAAACATCCTTTTCAAGTAGCTTTTTTTTCAGATATACTACTGTGTGATACTTCCATGTATTATATAATGGCAAGTACTGAAATCAAAGAAATATTTGCTTACTTCAAGCAGGTTTGTATGACCAATTATGTCACTATGAATAGAAATAATGCATTCAATGGGTTCTTTGTCTTTTGCTATCAATGCAGAACAACATAAAATGAAACGAAAAAAACAACTAGTATTTCATAGACGTCATTAAGGCTGCCTTCAGAAATAACAACAAAACAAGAAGTATCAGTGTATCCCTAAAGTATGCTCTTTAGGGATACACTGATAGTAGGTTAAAAAAAACCCTCACAAGTAAAACTGCCCTCTAAATTAATGAGAATGCTAAACACCATAGGAAGCTAACACCTCAAGATATGCAACAGATTTTTTTAACATTTCTTTTCAGGCTCATTATTTTCTCTCTCACACAATCTACAAAAGAAAAAAAATCCATTTTTCCTTTTTCTATAATCTACCTAATTTGTTCAATCTAGATCATGCTACATATCTATCTGTATGTAATTTAAAGCAAATTTAAAATAGTGATATAGAGCAGCTTAACTTACAACGGTTTCAAAGAGAACAGAAGAAAAAAATCCTATTTCATACTACAAAAATATTTTCCCCTAATGCACCTGTCCTGAAGTTTTCACTTAATAAAAGCCAGATGTACTTCTAATACACTGATCCCTGCTCTTAATGCCAGTTATCCCAGTGCACCAAGAAAACAGCACAGCATAGTTTTATACATGATTAAAATGTTTAAACCAAATAGTACATTTTTATAATCCTAGTAATTGTCACAAAAAGAAGCAGAATAAATACAAAAGCATTAAGAGACCCACACTGCAGATGAAAGATACCTCTTAGCCCTTTACCTTATACAATAGGTTATAGGTGATAAATGAACATTTCTTAAACAGGCCGGTCATTACCAATCAAAGCACAAATATGCAAATTTGGCTTTAGTTAAGTTATTATGTAAAATGTGTTTTGGCTTAAGGTTTGTTTCAGCTAAGCATAAATCCTTATTTGAAGTTTCATAATATAGAACATCAGCCATGAGCCTGATCCCACATTCGCTGAAGTTATTGGGAGTTCTTATCTTTAGCACTATCCACGAGGATAAACGGAGATAAATGGTTTATTTTAAAGGCAGTATAAAAGCACTTAACAAGTTCACTTTACAACATGCTTCTTGAGTCACATCTGTGATACAAAGCAAAATGGCAAGTCCCCCTTCCACAGCTGCACTATGAGTTACATCACAGCCAGCACTTCGATCTTCCTCGGTACAACCCTCTACCAACTCAAGACAACCTAAGCTTTGCAGAACTACCTCTATCAAGTACATCTTCAGCCACTAAAATTGTTCCTTGGCTCCATTTTGGTCATAGAGCTGCTCTAGGTGGCCACAATAAAGAAGAACCAGACAAGAAGTGATTAAGAAAGCAGCTTCACCCTGGGGCCAGCACCGCCTGTTGCCTGCACGCAGATGATGAGAGGACAGGTCCCATGGGCAGCCCAGTGACCATCAGACACAGGCAGGCTCCAGGCCAACCCCACAGCAGGCGGGCTGGAACAGGCACGCTGGCAACACAGCTCTAACACGGACTGATGGCACCAGGCTGGGCTGAAACACACTTCTGGGTCCCCAGGCAAGAGCACGGGCAAGACCCAGGGGAGGCTGAGTCACAAGAGTGCCCTGAAGCCCTGACATGCGGTTGCTAACCAAATGCTCTAACCAGTGGCATGCTCCTTAGCAATAATCACTTGGCAAGCTCAAGCTATTCTTCCTGAATGTCAGCTGGCTTAATAAGTAACAACTTTTGATGAGTATTTATTAGCATTTGAATTATTGCTCCCAGATTACCACACACTGGCCTGCAAAATCCTAAATTTACAAACAAAGTTGTCTTCTGGCAAAAGTGGAAGAGAATGTCACCAAGGGAGACAAGTCAGTTATCTTTTCCTGAAGGTCTAGAGATGGCAACTGTGGAGTTTCGTCACGTCATAAGTAATTAACAAATTCTTTTATTTAATCTGTACCACACATGCTCTTTAAAGCAACAGCTGCAAGATTTCTTTGGTTTTCAATGTCACACCCCCTGCTCCAGCCAAAATTATAGTCAGAGTATCATCAGGGTGACGTGACTATTACAAATCAATGAAACAATCATTAGACTGCCCAAATAGCCTGGTAACATTCCTGCATTTTTCAGTAATGATGCATTATGACTGAATTAGGAACCTATTTGTTTTGTGGTTTTATCCTAAAAAAAAAAAAAAAAAAAAAAAAAAAAAAAAAAAAAAAAAAAGAAAAAGGCTTAAGCACAATCTTTCTCTCCCTCCAAAAAAACCCACATCTGCTTTAACACTTGAGCTTTCCTTACATTTGGGACAAGATATCTAACAAAGCAACCAAACACAGAACTAGGGCCTAGCTTACTGAGTCACAAGCTGTTAAGAGTTCAAAATACAAATTCAAACTTCTCTATGGTGTCAGAAAAACAAAATTGTTTACTCTATGCATATATTCTACATCAAACTAACTTCCATGTCTTCTTCACAGCTTTCATCTACATTGAAGCAATAAAAATATATACACAAACAGTAGTTTAAATCAAAGCACCCAGAGGTATAACCTGTGACCTTCTTCCATTGAAAAACTGCTTTTTAATCCTGAAAGACTTCAGTGATTCATGCAATGATTTTGCTAAGTGACAAAATGTTGAGCTTAGGCCATTCAATTTGATCTCAAAGCAAACTTCCTTCCATCAATAGTTTATATAGACATTATCCACCTAACACACCTATCATGCACTCAAGACCTTAATTCAAGGCTAAAACTATTGCATATTAATTACACATTAAATTCAGCTCTTACACATTAGTATTCAGCTCTTCTCCAGCTCATGTCCGAGAACACTTCTTCAGTCTTGTAAAAAAAGAAAACCCAAAATCCAAAATCCCAAACCCAGTGTAAGAAAAACTAAATGAAGATGAGACTCTGAGCAACATTACACATGCCTTTGTTGAGCATTTCAGTAAAGTCATGTTATAGAAATGAAAATCCTTACCCAAGTACTATCTGCCCAGTTTTCCAGCTCTGGAGGACACCCTGCATTTTCTACAGAGCTCCAAAAGTCCTGAGCCATTTCCATCCAGCATGCTTTTCCAGCTGGACCTTACAAAGCCAGTCCTCTGATGCTAACCCAAGGAAGAGGAAATGAGCAAGCCACTGCCTGGTAAGTGTTAAGGGGCATATTTAATTTGCAGATAGAAGAATTAACTAGCCCGGGGGATAGTGGGAATTGAAAAGCAACTAAAAAATACAATAATTGTGGTTGTGTATACCACAGTGATGCTTTTTTATGCCTTTTAATTTTTTATTCATTTTAACCTTTTTCTGAAGCAAATTTACTTAAAACACTGCTAGAGAAACAATCTTTTCAGAAATGTTCTGGCAATACAAACAGAAAATCTAGGTTTAATTTTTCCTGTAGTCAGTAACATCCTCTTCAAAGAGTGTCACAGTATGCATTTTGTAAGAAGTTATAAATATCCTTTAAACTCCTCTAAATCTTTTAAAAATTATTACTTAACATCCATTTGTGAGAAAAACTGAGATATAAGTTCTTGACCATCTGAAAGAGCAAGATTTTGACAACAAGAAAAAGAGCAGAGATAAGAAAACTCTCTAGTTCTCCGTCAGAGGCTGATGACAGGGTGAAACAAATTCACAAAATTAACAAAATTAACAAATTAGCGAAACATAATATGGGGAACAACACAGGCATAACAAGGGAACAAACTCCCTTGCTAAAGGTTCTCTCATACCAAAATCTTTTTTTTTGGGTGTATTAGCATAGAACTTAGCCACTTATTTCATTCTAGACAAAGGCTAAAACAAGATATGGAGGTATAAAGATGTTTATTTTGAATGTTATTATATCTTTTTTTTTCTTTTTCAAAGCATATAAACAAAATATTATCCACGATAGAAAGTTATTTTGAAAGAAAACATGAAAATTTAAGGTCAAGCAGACCTCCCCAAAAACAAAGAAAAGCAAGAAATTGGTCACTTCACAAAGCACAAGCAAAACAGCCGTAGGAAATCCATATGAAAGATTTGTTTAAACAATATATAAACTCTGGTCTAAGCTTCATAGATCTCTCCAAAAGTCAAGCTAAGAGACAACATGTCTCTGGAACATAACAAACATTTCTGAAAGTTCTTTCTGTTCTCTCCACCTCTCAAAACACTGTATTTTGCTGTCTTAGTAGGAATTAACACTTTAATTGGCTCTGGCCACTTGCTTACTACCAGAATAAACATAATGATGAACCCGAAGGTGAGAAGTTAAGGAACAGCCAATGAGGCAATTAGGCAGAGAGCTCTGTGGGAGGCAGGAAAATGCATCATTACTAATCTCCTCAAGCCCCATTTCAAGTTTTGGGGGCAATTCTTTTATTTTCAAGCCAAAAGCCATACACAGTTGGGTTCATAGCCTTTTTAACCTTTTAATATAAAAGGCTAAACATCTAAGGGAGTTTAAAAACTTTTAAGGAACTACCATAAACCCTAAAATATGACATAATCTTGTCTGTTCAATCAAGTTCATCAGATTTAAGAAGCAATAAATTTATTAGATTCTCTCTTCACACCTCCACTCTCTTTTCTATTTTGAAGGGTCAGGAAGGCAAATTATTTCCAGGCTACACGGGATCAAGTAACTGAAAATAATCACATGTATGTAAGCTACACATTTTAACAACAGATTCAATTTGACAGCAGCAGAAAATGCAGATTCCTATGAGGAGGTACTATTTTTCTAGACCTATGCATACTTCAAAGAGGGCAATCACACAAGGATCAAATATCAACAGTTCTTTTTCCATGAGTTTTCTTATCAAGTAGGGAAAAAAGTACTTCAACAATCCTCAGGTCTCAGTGACCTTCTAATGCCCAGATCCATAATAAGAACTCTGTAAAGTTGAAGCTCTAAGTTTCAGAGTCCCCAAATAGTGATCCTTTCTCCTCCAAAACTAGCTTTCTGAAGTAGTTGTATGAACTGCCTTTTTAAGGGATTTTTCCAATTAAAACTAAGGTTTAAAACACAAGTAGTTTTCTGACATAATTACTTTCTTATGGCTTTCCAGCAATTGAACATGGACTTTAAATCCTCTTACAGGCAAAGCTGAATGGTTTAAGTAATTGTTTTTGAAAGCACACAAATGATATGCAACTACTCTTCAGTATCTTTACAGCATCAAAAGAGGTCTCAAATAAATGAAAATTTAACATACATACACAATCTCTCTTCCATATTCATCCACATAGTATAGTCCAGCTCCATTCAGATGGTCCCCTAAGGTTTTGGCTCTCTAGAAAGAGTTAAATATCTGAAACAGACCCTTGTCATGTTCATATATTAGTACTGTTTTCAAAGGGCTGTTCAGAGGATGAAGACTGAGAACAATGCAAATTCTCCACTCCATGCTCAACTAACAAAGCATCCAATCAGTTCCCACTGAGTTCCAGTTCATTTTGTGTCCAGATGTAAGTGATTAACAGTACATTGTTTGAAACTCAATTCCACATCTGTTCTTCTGTGGGACTTGGAAAACAGATGAAGTTTTCTGACAATTGTTTGCAGAGTAGATAATTGCAAGCATGTGTAATACTATCCCAAAGTGCAAAACACCATGAGTCTAAGAAGCTTTTTTTGCTGAATGTTTTTGTTGCTTTTCTAAGTAAGATAGAAAAATAAGATGCTCTTGGATGGAAATTATTAATACATTCATAAGAAGTCATCATCTATACCTAAGAAGGCAAAGCAAATAGAGACTTTCTTTCTAAAGATCATCATTTCACATCCCAGTATACTACCCAGTCAGCAAAAATCCATATGGCCTATCACTTTTAAAAGTTATGCAGAAGTGGCAAATTCCTGAAGAACTACAACACACAAAATACATTGTTTTGTCATGGAGCATTGTAGTAGTGAGAGAATTTTCTGGACTATGACAGTTGGCATCTTTTGAACAGATCACAGATTTAAGAGATATGGGTGAATTTTCTTTTGATCTCTAGAAAATGTGGGTAAGCACAGAAAGGAAGACTAGATAGCAACTCTTCCCTGTATTTGCCAAAACAAATGCAGACAGCATCAAAGCATATTGGGAAATGCTAGGCTCAAGAAAGCACTTCTTCTATGCAAGACACAGTTATACTGAAGAAATCTGACACAGTTTGCTATGGATGCTTAATTCCATATTGCTAAAGAAATTATGTAACAAATTACAAAAGAAACGACCCACTGATAGCCATTAAATGTAACAAGTGTTTCCTCCAGTATGTCCTCAAGATGTAGAGCAGTAGAAACTATGAAAACATCAGTCCAAATTTCCTCGGTATTTTAGGCAACTGGCTAATACTTCTACTGACCAGATAGTTCTAACTACTTTATTTATGGTCTTATGATATCACCTTGGACCTTCATCTGACCTCCACATACAACAAGCACAAGAGTTACATTATCTACACTGATTGAGAAAAATTCACAGGGAGGGCTCAGGGTAGATAAAAGACACTGTTTTAAAAAAACTTTTCCCAATTAATTCTGAGATTAAAGTAAACTGCT
Organism: Serinus canaria; assembly: GCF_022539315.1. Classification (NCBI taxonomy): domain Eukaryota; kingdom Metazoa; phylum Chordata; class Aves; order Passeriformes; family Fringillidae; genus Serinus; species Serinus canaria. The sequence goes on from NC_066343.1 coordinate 53,013,394, forward strand.
GAGACTAGCTTATTTTGTTAGAGCATGGTGGTAAGTGTGTTTGACCCCCTAATGGGCCATTCACTGAAGAGCTGGACTTGATGATCCTTGTGGGTCCCCTTGCAACTCAGAATATTCTGTGATTTCATGAACTATTAGTTAGCTATATATAAGAAAGCCTCTGAGAAGGGCCAAAATTTCAGTTCAGTCACATACAAATAAACCAGATACTGCTGCCAAGGGCTACCATGGTACTCTGATTTCCCAAATACTTGGTGTTTTCTTAAAAAGGCTCATGTCTGAGATATGGAATTACCTCATACGGGAAAAGGTGTTTTCAAACTTTTCTACGCCATCATTATCATAAAAAAATATGGACGAAACCAGAAGCTCAAAAAAAAAGCCCAAAAACCCCAATCCAAACAACCAAACAAAATCATAACATTTTATTTGTAAAATAAGAAAAGTCATTATTTTTAGTTCTGTTACACACATGTATGCATACACACACAATCCCCAGTACTGGTGAGAGTGGAAACCAGGTTAAACGTGGGTAGTTCCATGTGGCAGTGTGTCACAGCAGATGAAGAACAAGAATGAGAAACAGAGAAACTTCCTAAAATCAAAACACAAAAAGGTACAGAAGAAATCAAATTCAAATAACAGAATTCATATAATTTATGCAAAAATAAGCTATTCAGATAAGGAAAAAAAAGGTCTGCCTTCTACAGAAAAGGACAGTGATGGGTTCTAAAAGTATTCTCATCAACACAATTGCTGACACTCCTTAATTAGGACAGCCATTTAAAATGCATATGATAACCAATTACACAAATTAGAAGGCATGAAGGGGATGCACTACATATTATAATTATAAATTCTCATTTTCATTATGTAACTTACAGAGCATCAGAAAGGCAAGATTTATAATGCAGAGCATGTGATCAGACAGCATTGTGCTTTCAAAGAAATGTTCCTAACAAATCTGAACTAAAGTCACTACAACACTAAAAGGATAGGCAATATAGCTTTGCTAAAGATTAAAATACAACAAATATCCTTAGTTATGCAGAAAAAGTAGGCAGGTTGTGCAGATATGAATGCCATTCCATCAACAAACTGCAAACAATAATGACTTCAAGTTTTACTCTATGATTACAAATATATTTATGTAAAGAATCACTGAAGGCTTTCTGAGGCAAGTGAAGATCAGGCAAGTTATTAACTGTCTGCAGTGAGTATTAGGTGAACAAATGAAATTCCCTGCTACGCATACAATCCTGCTGATGTCAGGACAGCACCAAAGCTAAGCATCCATGCTGCTGAGTTATGCACCAGTCCTGAGCAAGTCCACTTCAGGTGCTGGGAAATGTCAAGGAAGACTCTTCATTCTTCCATGTGCTGTGGGCACTGAAAGAGAGGTACTCCTATTTTTTTAGCTTGAGTACCCTCTGCTAACACCATTTTCTAAAATACTTCTGCATAAATATAACATACACATGCATATATAAAAAAAAACCCCAAAAATCAAAAAGCACCACATCCCTATATTTATACCCAAAAGGCTACAAGCATATCTACTTTAAAGACTGCTATAGGACTTCTCTCTAATTGTGACCAAAAAGCTAAACAAAATTCAATACACATACTAGTCCCATGGGTCTCTTCCACTTTGTCCTTCTGTAATTGTACTAAAAGCTTGTCTGGAGTCTCTCCCTCAGGCATCTGGAGTTGACACTTCTCCTATTTATCTAGCAAAAGAAAGGTCTCCTGCTTCTTCCCTGCCAATACCATGAAGAATTTAATGTATCTGCAGGGACTCAAAGCTTGAAACTCGATCCACTATTTTCATAAACCGATTCACAGATTTACACCAAGTTTTTTGACTTGAGAGCAAAGGGCTTCCATAGAGCAATTTGGGGCTAGATTAAACCACTCATGTTTCCATCAGTGGGGGAGGGAGGAAGAGCACCATAACATGCAGCCACCAAATTGATTTTAACATCCTGAGACAGAAAAGAAATTCCTATTGAAGTCCCTTCACACCTTCTTAAAAAATCACAGCAGATATTTAATAAGTCCTGTGAAGTAAGAAGGGATGAACACAAAGCAATAAAGAGCAAATTGAGGAAATAAAATAAAATGGGAACCAAGAAAAGAATTTGTTTTTACTTTGCAGGAGGGAAAACAGTGGTTTGGAACTTAATTTTACTCCATACCAATACAATGGTATGGTATGGATACATACAACGATATGGATAACTATGAAGAAAAATCAATGGAGAATTTGCATCAAAGGAACATTGACGTGCAAAGCTGAACCAATTCCCCTTTTCATATCTACATAAGATGACAGGTACTCAACACAGAAGGACATACTATTCTATCACATATACTGAGGAACCTGTCAAATGCTCAACATCACCTTCGCTTCTATTATAACAATAAGTAAACTGAGCAACAGTAAGGCTAGTTATTCTAGCTTTAGGGTTTTTTTGAGAATGGAGTACTACTTTGACTGAAAAATTGCCTGGTTGTGCAAAATAGCATCTTCAGTTTCTCTGAACCTCTAAAAGTCTTCCATTAACACATCAGCCAAATGTCCAAATGCGTAAAACATGGAATCTACTTATATTGAAAAAGCTTTATCCCAGGCTTTCTGAAATAGATAAAAAATTTATAGCAGGCTTTCTGCCAATTATTTAAACAAATAGAAGATGATAGCTCTCAAAGATGGAGTTCTTTTTGGCCACCACAAATCAGAGAGAGCTGCTAGTCATCTATACAGAGTCTTAAATAATATGAAGTCTCAAAGAATATTAAACATCTTTTTAATTGATAGGGTACCCATCACTGAGATCCTAAAAGCTGTTTTCATCTTCCAAATTATGATCAAAGTCACTAAAATATCTCAGAATGCTAGGATTCAGAAATATCATTTTTTCATTTTTAAGGAAGAAGCAGGTTGTTATAGAGACTAATCTAGAAGCACAGCAGAATACTAAATTCATCACAGGACAAAACTCTTGGTTTGCATATAATGATGTAGTCACAAAAATCACAGAATCACAAAACAGTCACAGATGAAAGGTAGCGCTGGAGATCACCTTGGTCCAACCCCCTTGCCAAAGCAGGGCCACCTAGAGTGGTTTTTGAAAGTCTCCAGAGAGGGAAAGTCAGGAACACGTGGGTTTTGAAAGTCTCCAGAGAGGGAAAGTCCAAGGACTTCCTGGGCAACCTGTTCAGTGCTCAGCCACCCTCAATATAAAGAAGTTCTTCCTCATATTGAGGTGGAACTTCTTGTGTTTTTTGCCACTGGTCCTTGTGCAGCATCTGGGCACCACTGAAATGTTGGTCACCATCCTCCTGGCACCTGCCTTTGAGATATTTATATGCATTGAGGAGATCCCTCTCAGTCTCTTCTTTTCTAGACTAAACAGGCCCAGCTCCTTGTAGGTGAGATGTTCCAGGCCACTCAACATTTTTGTGGCCTCTACTGAAGCATAAGGATTGAGGATGGACATTGGAAACACAAGCTGCATGTAAGAGGAAGACGGTTTTCACTAGCAAGAATTATGTGTCATTACAAGTCATAGGCAGGATAGCCTTCACAAACACTGAATGCCCAGAAAGGACACCAACATGCTAGAATAAACACTGCCAAGTTTCTGCAACTTCTTCCGATTTTCTGGAAACAAAGTTCATCTAGATAAGGCTATTTAAGATTTTCCACCCAGGTGCAATGTTCAAGCTCGCAAAATTGCAAGTCATTTACAGGAAACGCAACTTAAAAAAATTCAGTCATTAAACAGTATCTGTCCTCTCTTTGTCTTCTGAATACAGTATATCTGCAATATTTCAGCACTTACAAGGGGCATGTAAAAAAGAGGGAGAGCAATTTTTTACACAGGCACATAGTGATAGAACAAGAGGAATGGTTTTAAACTCAAAGAGAAGTTTGGATTAGATGTTAGAAAGAAATTCTTTCCTGTGAAGGTGGTGAGGCACTGAACAGGTTGCCCAGAGATATGTGAATGTCCCATTCCTGGAAGTGTTCAGGGATGGTGCTTTCAGCAACCTGGTCTAGCAGAAAGAGTCCCTGACCATGCCAGCGGGGTTACAAATAGATGATTTTTAAAGGACCCTTCCAACTCAAACCATTCTATGATATTTTTGTTAAAAATACTTTAGATACTAAAAGTGGTTTTAGAGAGAGACTAGTCATAAGCACGTTGATGAAAGATTATATTTAACTCAAAATTCACTTGAACTTTAAAAAGAGACACAGAAACTAAATAATGTTAATTTCTAGGTGTATATTTCAGGCATTTGTAACATTTCTCTCAGATATTCATGTGAATTAGTATCTCTTACAACAGGTTATATATAGTACATATATAGTTATCTGCCACACATGTTCTTCTGAAAGACTGTACATCTAAAAGAAGGGTTTAATCTCTTTTTTTCAACTCTTACAGCCTAAACTGTTTGCTTTTAATGAAAGACAAGTAGTTTTGGACTAAATGACAGCATACATTGCTATTATGCTTGGCTCACAAATTTATGTGCCTAATATAATGGCTTCCCACAGACTCAATCGGGAGCATCCTGCTCCTGAAACAAGTATTTTTTTAATTAATAGAATCAAAGATTAATTAACTAAATGCTACTTCATTTTCTCTAATCATCAACATTATTGTCTTTCTAAATAACACTCAGTATTTCTGTGATCACATTACAATCAAACTCCAAAAATATTTGTATGTGATTTTAAAAGGCTTATCAGGGAACATTCTTCCTGATCACTTTGGATTCCTCAATCATTTTTTCTCACAATACTAAAAATCCATTAAAGTGGACCAGAAGTAAAGAACCTGAGAGGCCATAGATGTAGTTTCACCTATCCTTTAGTCGTACCTGGGGTTTTTCTTCATACTTTGAATAATACTAAGATGCATATCACATTTGGCTTGTTAAAATTTATTGCCTACAATTATCAGTGAGCAAGAATGAAATTAAGAAGTAGCTGCTACTATTGCAAAAGGAAAATAGAAACCTCCTCCTTCTGCATCTTCAAAATCAGAAGCTCTGTGGAGCTTTTGTAAAATTATATTTATTTAAAATAATAATGTTAGGCTACAAAAAGCAGGTTCTTCATTAAAGTAAGTATTCATAATTTTCTGGTTTATCTCAGTATTGCAGCCAAAAATCTTTTTATTGAATTAATTCTAGTTCATTTAAAGCTTTAATTTAACTAATAGTATTAACTACCTACCACTGAACAATTAAATTACTAACATTCAAGGGCACTACTACTCTGGTGTGCCTTTTTTGGTCAAAGACTATATTGCAGCACCACAGTCTGACTGAAAGGCAAAGCCCTGCTTACTGAAAATTTTTCTGAAGTTTGTTAAATGTCCATTTGCATTCAAATGACTAAATTGCCAAGACAATAAATTGCTGAAGAGTGAACACAATGGACTGCCCAAGAGATGCTGTCTGACGATGACTCTGCAAGATATGCTGGATCTTCACACCTGTGATTCTGTGATCCAGCAGTGTGTGGACAAGACTTAAAGAAGTTCTTAATAGCAATGAACTGGTTAGATACAAATGCAAAATTGTCTTTCAGACAGGTAAAATTTAACCTGCAGTACTAAAGAGCCTGTGGCCCAACAACTCATCTCTATACCAACAGCCTGGTCATAGACAAAAATTCTGTTTATTTTTCCTTTCAGCTCTATGGGAAACACCCATTTCTTTGGGAATTTCATCCTAGACTGATAAGCTACTCCCATCTTTCTATCTGTATGAAAAGACAACCTTGTTCAAAAATTCTTTTGAACCTTAACTTTGGAGTAAAGTTTTTCAATTTGTGGCACAGATTATCTAAAGTGAAAATGTCATAAGGTTATTTAGCATTTAGAAAATTATTAAAAAACAGAATGAGAAGGAAAACTATAGTGGCAGAATGAGCTTTCTTACTTATAAAGGCAAAGAGAAGCAAAAATCCTTCTCTTTAACCATTTCATAATATCTGTATAAAACAAATTTGTCTAGATTTTAAAACAAAAGTCTTTGCTATACAATTCAGCACAAGATGATAATTATGTAATACTTCCAGCAGAAAAACAGAACAACTTAGAGACTTGTGCATAAAAGTTCTGAGGCCAACCATGGGGCCAAGAGAAATTTTTAATACTCCTACAAAACAAACAAAAATCTTTCACAGCATCTTGCTATGCCATATTTATGCAGCAGTCAAGTATGACTTTTAAGCCACAATTAACATAAGTAATAAATAGTAAGAACTGATACTTAAAGCTATTGCCTGAGAATGAGAAAACAAAAAATTGCTAGTGTTTTTTTCACATAGAAGAATACAGCTCTTTAGTAATGAGGCTGTGTGCAGTAAAGAGTTGAAAGACACTCATCATGAGGAAGGAGAAATAAACCCCTTTAGTCCTTTACAGTTTATATTGCTTATTGTATACATAGGTTGTGTAAATTACTACTACTTAAAGTAAAACATTAATTCCTAAGAAAGCAGGAAGAACACACTTCCTTCATTGAAGTGTTTTGGGTAAATAATATGCTTACATTGTCCCAAACAGTTTTTAAATTAAGTATTTCTATTGCCTTTTACAAAACAAATCAATTCCTCTGTTCAGTCAAAACAATACCTGTAAATTAAGAGTACTTTCCTGGTTCAACACAATGCCAGTGGGATTTCCATTTGTTTCCTGCTTGAGTTTTAAGGGAGAGTTTTTCTGATAAATGCATCTTTGCTATTTATTTGTATTACACACACACAAAAAAAAAGTTAAGGATTTCTGTCTGTCAGACAGGCAAGATGAGTGTCTCAGCCAGATGAGGGACAGCAACTCTCTTCACATACCTAACACCATGAAAATCCACCTAGCTGAGATGTTCTGATGTGCATATAGTTCATTTTATATGTTATGCATTTTAACTTCACACCAAATTATTTTCCTTTTCTTTCTTCCTAAATTCAGACACAAACTATGCTGCAGCCACCAAAACCAATCACAACCAGCTGCCACAGTGATTTCAAAAGTATACTTTGCCCTGAGAAACTAGGCTAGCAAAGTAAAACTGGTTTAATACCAGTAAGCTCATGGATATCCTTTCATGGACACACATACCAGGTTAAATTTGTGATACTAGGTCAGCTTGCAGCAATTTCCTGTCTCACATCCCCCCCAATACAAATACAAAAAGCAAATGTTTAGATCAAAATGAGATCCATGTAGTGGTCTGCCACTGCTCAGTGTTTAAGGCCGCAAGATCTGTGTCTGCAAGAGAGAAGGGATCTCCACTCTGTTCTCCTCCAGTGCTAGTAACACAATCAGGGCCAACATCCCTTTCCCCAGCACACCAAGAGGGCTCAGCTCCCAGCTGCGCACTGGCACAGCTTCGGCAGGACCAGACAGAGTGGCCTCATGCTAACAAGCCAGTTCCAGCCCCTCTGGCCAGGAGAGGTGGGACAATCTGAACCACCCCAAAGAAAGGACAGAAACATACCTTCACAGCCAAGATCCCTAATGATTTGTTGACACACGTGGGGAGCGGAACAACATCTTAATACTCAAGTAATGCTTTTTTTTTTTCCTTTTCCTTTGCAGAACAATAATGCGGTAATTTTTTTTCAGGAAAGGGTTACAATTCTGGCTTCACTTCCAAGCCAGTAAAGTGTGAGATCATGGGGAAAAGGTTTCTTCCCCTCAACATCCTTGTCATGGACCATTTACTCCTCAAGGAGATGCAGAGTCTGAAATATACCAATGTATTTTCCTCCACATTTTAACATCTTTGTTCCGTGAGGCAAGAAAGAGATGTAAATTTTTTAAAAATTACTTTAAAAAGAATACAAACACATTTTATTTTCACAGCAATATTATAGACTATACACACGTTGCTTGCAGTTCTCCCACACCTGAATGCATCTGGTGACCAGATAAAGAAATTAATGTACAGCCAAGATGCCTCACATGCATGCACTGCTTGCTTTTTAGAAGCTTTCATTCTGCTTACAATCAGCCTCCTTCAGCTGTGTCTGGCCTCCCAGCAACAATATCTCTACCCATTTCAATAGCTGTTCTCTCTCTCTCTCTCCACTCTGGCAACCCACCCACCATGACCCATTCCACCACTATTTTTAAAGGGCTGTATCAATGGCTTTTATCTTTGTTCCATTTCCAGTGGAAACTAAAATTTCTGGAAATTTTATGCCTCCAAACAGCAGCAAAGGAAACTGATTTTATCCAGTGTGTGATTCTTCCTTCAGTCTGCCCATCAGGAGCCACTGAATTCAGCAAGTCACCTACTTGCAGACATATGGACCAGTTTCTCCACCCAAGTTCCCTCACAGAATCAATATACAGAAAAGGGACGTAAAAACAGTTGCAAAGATACAAAGAGTTTATAAAACCATAAGAGTTTCCTAACATAATCTTTAGATTGCACATAGAGAAATTGCCCAGTGCTGTACAAAGACTACTAATCAATTTAAAATCCTTGCTGAAATGTATACAACAGCTTAATAATTTCAAGATAACAATAAAAAGAGGGAGCATATGTGTCGTTCTTTTTACTTTCATTATATAGTTTTAATCTCTGTTCTAATGTATATTCAGAAAACAAAGGGCTTAGCTAAAGCATACATTTTCTAGAGAATTATTTTTAGCTTGTTTAACATTGAAGGAATTCACTACAAGCTCTCCACAGCATGGAACAACGTTCCCACCAGTCTCTCTGTTACAAATTAATGAAAAGCTGACTGCTCATTCTCTGCCTAAAGGCATCTACCACGCATCATAAATTTCAGTCATGGGCACTGAGGAGCAGATCAGGGTACAACCTTACCAAAGCAGTGCAAAGGAAGCTCTCCACATTCATTGCAGCAAGAGGATACCCTAAGCCTTCCACACAATTAGTTCTCATGTACTCTCCTCTTTCTCTCATTACCAGATGTCACCAAAAGCATCACATGGCGGACAGGCTCACTGACCCTCTTTAAAGCACAGTATGCAGGACAAGCTATGCGCTTTTAACAGCCAACTCCGCTGCTGAAATGTCATGTTGAGTTCGAAGGAAAGAAAAAGTATCAAGTATTTGCAAAATTGTATCAAAAAGACTCAACAGTGATCTTTCCATTAAAGGCCTACTCTAAACAAAACCTATGAAGTGTTTTGGCTGTGTACTTTGGAACAATGCCTAGAAAAAAGGCTACAAAGACCCCCCCCCCCCCCCAACCAAACCACTGCTCTTTGACTGGTATTTATCAATAGAAAAGGAAGTATAAAATTATAATATGAAATCACTTGGTTACACAAAAAAAAAACAACAAACTCTAAAGAAACAACAAAAATGTTATATATGATAAATAAATTTTTGAAAGCACTAAATACTGCTTTAATTCAACTGCTCCTGCTTATGTGTGAATAACTTTAGGCTGTTACTGGATACTGGAAAATGACTTAATTTTGAAAGACAAAGCAAATTTAAATACTATACTAAATTCAAGGCTTATAAGCCTTGTCAGTCAGAATTCTCTGTTTCCAAAAAAAGGGAACACCTTACAATTTCAAACAGAGAAGAGCCAATGGACTGTAATACTCTTAACTTGAACACTGTGTAAATTATTAGACAATAGTACAAGCTATTTACTAAAAAACCACCCACATTTTAGCTCATAATTTATGATCCCAGGGCTAGAATGCAATAGTATACCTGCCAAAACTCATCAATTGCTTTTGATTTCTGTATCTCAAAACAACATTGATAAATGTGCAGAGGAAAAACCCACAAAACATTTTCCCTTGATTTTAAGTGTAGTTTTTCACAGCAGGCCACATATTTGTCCCACCTTTTGCCTGCCAACCTGGCCTATTCTGCATTCTGGCAGCCTTTCCTGGAAATTCGTCAAGGTATGCAGTTCCAGGTTTGCACATTATAGACCATCGCAGGGTCAGCACAGACTTGGAACTTCTAGCCTGGAGTTGAAAACTGCACAATATACAGTATCTTTCATGCAACCTAGCAAGGACGGATGAGTCATCTCTTCAATCCTTCTCATGCTAAGGCTCCTAATACAATATATGAAGAAATCACACAAAACAAAGAGAGCTTTTCATCAAATTTTGGAGGAGTGAAGTCTGAATTTTTTTAGTTAAAATTTATAGTGTTTGTCTGCTAATGGAAAACTTGCATCTGAAATAAACCCTTATATGGCAAAGATTTCCTCAGCTATGGAAAACTAATTAAAGCAAGCAGATCCCTGAGCCCTACTACTAATGAAGCTTACTGTTGTCAGATTCGTGCTTCACAGCTGATCAAGCTTTGAGAAGTCTGCCTTTCTGTTGGTGGCTGAAATTAATCAACTGAACAAAGAAATTACACAGAGAAAGAAGCACCTACAGATCCCAGCACAGAAACCCAGGACAATGCCTTGCATCAGGACTGCACAAATTACACTGGCCGGAAGGTCTCGGTGCTATGCACACCCCTTATCCCCTATCACCACAGAATTATGTGGTTTCCAGGCAGAGGTGAAACACTAAAGAGGACTCAGACACTTCTCCATCACGCCCCGAAAGCCTCTCTGTTGCATCTTCTCCCAGCACCCACTGCCTCATGCTCAACATGCTCACAATTCAGCAGTGCTGCTATGCCCAGCCCTTCCCACCGCTCCCTGTTCTGTAATACTCTGCACTGCACAGTGCTAATGCACAAACCAAAGCTGCCACAACAAACACCCACAGTGCCCCTTCCACCACTGTATGCCAAATACACTCACTCCTTCATGCAAGGCCATAAAGGCACAGCATTGCTGAATGGGAACTAATCGGGCATTTGATAAACCACAGACAGGCTCTTATGCAGGCCAGTAGGGAAAACAAGAGGCACAACTGGACAGCCAGGACACCTGGAGAGAGTCTTTTTACAGGCTCAACAGACTGGTCACAGTTCAGATCCAGTTCATGACCAGGTAAATGGATGATTTTCCTTGGAATGAAAAGCAAGTGTGTGGGGTTTTGTGGGAACTCAGAACATCACTCCTGATGTCCAGAGCTACCGAGAGAACCCTTGGGGGTCTCGGAGGTCTTAGAATGTTGCCAAAAGCACTTGGTGGCTTGATTTTGATCCATCTAGGGATGTGCCACCGACGTATGAGAAGATGGAACCTGTGGGAATTACCCGGGTGTGAATGGTGAAGGGAAAATGTAGTTATAGAGTAAATTACAGATTTTGGGGTTTCTGTACAGGGGGGTTATGGAGGCAAGATGGAGGAAACAGGGCAGGTCACAAGACTCTTCCTCCTTCTTCTTGTCATCCATCTTCTGGTGTTGTGTTGGCACTTGGGGATTGGTCTGGGATAAGAATGTATCCGGTGACGAGAGTGATAGGTATTGGGGGTAAAAAGTAAATATGACATACGTAGTTTTTGTTATAAAAGATGTGCCCGCCTGGGGGTGGCCAGAGTGCCTTTGGCTGCCGTGCTGGTCAGATCCCAGTCGGGCAGAGAAGGGACTTTACCGATAAGATATAATAAACAATTCTGAAGACCGAAAAATCCTGGAGTCCAGACTCATCTTTTGAGACACAGCCTGCCAGAACCACCCTAAGCGTGTGTGGGGACAGAGACAAACAGCCGAACTCCACAGGGTTTTTTTAATTTTAGAGTAATTTTACTCCTATTTAAATGAAATTTATCTAACTGAATTAGTATATCAGCCTCACCAGCTGTTTGTCAACATGCTTTTCAAACAAAGTAAAATGCTATTAAAAAGATTGCCTTCATTATTCTCAAATTTTTACATAAAAATAAAGGCAGAAACCATAAAAACACAATTGTTACAAGTGCTTTTGGCACCAAAAAATGCCTGTGGAAATAACTTTCATGAAATTACAGCAGCCACTGTTAATGACTATGTACAGCACACAAAGGGAGGAACTTCAGTATTACACTACTTGAAGAAATTATCATAATTTTCACAATCTCATTCCTCCTTAATTTATATATGTCATCTAATCCGTAATTCACAGGATCTTAGTTAATTAAAGAAATCTTCACTCAGTTCTACTGATAACAAAGTAAAAAATGTCAGTGCTTTGGCCACCAAGTGGATGGTCGTACTTTCCCAGTCTTGTGAGATTGACTCTTCATCAGAAGACTGTCAGACCTTCCAAGCCTGAAGTGGTTAGAAGTCTTCAGCAAATAAAAACTACCAAGGAGAAGAGTACAAGAGGTTGACAGAATGACTGATGCATGGAAAAATCAACGAGGATCCATTTCTCAAAGCAAAATCAAGTGAGCAGGTTACTATAATGATGGATCTGCAATAAACTAGGAAATGCTTTTTCTTTGCAATGTACACCTGAATTACAGAATCATTGCAGCAAGACACTGGACACACATAATGCACAAACAGACTCAAAAAAAACCCCTAAATTCTTGAATGACAGACCCACTGCTGGTCATTGAAAACACAAATGCCTGTGTTCAACCAAGGACACTCCTAAACCACTAATTAAGGGACCTAACCATGGGAAAGAATTACTACATATACTTCATGCATTTCTTACATTTTTCTCCCTAAGCAAGTTTATTAGCTGCTTTTGGAAAGAGTATGAAACTAAATGGACACTTGGCCTGACTGGAACATGCCTAGTTGTCTGTTCTCATGAAATAAAGGAAAATATGCCAAATACCAGATGAAGGCAGACAAACCAACAAGCACAGAATGCATGCCGACATTAGACTCTTTAATTTTCTACTGGTTTACAACCAGCATTAATCACTATTTCTGTGAATAGCATGATATAATGTAAGATACAACAGATTTAGACAGAGTTATGTATAATTATTGTGAGAAACAAAAATTGCAAATAAGAAAAATTATTTTGCTTGTCTCATATGTGTGATTTTATTCACTACTGGGAAACAAGCCATGATGCATAGCCAACTCTGAAACAGGAAAACAAATTAGGTACAACCACTTTCAAAAGCCAAGGCTGTATTCCACAAAGAGGTTACATTTTGGTGCAGTTTTAGAAAGATTTTTTAATTCAGTGGAAATTAAGCCTGGACAGGTGGACCTCATACCTGAGGAACAGCAAAGTATGCAACTCCCAGTATAAGGAGAAAGTAGTAAATTAAGCCAAGTTCTGTTCCCTCTGTGTATTAAATGTCTCTTTTTAATGTGGTTAACTACTAAACTTCCATGAGGATCAATAATCCCTTCAGATTTATCTGAACATCAGTAAACTTGCCAATCAAGTCTAATTACGTGGCAACGGGGTGGATTTGCGGATGTTTTAGGGATTTATTTAGTGGTAGAGTTATTTATTGTGTTCTTGTAAAACAAGAAAAATTAAGTACACAGGAATTTTTCAAAACTTTTTCTAAAGATGAGGCTAAATCTGATATCTTTTCTATGGGGAAGACAACACACCAATCTAAATTTCATTTTGTCATCACCTGTTAATAATGAAATAGGATTTTGTTTTTTTGGAAAGAGTTTGCTGCCCAGATTCCATTCACTGCTATGCTCAAGAGCCATCAGAAATGACAATAACACTTCAGCCTGGAAAACTAGCATGACTGAGACTCCCTGTCTCTAGTTTTGTGACATGTGAGAACCTGTCCCTTCTAATAAACAAAAAGAAATGAGTTATTGAGAATATGCAAATGGATAAATCACACAGGAGATACCAGGTATTAGGCAGCTGCCACAGAAAATGGCATATCTAAGACAGTTCTTACTTTTCTACTATCCATTCAAATTATACTATTTTTTTTCTGCCCGACTCATAATGGAAGACAATATGTCCTATAAAGATATTAACTTTTTGTGAGAAGTCTTCCACAGCTCTCATTTTTTTTCCTGTGAGACTAAACAGTCTCTCCCTTCAGAATCTTCTTGCAGGCAATAGAATTAAAGCACTTTATTACAGCTGCTATGTGCAGTACTCTACCTAAGACCTCATCAGTGCTAAACAGAAAACAACAGCTATGTACCCTTACATGTAGCATTCCTTATTTATGTATCTCAGATGCATAAACAGGTGTATTTGTCCTTTAACTATACACTCCAGATTTTGACTCGCTAGACTGATTTAAGTTTTTATTCCTCTTCCAGGAAGCATGCAAAACATAGCAAGTTGTACTCATCTTTTGGAATTTCAACTCATTTTGTTTGCACTGTCTCTCCAAATAGTAAAAGCAATTGCTTTTCAGCTGTCCTTTTGACCACGTAAGATCCATCTAAATTTTCCAGTTGAGGCACAGGACCTTGTAGAGGAAATCTGGCCATCTGATAATAGGATTGCTTTTGCTACTTATATGTCATGACTCCTTACATGCAACAAATGGATCTATAGGGTCTGCTCAATAGCTATTTACCATATTCTCTGTGTTCTACTAGCCAAGTACCCAATAAAAATACAGAACAAAACCAAGAGGTACTGGACCCATCTGAAATGCCTTCTCAGTAGTCAGTAAACCATTAATGACACCTGGAGACCTTTTCTTTACTTGGAAACCTTTTCTCAACCACTTGAGTGTTCATTTTACAATGATTTCATGTGGAATTCCCTACCTTTTTCTACGAGTGACATGTGAGGTAGTCAAGAATATTACATATAGTCACTGCATGAAAAAAAAATAAAGTCAAGATACCTCATCTATCTACCTCTCATCTTCTATCCGCGAGGTTAGTTATATACCAAGGAAGGAAACTAAAATTGCCTGACACAGTTGGCTCTTTATAAATCTAGAATGGTTGCTTATCAATTTTATTATTCCAGAGGCACTTTTGCTATTAAAGCAATTGTTTAATAACTTGTTTAAAAAAATGTGCAGGGATTAAGGTTTCATTGACCACTTGTAATTCCTTTCTTCTTTCAGGTTTTATTGACTGGCTTACAATTCCTTTCATATTCCCCAGCACCTTTACAATATACATATACATATACACATATACATATATTTATATTTAAAATAAATAAAGAAGTAGGGAGTGTAGGTTCACATTTGCCCCTACCCAGTCTTCTGAAGACTCTCCTGTTGTTTCAAAGACTCTCTGAATATTTGGACTAGTACCTGACAAAGAGGTAAATTATATGTTGAGTTTTTAGTTTAGTAATCTTCCAGTTCTTATCTGAGCTATTAAAATCAGTGAAAGAAAAACATAAGTTGATCACACCAGACCTTAAATAGAAGAGAGGGAAAAATTATGAGAACTGGACCTCATTAAGAGTGATTCCTGGCTATCTAGAATAAAAAAAAAAGAACCAAACAAACAAAAACAACAACAAAAAAACCCCACACAAACAAGCTCCAACAACAAACCACTAGTTTTAAGCACTTATAGCCCCTAAGGCAGTAAATGTTTGTAGTTGGTTGTTTGGGCTTTTTTCTTTGAACTAAGATAGTAAAAAAGTGGTCTAAGCCACCAACCTTATTGCTTAGCTTCAAAAGCCTGTTGAGAGGCAATAAAACAGGGTTGTTCAATGAAGCTTCAAAAAAAAACTCCTGTGAAAAACTTACTAAGCCCCTTTGGGCAGGTTTGGCAAGTGAAGATCTACTCAGGTATTGCCTTGATCTACACTGCTGGGCAAGTGCAGGAAGCTGGTGTCTCCACTGTTGTGGTCAAAGGTACTCCTTACTGCTATAGCTGGAGAACATTGTGCTAACCGAAGTCCTCTGCTGGTTCTCAATCGCAGTCAGCACTGTCACTTCCCTGTTAAGTTTTCCCAAAATGTCAATGTAACCAGCCAAGACACAGGGAATGCAGCAGGAGGTGCAAGAAGGCACTCTGTCTTTCTGCACCTGCCTTGAAGTAAATGGAAATGTCAAGTTACCTAGCAGGTGGGCTACACACTGTATTCAGCACACAAAAACACGGCTTCACTAACAGGTATTGTTACACACCAATTAGTTAAAGTGACCTACTGGTACTGCCAGAAACCACTTCATCCTTTGTATACTTATTTAAATAATTTAATTATAAAATGTCTCATTAACCTAGGCATATCAAAAAGGTGTTCTCATGTCTCTTCCCCTCTTTTGTTTTTAATAAAAGAAAAATTTAAGAGAAAGAAGTTTTTTTAAAGAAAAATAAAACCAAGAGCAAGAGACACCAATAAAAAAGTAGGTCCCCAGTTATGTCAACACATACAATTTCTAGAATTTATGCCCTCTGGCTCTATTCTCCACCACTGTTTACTGACACTACAGATGCTGAGTTAACTCACATATTGTAGCTTCATACTTCCTTGTAGCCTAGAAAGTATAATATTAAAGTCCCTCCTTTTACCAGTACCCCATTGACCAGTAAAATATCTAAATTTTTTCTTTTCGCCTGATAAGCTTTGGGCTTATGATACTACTTGTTCAGAGTTTCAGCACAATTTCAGTTTGCTGTATTCAATGCATACATGGGACTTGAGAAAGTACAAGGCCTCACATCTTCTGTGTGTTGCCAATACAGTGCTGTACCTCATCAGACAGCATACCAGTGGAACAGTTAATGTTTAGAATTTAGAAGAACTGAAACGAATACTAACATGCTAGAGAAAAACACAATAACATACATGGATGAAGGAGGACTGATTAACTAATTTCTTAACCCTTATTTCTCACAGACATCCATAGTGTCCTTATTTCATTAATTAAATTCAAGATTTTTTTTTTCTTTTTTTTGATCAGCAGTAGCTACTTACACCATATCATTCAACAAGGACTTGAAAAATCAACTATGCCTTAACATTAATCATCCAGAAACACAGCTGTAAAGGATTCTCAATTCACACTGGCATTAATAAGGTTAGGTGAGCAGAAATCCTTCTGTTGGGATGTGGATCAAAATTCTACTGAATAGGATCAAGGTTATAGTATCTATACTGTACTTCAATAACACTGCACTGAATTGAATTAATTGTTTTTGACTTTTTAAAGTTATGTATTACCAGAAGAAATATCACTTTCCGCAGAACATGGCAGTTGAAGAAATTGGATTGCACAGCCTCCTACTAGTTTAAGAAAAAGAAAGAGGTACTGACTGGCTGACTCTGAGTGACCCTTTGTTCAGGAGCAACACACTTGCACCAGCACACCACAGTGTGTCCATGGGAGAGAAACAGGCCACGCTGCTTCATCCTGGCCCATCCAGTTCCTTCAACTACTCTGTAAGGAACTAAAGGTAACAGAGAGGTGAGCTGTAACATACCTGCCTGAAGTACAGCGTAAGCCAAGCCAAGCATTTAACTAATTAGTTGTCTTTCCACTGCTTTAACAACAGGCACTTTCTATTAACATGATAACAAAATATTCTGGAAAAGAAAAACTATGTCAATGCACAGCCCATTCCATGTTTTTCCCTTCTACAATACATAGTTTTTCATTACGTATTTCTTTGCACAGGACTTAAATAAGCCCCTCATTTATACAGATCCTTTAGTCTAGAAGAGAGGCTTATAGTTCCCAGTTTAAACAATTACCATGATGCGTACTTGGCTATCAGATTGTCTTAGTAGACCTTAATAATTCAGAAACTTGCAGAGAAAACATCACAGAAGCAAAAATGCTAGTGTTTGTATTAAACAATGGCAAACTGAGGAGTAAGCAGCAGCACCTAGATTTACATTGTAACAGTGACCCAAATTAATTCAGTTGTATTTCCCCAACAGATGTCTCAAAACCAGTAGTAATTCCACCTCCTTTTTTAATTCTAGGATCATTTATTTCAAGACAAAACATATTTACCTGAGCTGAACAGAGATGAATGTTTTTAATAAGATTTTGTCAGACAGACCATTTTCAGAACCACAAAATATATTTATTACCCAATTAACATACATTTTTATGCTACATATTAAGATAAACTCATGTACTTGGAAAACTAATTAACATGCTTCTAATGACATGTTAATTCACGCCATTAGAAAACAAAAACATGTATTTCTGAATTGGACACCATGCCCTCCACACATGTCAACCAATTTAGTCTCCTTCATCACTGTTCTTTTCAGATTCCATGTGTTTGTACTGGTTGTTTATGTGACTACACTAGAAAAGCACTGTAACTTGTTTTATCTGAGCCAAAGAAAAACATATACATACATATGCATCAGATACATTACAACCCTACCAAAAAAAAAAAGTAAAAGCTGATAGGTCCCATTCAGAAAAACAACTTATCTGCCTTTAAAAAGAAGAAAGGAATTTGCCTTTCATGATTTCACAATACAGCCTGGCACCATATGTTTCATTTGGATTTTTCTTCTATTTTTGTTTTTCTTCCCTCTTGAAGGACTAGAGCAAGCTCTATTATGCATGGATTCAGAAACTACGAGTCAGCCAAAAGTCGCAGATCTCTCAGGATAGACATGTCCATCTGTCATTTCACAGCAGGAGAACAATAGCAGCTTCAATATAGACACAACAAGCTCAACACAATCCTTACACAGCCAGACAGAAAATCTGCCATAGCTGATAGCTAGCTGCCTTTGAAACTCCAGACAGATGTTCCTGTGTAACACCAGGATCAATTGCTGCTTTCTTGTTTCTGTATTTTCAAATTCCTCATTTTTTCCATAGCAACCAAGAAACAGTAAGTTTACTACTTGTAACCTCTACAGACCTTTGGGAAAATCACACTTCAGAAGCAACTGAACCCAAGACATAGAAGCATATTCTTTAATCTGCAATTTTTCTGCTCTTGGGGCCTATTTTAAAAGCACATTATCCATAAAGCTTGACAGAAACTGTGCTTGTATTGCATAATGATTTTCTACAGCTTTGCTTAACAGCCTTCAATTATCTTCTCCATGAATCTGTTTAAGAGCATACTGCATTGCTTCTTGACTGTTGAAAAAAAAATCCACTTAGATTTTAAAAAATTATTTATTTCATATCTGTATATCTTGAAAATAAAATTTATAGACAAAAAAAGAGAAATCTTTATAAAGCACTCTAATTTAATCTTAGAGTGGCTATGCAGAAAAAACTGACAAAGCATTGGTTGCAGTTCAAGTAAGAAAAAGTGTTACTCCTAATAGTCAACCAATTTATATGCCTAAAAATAGTCTTAGTAGACCCATCTGTTAAATTTTTGTTTCAGTAGTATACGGTGGAGGTTTTTCCGGATGAGTTTCGCTGGGTTTTGGTAACAGCAGATCTGCAACACCAGTTGCAGATTCCTCACAGTTCTCATATTTTCCAGAAGTAAACAAATTAGTCCTTTTAAACAGGATAGTGCCTGTATCCAACTGTGAAGTTTGCTTCATTGAGAATGAGCTTCTAAAATGCTGGACTTCCAGTAACTGAGGGCACACTGAAAACAGACATTTTGGCACACCTTCAGAAGTCCATGCTGGTATTTAAAATTGAGCAAACCCAAAATTAAGCAAAAGAGCCTCAAAACTTGACAAGATGAAGGCTGACAGGGGACATCATACTAGCTCACCAGTTTTTGTTCAAGAACAATACCATCTGAATTTCTTCTTTATGGACCTCACAGACAGAAAAAGGTAACAGTCCAGAAAAGGAAAGAAAAATAAAGAAGCTTGAGAAGGAGCAAGAATAAAATACTCAAGACATGAAGCTAGAAGGGATGTATATGCATATGACTGAAAAAGTGTATGCTTTTTACCACATCCAAATTCCAAGGTTTCACATCAAAAATTTATCTGTGTCTCTCAAATATTTCTGGAAATTTCACAGGCACTGGATGTAAAGTTCTTCTTAGCAAAATCAACATGCTATTTGAAACTATAACACAAACTCATTTTCTTGTAACTTTCCACAAAGATGCACTTCAGGCCCACCCAACTGGCAAAGGCAATTAAGCCTGCATCAACCGAAAGTCCTTTAAAGTTTGTTGGGTAGAAACAGTATTTAAATAAATAAAGATCTCTCAAATATCAAGACAGTTTATGTATGCCACGGCAAGGGAAAAAACTGCACGGAAAACTCTTCTAGATGGGCTTTTAGTTTAGTTTTTGGATGGCAGATTGTTTGCCCTCTTATCTGTACCGAAGCTTGGAATAGCCTGAGGCAATGAAAAGCACAAACTAAGCAAGAGTAAGAACACAGCTGGAAAAGTCAAAAGGTAAGATCAAATTGAATTCCTCACCATTAAGCAACGGGAACAACAGTTAAACCTGTCACCTAGGAAAATTAAATCTGAAATACCTGCTTTTCACTTGCATCCAAATCTGTTAACATGGTTGGTATTTTTCCTTTTACATCACCCCTTTTTGTGAAGCTATGTCATAGTACATAAGTCCTCTGTTTTCCATTAAGAGGTGTTTTCCCAAATAACAGATAATTTAAAGCATGCATCAAATAATTTCTCATTCTGAAAAACAGGCTATGTTTTAAATATTCAAACTCTAAAATTTCACTTTGCATTTCTTAGCAACTGAATTAGTTGATGCAAAGTTAGTCTGTAAAGAAAATAAAGCTTCTGGTAAACATTAGAGCTTCCCTTTTCTTCCTTACATCAGGTGCACAGATCCATTAGAATGGGCCATGTGCCTCCAGGAAGCAGACCAGAGTCAGGAAGAGTCTGCTTCTCCAGGAAGCGGAGCAGTGCAGAGTATTCCATCCTGGACATACAGTACATTGTAAATGTGTCCACCTCCCCTCTGCTTTTCTCACTTTACTGTATTCCTTCAGGTATTTTAAATATACCAGAAACATCTGCAGTAAATAAGGACCAAGGCTGAAAAGTAAAAGCACACAATACTTAACTATCACTCGACAGACAACTAGATCCTTACTTAAGTTGTACAGCTGTTCAGGGTTGAAAATTACTAAGGAAATACAATGAAGGAGCAAGAGTTTTCAAATTGCACAAGAGAATGAATGGCCATGAGAGTTATAGGAACGGTTCCATAAAAAAAAACCAATTCTTTTCCTAGGAAAGTTCTTAAATCAAACAAAATCTCACACTGGAGATTCAGTAAACCTCATGATACAGCAAGACATTTTAGTATAGTGTTGGGAGAAATAAAGTCACAATCTATAAATTGCAGGGTAGGAATAAAATTTGTGCCTTAAGGAACTATTTCATGCTGGGATCCTTGCAGAGAATACTTCTCCTGCATGTGTTAATATCATTGATATAGTACCATCATACTTTTGCCCTAAACTCTCACAAAAAGCCATTAAGGTTATGCTCCACATGTTTAACACAGTATTTAACTGCTGGACTTTACATACACCAGTACAACACTTGTTGACATCTTTCTGGAGCCTAGCTCAGCACTGTACCACATCATCAAAACACTCTTTTCAAGTCCACACAAATGTAGATGGAAGCCTGCTATTCACCAGGAAACTCCCTCTGCCAAGGTGCATTTACAGAGCCTCTGAGTTTTGTTAAACAAACCCAAGAGCAAGCAGTTCTCCAGACAGAAAAGTATAAAAACAGAGTCAGGGCCACTCTCCTGCTCCTATCTTTTGTTCCATTATGGATTATCACTGAAATTTTTGAAAAATGCAGCCTTGAAACAAAAAAAAAAAAAAAAAAAAAAATTAAAGCAAAACAACCCAAACAGTTTCCACTGTGTCTTCACGTACTAGCTGGCAGAATGGGATTATTACTAGTAGTTTCCAGATGCAAACAGACTGATCACAAACTCATTGGCAGGACTCTGTAACATCCTTTATCCCAGCTGCAAGAGCTGCTCTGCCCCCCAGCATTGTCACACAAGAACCGGTCCATCTTCCTTCATGTAAACAGAAGTAGCACATGGACAGTTCACAAAGCAATGGGAAACTGACTGCCCTGAAACAGCAGGATTGCCCTGTGGGTCAGGCAAAACTGCAGCTTCCACAGCAAGCACAGATGAACATACCAGCACATTCCTGCAGGCAGAAGTAGTGTGACACTCAGTGAGCAGTGTGTAAGTGAAGCAGACCCTCAAATGCCCTTTGCTTCAGAAGATCCCTTTAAACAGAAATTGTCTTTACTGCCTACAGATGCAGAAGTGCATGATCCCAACAGGAGACGAGGACCCAGATGGAAGACATCTTGAGTATGGCAAGTAACTCAACCTCAACCAGACTGTCTCTGCAAGACAGCAAGTATTTTGATAGATCTCAGAGTAAGTAGGTTTTGTGTCTGTGATATCACTTAACTCCGCACTGCTGACAACTGTCTTCCATTTATGTTTTTCTAGGGCACTGGCTTGTACCTGGAAACATTCATCTTAGCATGGCCGCTGCCACGTCTGCCAGTCACTCCTCAATCCAGAGTACTACTACGTACAAGGGCCACAGCACCACGTCTCCTCTTTCCATAAAGCACTACTTCTATTTCCAGGAACAGACCAGTTTATTTTCTTCTTTCCAAAACTAACATTACTGCTACTGAAATCCTGGAAAAAGAGACACCCAGGGGAGAATCAAACAGCAATAACAGAAGTTGTGAAAACAAAATGGCTTCCTTCCATCTGTGAAACACAACCATTGGGGAGGGAAAAGGCGGAATGCTTTGAACAGGAATCTCTGCAATAAGAGTTTATTTAGATGTGTCAGACAGACAGTGTCCTGCTGTGCTTGTCCCCAATTAGCTGGAATTAGAAATAAGATGGGGAGAAGATTGCAAACCTTTGATCTGAAGCAGAACAACGCCAGTTTCATGGTATCAGTCATGTCATACCCTTAGAGGCAGCCAAGCCCGAGATCTGTTCCTAAAATTCTCATACATCTTATCCTGTATCCACTGACCTCCTTTGATCCAAATGATGAGTAACATACACAAAATGATACTACCTCATAGAAGAAGATGAGACCTGCCTGTAACCCCATCGCTGCAGCTCTGGGAGCTGCTTAATTAGTTCAAAGTTTTTTGCCAACGAAAAAGGAACATCAGGGCGGGCTTCCCCTCCTCCCCTCCCTTCACTCTGCTCCTGTACCTGATAAGAGAGCACCATCTCCTTCCCTCCTCTACATCAGCATGACAGACCATCCTAAGCCTGGGTTCTTTTTGTCGCGAGTTAGTCTGGGAGACGCGGAGAGAAGGCTGATCAGGAGCAGAGCGAGGCTATGCCCTCCCTCAATTCTGGGGAATCAAGACACTGGATCACCCCCAGTACTGCCCTCCTTCAATACCATCGGAAAGGTTGCCCACCTATGGGACTTTAGAACACTAATTTGCCTCACCTGTAATATTTTTTTTAGTATCATTTGACTAGAGTTAGGCTCACACATTGTTTTTTCTGATTACTCCAGACATCTCTGCTTTCTATTATGACTGCAGTACTGCACAAGCACTCAGCCTTGGCAATGCTCATGTTAAAGTTTTCTGCAATCATGGCAGAAGAGAAACAGAAACTCAGATTTAGGACAGACCTACCTAAAAACGTTATTAGCTTGCTGGTTTATTTTAAATTACTGAAGGGCACAATTGTTGTGCCTTAAAACCATTTTCTTATTGAGCAACACAAACACGGTTAAGTTTGTAGCACACATTTCATTAAAATGAAATATCTGTTAATTAAGTAACAGATGTTACTGCTAGCATTGTGAATCCTAAGTATTTTAACACACATATTCACATAGTAACGTACAAATGCATGTACTTTACAAATGTATACATAACTATCCAACTTCAGGGACAAATGCACATTTCACAGTTCAGTTAGAAAATACAGCTCTTACACAGAATAATATATCCAGTGCCTGACACCTGTCTTCACTTATTTGAGACAACTAAGTTTAAAGCATAACTGCTAATAATATACTGATCTCCCTTTTTAAGGATACTTAATGTCATGACAAAACACAAACCTTCATCTTTCACTTCCACCAGGAAAGTATTTGAGATCTCCTAGATCCTACATGTATTTTAAACAGAGGTTTAGAATTAAAAACTTAATTAAAGAACAGGAATTTAAATGGCCTAAACTTACCCATCAGTTAACAAACAAATTTATGTGGCCATATCTGAACACACACATCTGACGACTTGAAGTGTGCCAAGAGATACAACACTTCCTTCCTGTGATTTTTAAACCTAGAGGGACAGTGAACTTAGAAAAATTTGTCCAAGCAGCACTGTTTTGAAAATCCACAGAGGTTTTCAATGATCAGCTGACCAAAAAACGTTATCTGTCATCTGAAAAAAATTATATATAATTTGAATAATCTACTTAAATGCGAGTGTTAAAATAATGTCAGAATAAACTTCATACCCAAGCTTCACTATTTGCAAGGGTGAATACCTGCTGAAGCTAAATTGTCTCCTAAAAAAAAAAATCATCAAGAGCTGCACATTGCTGAGAAACAAGCTTTATCTCTTTAAGTGGTAGCAGAGTAAATTGTGACACAGAAGGAAACTCATGCCCCAAGCTAGATAAAGAAGTCTTCTTTCAGATAAGATTTCATTTGCATCTGTGTTTAGCAGCAAATTAATTGACAAGTTCATCTCTTAAGATGGTGGAGATGTTGGGAAAAAACACCCAAACAACCCAAATCAACAAAACCTCCTACTCTTTAAAAGGGAATTTCCAGGCTTTCAAGCACAGCACCCAGTTATCACACATCCCTGGTAATAGAGATGGAACAGTCCTTCTAAAAGATGAGCTAGACACAACAATTCCTGTAATTCTAGGAGTGACAAAAATGTATGCACACAAAAACAAGCTTATGAAAGTGGGAAGGGGAAGGGGAAGGAAGGGGAAGGGGAAGGGGAAAGGTTAACGGGAAGGGTGTACCTGGTCAACTTACCTGGTACGGTGTAGGGAGCAGGGGAAGTGGGAAGGATTAACTTGATTCTTCTTCCTAGCTTTTCCTCTCCATAATAAACTCTTATTGCAGGTCTTGCAGATAAAGCCTGACAGGCCTATACTTTTACTCAGTCCTCATTTGTGCAGCATACTTTTTCCCTACTACATAAAGTGTTCAGTTTTCAGTAACTACAGGAAAAATCTGAAGCAGCCTCAAAGTTAGCCAAAATTTTAAACCCATTCACAGATGAGCTGGCTTTATTTCAAATGAACACCCTTCCAAGACTTATGTATTTGTGTGTCTGTGCATCTGTCATATATATCTCTAGTAAGCAAAACTCCACAGATGTTAATTTACCTGCATTAGTAACTTGAAATATTTTCAATGGTTTGAAAAGAAAAAACAACAAACAAAAAAACAAGCACCCCACAACACTTCTCTGACAGAAACATGAAATAAAATTAGATCCCACTGCACTTCAGAAAAAAATCTGTTAAACCCAAGAGTTCAGTCAATAAACATTAGCCCCTTACATCAAATGTAGCTTATAAATGATTAAGCTTTAACACTCACACCCCACTCTAGTAGGTCAGATAAAATCTGCTGCTTCTTAATGGCAAAATATTTCACCAGTCTGACTAATCACTTCAGAGTAGTTAACTCCTTGATTCCATGTGTTTAAAGATTAACATTTACAGTGCTCAGAAAGTATAAGCCAGTTACTGAAAAAGACTCTATTTGCAGTTCATTTCCTTTGATCTGAAAATACATACAATAGCTACTAGCCAATAACAACTCTACACAGAAATAACTTTTTTAAAGATTTATATTAATTACAACAAGGAACCTGGTGGTCTGAATTCTATATCTGATTCTTTATGATCCAAGAAACTAATTTAAACTAATTTTCTCAATTAAAATCTTTACAATCATACATAACAAAAAAAAAAAAAAATCCCTGAAAAAAATCACCTGCTCAAACATGTGAACTCTACTGCTGGACAAATCTCATTTTATTACCAAGCAAAAAGCAGAGGCTTTTCTTATATTTCTTCAAAGAGGAATACCAATTCTAGAAAGCTAAACTTAAAAAAAAAAGAATTGTTTCTGAAAATCTCTTTGGAAAAACTGACAT
Organism: Serinus canaria; assembly: GCF_022539315.1. Taxonomy (NCBI): domain Eukaryota; kingdom Metazoa; phylum Chordata; class Aves; order Passeriformes; family Fringillidae; genus Serinus; species Serinus canaria. Next base: position 53,039,274 of record NC_066343.1, read on the forward strand.
ATATTAACATAGCTCCAAGTAAGGATTTTTAAGCAAGCACCAAAAGCAAAATATATGCTATATATAAAATAATAGCTGAATTTTACCTATATAAAATAATAGCTGAATTTTACCTTTAATCCCAGCATGTAAAAACAGTTTTTTCCCTTCCATTGATAATAAAAAGCAATCAGGAACAGCAAGAAGTACATCTTCCATTGCTTTTTACTGGAGCCATTGGGTTTCAGCTCCTTGGAGATAATCAAGTCTTGAGCATGAAGAATGCATCACAGTAACAAACAAGGGATGCATCACATGACATACTTCCAACATATTCTAGCAAATAACACTTAATTCCCTTCTTCTGATGATACTGTGAGGGAAATTTCTAACACAGCTGATAATTCAGTGTGCAAAGTTAACATCAAATTGCTCATGCTTTAGAACCGGGAGGAAGCTGGTTTCTGAAATACATATCTAATGAGACAATGGGGCAGCAGCCAGCCTGCCTGCCTGCCCCACGACCCTGACAGCTCAACAGTCAGCTCTGTTGAGCTGGAGATTTCCTTTCACTACTGCCAAAATACGGTCACTTATAACATGCATTTTTTTCTGTATCAGAAACCTAGCACCAGCTTTCAATACCAGTTGCTGGTAAAAAAACTGTTCAGATTAAACATGAGATGGCTGTCATGCCTCACACTCTCCTGACTCTCTGAAGTTTCACACATTTTTCATATATTTAAAAAGTCACCTAAAACCAGCCAGGGTCCTAAGTAGAGGGTTCAGAAAGGGTAATTCCCAACTCCTAACTGCAGGCACCAGCTAAGTGTCACGAAATCAGGTCCTTTCAAAGTCCTTTTCTGTGTCCTCTTGGCTCTCTTACTCTTGAGTAGGTCAGCTTCAGTAAGATGGGAAAATCCTCCAACTCCTCACCTTCTGACACTTCTGTGACCTGGTGGTGAGGACACTTGGAGGTGGTGACTACAGGTGGGTTCCCCAGCATGCAGAGAGATGGGAACACAGATCATCCACTTTCAGCGGGAGCACCCCAACTGACAGGCGAAGGGTGGCTACAGGACTACCCCTTAAACCAATACACGGTGGGAATACAGGACAGGCACAGTTCTTTTACCTACACAGCCTCAGGAGAGAATCCCATGTTGGTAGAGATGCGCAGCACCCACCAGCCAGGTGGTAGCACCATGTCAAAAGTAGGCCGGAGACGAGCAGCAACACTGCCCATGGGATAATCCCGCAAGACTCACCATTCCCTTAGAGATCTCTGGTTCTTTCTACTGACTCTACAAACATTGCAGGCTCTAAGATCAGGTAACACGAGTCAGGTGGCAAATTTTTCAGCACTCCATGGGATCAAATGTGGACTTGCTTTGAAGCTGCACCCTGCACTTTTATGACTGAATACACTTGTATATCAATTTCTGGCAGAATTTTAAAGCATGCCATTCTGAAAGTAAATTAATGGAAGAAAAATGAGTCAAGGGAAAGATTCGGTTTCCTTTTACATGCATGACTCATTTTAATTATCATCCTGCAGGCAGATCAGTTAATTGCTAGAAAGAACTGATTATTTACTCCTTTTCTCATTAGGTAAGAGCGATTGCACACTCAGACTGAAAAAATCATAACATGAACTAAAACCAGGCCTTGCTTTATATTTCTAGAATTTTTACTTTCTTTTGTATTTTTACCCTATTTTCAAACTATATTTTTTGGAAAATAACGGTGAGTCTACACTGCTAAGGCGTGGTTTTATTTTTTTTAATATCTGAACTCTAGTTACATCAGCTAATAAAGTGTTATAGTATCTATTTTTTAAACTAAGTATCCAGATGCATCTCTAGAAGTTTATATTTAGATCAGTGAATTAGGAACACTATTTCACAGCATAACTCAGTATACAGGATTTTCTTCAAAGCATTTATCATATCAAGTTTGTTTTTATTTTACTGTACTGTAAGGAATCTCAAATTAAACTAATTTTTCAGAGAAGAGAAGAAAAGGACAGAAATTTTAACTGCTTTTCAGGGTTGTGTGATATCCCTCTGGGATTTTTTGTGGAACAAAGGAAGTCATGCCAGAAAGAGAATACAAAACTCAAATTGAGCCCTGCTGACATGGCAAGTGCTCAGCTAATGAAATCATGCCAAAACTAGCACCTATAATTAACATACAATGGAATGGCAATGATGAAATCTTAAAAAAAAGTTATTTTTCATTCTGTATGAAGGAGTGGGTGGGAAAGTATCTTTTTTTCCCTAAAGAAATCACATACATATGTTGATATTTCAGCTTGGAAATAAGACACGGCAGGTATAAATAATGCAGTCCCCCAGCTGCCATGATCTATTATTGAGGAGTAATATATTTAGAGAAATTATCTGGATTTACGAACATTCTCACTTCTGCTGACAATCTTCAAGATCGCAGTATTTCAAGGACATATTACTTCATACAGGAGATGCCTCCAAGAAAGCATTCAAACTTGTGAGTGGGCAGAAATCCTAGGCCACTGGTTGCTGGCAAGGAAAGTACTGGTAGAGTCCATCTGGCCAGCTAAATGTGGCAATAACTGCATTGATGTGGAGGTGACTGCACTGCAGGAAGGACTATCCCACAAGCTAACAAGGGCAGAAAGTAAAGCCAGGTAGGTAGAAAGCACAGGTGACTATGGCTGACATGGCAGCAGTGTTGTGTTTCAACAACTTCCCTTCCCCTTCCCCTTCCCCTTCTGCTTCCCCTTCCCACAGGAATGACATGGAACTACCGGAGCAATTCCAGAGGAGGCCTCTCACAAAAATTATGAGAGGGCTGGAGCACCTCTCATGTGAGAACAGGTGAGAGATTGGGGTTTTTCAGCCAAGAGATGAAAAGGCTCCAGGGTGCTCCACTTTATAGCACCTTCCAGTATTTAAAGGGGGCTAACTAGAAAGCTAGAGAGGGACTTATTCAGGGGCATGGAATGACAGGACAAGGGACGACGTCTTTAAACAATAAATAGGGCAAATCCAGGTTAGATGTAAGGAAGAAGGCTTTTAAAGTGAGGGTGGTGGAACACTGGAGGAGGCTGCCCAGAGATGTGATGGATTCCCCACTCCGGGAAGCATTTAGTATCAGGTAGGATGAATCTCTGAGCAACCTGACCTAGTTGAAGATGTCCCTACCAATTGTAGGGAGGTTGGACTAGATGACCTTTAAAAGAAATTTCCAATTCAAAGTACTCTATGATTCTATTAAACGGATTCATACATCATCAAACTAGAAAGGCAGAACTGCTACGTAACTCAAGCCATATGACTTCTCTGAAATAATTCAGCATTGACCTACAGTTTATTTTCTAGGGTGGAGAAAGCTGTGGGGAGAAGGAAACTGTAATCTTGATTTATCTTTACTTTCTTAAGTTAAGAAAGCCTATCTTAGTCCACTATAGATTTTTATGGCTCTTCTCTGGTAACATCAACATCATCTTATGCTGTATCTCATGATATATAGACATTAGCAGGTTATCCCAGTAGCGATTGTATGAGTGCCAAATGTATGATATAAACTCCACTCCCAGGCAGAGCACCTCATTTTTATTCTCTGGCATTGTGACAGGTCTTTCTTCTTATCCTTGGATCTTCCCTCTATGTTGACAACTTATATTGAGCTGATTATCTGCTGTGACCCTCTTTTCAGAGCTGTCACATTTCCACATGACATGCCAATGGAGTTATTCATATTTCTCATCAGAATGACTTTGACTTCAGAATTTCCAACCTGTCCACATTACCATCTCTTTCTGTAATTTGTCATTCCACTACCTGCTGTATGTTATCAGCAAAGAAAGCATGGACTTTTTCCATCACTGGTGATTTTTAAACACTCTTTTCATGTTGCAGGTTGAACAAGAATTAATCCAGAAAAATATAATGCCTCCACGGCCCTGAAAGTCAGGCTGCCTGACCACAGGGGTTCTTTAGGGCCTTGCAAGCTCTGGTTTTGTGACTCTCCAGAGGTTCACATGGGTAATGTGATTTTTGTCACCAATAAAATAACCAGTGAAGAGACAGCAGCTTATCTGCAAATCCAGCTAAACAAGAACAACTCCATATTTACAGTTATATTAGGTACCTGTCAGTTAGCCAGGTCAAAGCCAATATTTTGATTTTGCTTCAGTTAACTTTGGGAACAAAAACGGTTATTGAAAGTTAAGTACTTCACCTGGAAGTGAAGATGTGTAAGTCTATTACACATTTTTATCCATCAACTGAACTTGTCACTTCACATAAGAAACAACATAGAAATTTTCACCAGATGAATTTTCCACAAGGCTTTAACAGCATTAGTTTTATACACTCATTCTATTGCCTATTAACTCAATCTCACGAAAGACAGCCCCATGTCATATACACAACCTGCCTTTTCCAACATTTCTATCAAGTCCACCCAGCACCATTTCCCTGGAGGAGGGAGAGCGTGGTTTTCAAGGCAGTACTCACTGCTCAAGAAGCAAAATACTGCTGCCTACCACAACCTGATGCAGAAGGTCAGGACTGAAACTACCAACCATGGGTCCCAGTGACCATTCCTAGTGCATCACTGCCTGCTACCACCAATCTGCTCTTACCTTCTCAGGCACCAAGGGCACTCTGACTGTTCAGGGCTGACAGCGCAGTCACTCACATCTATACATTCAGCTCTCCTCCCCAGCAGTCCATAACAAAACACAGATCCAGCCCGTAAGTCCATTGTACAACATTAACTCATCACATCTAATCTAATAAACTAGAGACAGAACACTTATGTCATATTCTAGCCTCTGAAACTTCTCCAAAAGAAGAAAAAAATAAATTGGTGGGAAAGGTGAAGAGGATGGAGATGTAAATAACATTAACAGAACAGAGAACTTAACTGCTCAGCTCTCCCAGATTTTCTGAATGCACTTTCTTTGGCCTTGGTGATTTTAAGGGATTCTGTTTATGGCTGTAGTTATTGGACTAGAGCCTGTTTTGTTACAGATTTGTGATAAGTGCCACAGTATCTGTTCAAAATACTGAAAATATTGAATAACACTAATTATAAACATCTTATGGTTTTGCTCCCTAATTTACAGTTATGCCATTCATACTAATGCCCTAACTGTAATGTGCAGCTCAATTTGCTTCTTATAGAAAAAGCTCAACAGTCCTGAGCACAGTGATCAGGACAATCAAACTCAAGCGGCAGAGTTTTGACTTCTCCTAGATTCATAGGTGACTCCTCAGTATCCAAAAACTAAAGTCACCTGTGAGGAAAATAGGTGGGAGTCTAAGTATTGATAACACTGATTATTATCCTCCCCTAATAATTTAAATCACAAATGATTAATATAAAAAACTACTATTTTTGTAATTTCAGATTTAATACAGATATACTGTGTATCTTAGAAATGAACAGACATCTGCAGTTTAATAGGTGGCACTGGGAAACATTCTGAGTTGTGTCATGATGAGAAGACATACTCTGCAAAGCTCTTAAAATTAAGAATCTATTGTATAGCTGCATACAACAGCTAAAGACCAGACTTCGCCACCCACTAGCCCTCCAGCAACTGTATGATCTCAAATAATTTCTAAAAAATTGATGTTTTTTCAGAATCTTAAGACAATTGAAAATGGGCAGGGAGCACTTACTATTGGAAAAGAGCTTTAACTGTAACTACATTAGCTATGCTGGATTTGGGTTTTTAATTAAATTTACAGCCCACAATTTCCATTTCTGCACATGCAGAACGAATTTCTTCTCATCTATGTGATCCTAAGCATATATACGCTGTATAATTTTGATGGAGGGAAGCCATACATTTTAATTCACCACCTTTTCCCCTTCATAGTACCTCTAAATTTCAGTCAGATCTCTGTGGTACTGCAACATCATCACTGCCAAATGGGTCATCTGTCTTTCATCACTTTTCAGAAAAGTAATTTTTTTTCAATTTTAGATCAACAGATCCACCTAAACTTGAAACCCAAATACATAGCTAAAGGCTGTCCACAGTTATTCCTAGTTATTAAAATTTTCAGCACCAGTTCATGTTATAGTTGATGCTGGTATTTCCTAAACTGTCAGTAAGCAGAGTTTTTATAAAGGAAAGGAAGATTACATCTCGTAAGTGTCAGTCAGCTTCTGAGGTAACTTTAAAAATACCCAAAACTCTCATCAGCAGGAGCTCAACACTGCATTATGGGCCTCCATACAACTCCATAGAGCTCCAAACAACATTAAACATTAATTCCTCCTGAAGAGAAAGAGAAGTAGATAGAATGCTCATAGTGTTATTTAAACTTACTCCAGTTTCTTTTGTTTTTTAAAACCCTAAATTAAAACTGTATCCTGTCACCATAACAACTACAGTTCTCAGATAGTTCATGATGTATTGTTATACAGTCTTACCATGTTTTAAGAATTGGAATTTGTGTCTTCAATGCTATATTAAATAAATAAATAAATAAATAAATAGACATATAAATTAGTTAGTTAGTTAGTTAGTTAAATGAATAGAATTAGGCTTTTGTAAGTGACTGAAAAATATGTCCTTTTCACTTGGTACCTCAAGACAACCTCCCAGTATTGGACACTCTCTCTGAAGCTGCTGACATGCAGAACCAGAACATTCTTCTTCTACCAAAGTCAGGCCAACCATAAAAATCCAGACAAACAAACAAACCCCCAAGACAAACAAACAAAACCCCCAAAACCAAAACAATCAAAAAACTCTGAACCAAACCCCCCAAAAAGCTGAAACAAACAAACAAACAACAAACAAAAAAAAAAAAAAAAAAAAAAAAAAAAACCAACCAAAAAAAACCTCCAAAGGAACAAAAAAAATACAACCCAAAAGCCTCCAAACCAAACGTTAAAAAAACCCCAAACACAACAAAACAAAAAAAAAAAAAAAACAAAGAGCAACAGATCTCTCTCTCTCTCTCCTTTCACTATTATCTATATCCATTTCTTTCTCAAATGCTTAACACAACTTCATTACTTGACTGAAAGAGCAATAAATTCAGACTCTGAGGAACTGACAGGAATAGGAAATAAAAAAATAGATACTAAAGTGAACATGCACCTTTTTGAAGCAATTATCTTCATTTCAGCTGAAACAAGACAGATGCTCCATTTAACAGATATAATTTCCATGCAAAAATCAGTACTCAAAATTTTATTGAGAAACTGACACCACTGAATTTTCTGCTATTCTGGTCCTATCAAATTGAAATCCAATATAATATCTAATTTTGCATCATCTGTTATGAGAGGAAAGCAAAGATATCACTGCAATCTGTTTCAGAATAAAACCTTTGGTCCACAGATCATGCTTTAAATTTTCATGTTTAAAAAATCCCTAGCTATAATGAAAGACCAACTGATAATATACATGTTTTCCTAACTGCAAAACAGTGTTCCTCAATTATGTTCCAGAATACTGAGGTTTCTTGGAAGCACTTTTTCTCAACAGCAGCCATGCCAGAATATGGGCAAGTTGAGTAACTGGTTGGTCCTTTAAAAGTCTATCCATTCAAACCATTCATGCAACTAAAAACCCTAACAGTTCAGCAATGCAATGAATGAAGTAACTGTAAAAAGGGATGAGCTAACTTCGCTTTTACAAACTTTTCATTGTGTTAATTTTTTGGGCAACATTTATCTTTCTAAAGTATCAACCGTAAACGCACAAACTATAACTGAAAGCAGACAGAATCACAGAAAGCTTCCTCAAATTATAAAGTGAGCAAGTGCCTCATGACTTCAAAATTTCTATTTACCAGGGATAATTAATTTAATGAACCACACTTCCTGGCAATGTGCCAACCCACCTCTTAAGGAAACACCAGAAGACTGTATGACTACAAATGCAGTTGGCCACTGATTTATCTGAGAAGTAAATTGTGAGCAGTACTCTTTAATTCATAAGAAGAAATATAGTTATGAAGTTTTGGAAGAGGAATGGAAATACCCCAGCTATTCCTTTTGTTCAAAAAATTCTGCTTCCCTTTTTTTTAAAACAGAGGTCATATTCCTTTGTTTTGTTTGATCTAGTTCATTGCCTATTGGTTACATTTAAAATTTCTCATTACTGTGACTGATTACATGAACCATCTGACATCATCACACATTAAAGTCTCCCAGACATGGAGAATGACAGGGATTAACTATAAACCTATACATCTAAGTATCACCATGCAGATCCTGCATATTAAAATCAATATTTGGCAAATATTTCCATTACAACTTCTAACACAAGTTCAAAAACTAATACACTTCAGCACTAATGAAGCTAAAGTTCATCTAAAAACAACACAAACCCAAATAGTTCTCAGAAATTGGAGGTAGGAAATAGAGAGTCTGCTCAGTGTAGGTCAATGCAAGACTGCTCATTACAGCACTGCTTTCTGAATAAAGCAACCCATTTAATTTTATTGTATCCGACTAATGCAATTTTTGGTATTTGATAAGAAATGGTTCCAGAGAAAATAATTTCAATATAAAACATAACACTGACACACAGCTCACATTTTCTTCATTTCATTACCACCTTGCTTCTTTGATCTAATTTCACCACTGTTCAAAAAGGCTGTTAAGAGTAGTTTTGTTTTTCTCATAAATCTTCCCACAAACCCTCTGATCCTTCTGACACCTTCTCCTTAATTCCTGTGAGTCTATCAACAACTTTTCATAACAAGTACCTTAAAATGCCTGCAATTCAAACAAACACAAACGTAAATGGACAAAGAAGTATTTATAAAACAGGAAAGAAGCACTTTTTCTCTCCTCTCCTTTGTTGGTCCCTAGAATATTTTTGCATACAATTGGAACTCATATTTTTTCATTACAACCTCAAACTCAGATCTTACAGGTTTTCCTGGTTCTTTAATAGTTTTTAGGTTTCTCAGACCCATTTTCTTTTAGTTTAAACTGCACAGCTGCATAGTAGTAAATAACATATTTCAAAATAAAACTCAATCAGTTTCTTCCTCTTACTTAATTTGGGATGCTTGATGCTGAATGAGGGATGACACTATGATGTCTATATCTGATGATATTTTCTTCACAGATACCTGTCCAGGAAAATCATATATTAGTTGTCCTGCGTGCTAATTATGGTCAAACACTACTTCTTCCACATGTCCAATCAATCAAAATAAAGACCGCGGGTATTTGTGAGACTCAAAATACATCTCAAAAGTTACCAATGTAACAAACAATCTCATTATTATAAATATTAAACATCATAAAAACTGCAACACATACCATTTGCTTTTGTAATATTTTCCAGACAGTACACATGTTTAAAAATTTAACTATTCACATATTTAAACAGCTATCTGTCTTGTGCTGGAATAAACCAATGTGTAGGTGGTGAATCTCCCAGCTGAGCTGCACGAAAACATTAGTACACAGAAAAATAAGTGAAAGGGAGCCAAAGCATCTCCCCTCCACAAGCAGAAGCTCATTTAAGCATATGAAAAAACATAGTCATTAGGGAAACTAATTTATCTTCTGTTTCTGAAAGGATATAATAAATAACAGACAAAACTACAGTGTGGGCCATGTTCAGGAAATCTGTGAGGTCTCTTGGACCACACACTCCCTCCAGAAAATAACACAAATTAGTCATGAAGCAACTCACCCACCCAGGGCAATGCTCAGATCACTTACATATGGCTGGAAAAGGAGAGAGAGACATCCACCAAATGGTTACCAGCACCAAGAACTACCATCACTGCCAGACTCAACAGCAGCTATCCCACTGGCATTTGAGGATGCAGGAATAGCTACAGGCTCTTCAGAAGCTTGAACTCCCCAATAATCCAATGCAAATAGGAAAAACAAAGTCTTCTGTTGACTACTTCATTTACTTTTTAAAACTTCAAGATGCAAAAGCCCTCAGAGCTACGAAGGTCTCTGAGCCACAGTCAGCAACCACAAAAGTGAGTATGGATGATATTGTGCCAGCCTGCAATGCAAAAGGAAACCTACCTGCAAAGGAAAGGGAAATCCAACTACTTCCTGATCATGTTAAATTACAGAAGAAATATGAAATTTTTCAATCAACAGCTGCTTCTCCTCCAACTAGCTGACAGATTAGGTATGTCAGCACTTTCCAAAAAACAAATGCACCCTATCTTTAAAATAAGATAGGTCACATAGGAGCCATTCAAAAAATTGGCTCTCAACAGATCCATAATCCAGGCAGATGGACCAGCTACTGAATCATGGATTCCACTGTGAAGGCATGTGACCTTCAAAGAAAAAAGGAGAGGGGAAAAAAAAACAGGAAAAAAAAAAAAATCAAGCTTCTGCAGCCTAGACAGTTTCATGCTAACTAAAGCCATATATGGTTTTCTGCTTTAAATCATAATCTCAGTCAAATGAAAACACACACACACAAATAAAAACAACTAAAATAAATTATGCATGTAGAAATTAAGATTCAAAGCTTAAAATTAGCCTCTACCCACTAAGGACAATGCTGAGCAGAAATGTTCATTCCTCTCTTGGTTCATAGACAAAGAGTGTACTACATTATTAAACCATTAATGGCATGGACATGTTAAAACAACAGAAAAACACAATTCGAACTAGTTAAATTCAGAGCTATGAGAACATGTAACTCATCCAGGATCAACTAATTAATTTACTTGTATAGAAAACAAGTTTTATCAAGTTGCTATTTGTAAGGAGCAAACAGAAGAAGTTGGTGGACCTACTTATTGTTCCTTAAGCAGGACACCAGCTTCACCGCAAGACCAGCACAAAGACTATTTCTATCATCAGGTAATGAGATAAATGCAAATTAAGAGATAGACTGTTTGCTTCTCTCAAGCAAAATCAAGATGCCTGTGGCTGTCCAAAGACAGAATGCTCCCTGTCCTGAGCAAGGAAGCTCACAAAGAGGGGCCCCTTGCACTGTCACTTGGACCTTCTACCTTGTCCTCTCTTTATGACTACTGCGCCCCATGTACAGGACTCTTTAAGACATTTCTGTACATTAAGCCCTATTAAATGCTTATTTGTTCCTATTTAATGGAATGTGGGTTTCGTTATTCTTACCAATTACAGTCCCTTTAGGAAAAACAAATGTTTGACCATACCTGCTTCCTCTTTAAATAAGAAGATACATAATGATGTTCCGAGCTTCTGAGGCTATGCAGAAAACCACAGGAAACAAACTTAAAAACAAGCCTCTGCTTTCTAAAAAAGAAACTTTGTATTTCTGAGAATTTGACTGAGGAAGGACACATAATGGTCTAAGTCAGCCCAAAGTAAGTAGCAGATAATTGTGTTTCCCCCAAACTACAAACCACTTCACCATACACTAGGGCTGTAAGTGCTCATTCCTCAGCTATCAGACCAACTTCCTCCTATGAGTTGTAACTGCTGAAGGCTTTGGAGAGAATTTGGAGTGTATTTCACTTTTGCAAAGATGGCTACACATAAACTGATCTCTTCAGCTGATAAATAATGCTCAAGACAGACATACAAGTCTGATGTACTATTACTACTAGATTTGAATTAACCAGTGCTCCTAAATAGCATTTCACATTATCAGATATAGAAGAACATAACAGAGCAATGATCAGTTTTTGTTCAGTCCTTCTAATAAAGGAAGGTGCATTGGAAAGAGAGAGATTTGGTTTTGTTTTGATATTGGTTTGTTTGACTCAAATAAGAACTTTTCATCCTCACTGGAAGTAAAAAAAAAATTACTCAGTCAATATCTGAGGTCAATGAACATTTAATCATGATAGCTACCTAAATACAATGGCACTTTTCTTTTCTTTTTTTTTCAGCACAACTCAATAGTAAAAGGCTAAATGGAGAAAAACCATTACAAATAGGTTTTTTTGTTGTTTACTGATTTCACAGATCATATTTACAGTGTAAGCCTCTCTGATACATTCCCTGAATCTCTGGCAAAGAACCTTGCACTATTCCTCAGCTAAAAGACAGTTAGATATCTAAACAGTAGCTTCATGTTACCTGGCACACTTGTAAGTATAATCAGTTAAAGACATAAGTATAATCAGTTAAAGCTGAATCTTTCTCTATCCATACAGGAGAGGTGTTTTAGTCCAACAGAAGAACTGAAACACTTTACTGCCTGAAAAGAATAGTTTCTTTTATCAGTTCCAAAATATCCAGCTGTGATGCTGTTGACTGTGACTAACTGAATCTGGCATAGCTTTAATAATCCTTCAGAGAAGAGAATTTTATTTGCTATATGCAAATACATCATCAGTTCAAATATTTGCAAGTATCAAATGATGATATTTGAACAAAAGAATTCTTCTAGGGTTTCTTACAGTCTATTCTTAAAGCAATCAGGAAACAACTTTCTTGTACTAACATCAATTAATGTTCACTCGGTGTGTGGAGATCAAAGTAGTCACTATATACAAATATCCCAACAATAACAGAAGAGCACTCACAGTTATTTACAACAAACTTCAACTACAAAAACCAAAATGTTGCTTTTCCCTTCCCACCTCCAAAGCCACACACTTCAAATAAAGCCCACTCTGGTGTGTGAAGCAAAGTGGATGCAGGAAACGTATGATCAATTTACTCCAACAGCAGATGTAGTTACAGACTACAGAGGCTCAAGTAGGATGACGAAGGTATTAGGAGCTTCCTAATACCTGCATGATCCTTGCCTCTTCAACATAGACTCCACTGCACTCAGGAAAAATCTAAAAAATCACCACTAGTAACACAGAACAGCCTAATACCTGGCATAAAACACCCTCACTGACACTATGACTACTGCACAGGCTTTCCACCTCCTGGCAAAATTACTTTTCCTCATGACACAAACCACTGAGAGGAGAAACATAAAATTGTTTATTTGATATTACAAGAATAAAGGAAACATTTATAAGGTAAAACATGAAGTAGCCTACAGACAGAGTCTGAAGGGAAAACACTATTAATTTAACCCCCACACTCTCTTTAGAAAACCCAGCCAAAATGTGTTAAACATATTAATACATTGCAGAAAAGTAAAGAAGACTTGCAACCTATGGCTGCATCTTCATTAATGCCAGATTACCATTTGGTACATTGCTATTTTGTATGACCACTACATACACTTGCAATACAAATTTATGCCCAAGCAAGCACAGGCACAAGCACATTTCTGTCAAGTTTGCCCGAGTGCAGGATGCTGCATTCAAGCCGACTTCATGTCAGCTGAAAAAGTACAAACAATATCTGTTTAGGTATTGTCAGAGTCACAGACAGATGAGCAACATCTGACAGAGCAAAAAACCTACTAGTATAAGGTTAACATTAAAACTGGGGATGAAAATTTATATTTACATGAGACATTTGCATATGTGGTTATGGGTTTCAATTAGCTTACAAGTGCCTTAAAGATGTATCATTGAATCAACAATCTAAATCAAGCCAGTAAATCAGTGTCTGTAGGGTAAAGAGCAACAAAGCATCCTCCTCCCTTGATACTCCTCTGTCCCAATCAGAGACGTAAAGGCTTTCAGTCTTTAACTCCGCAGGGAATCTCATGTAGCATGTGTTCATGTAAGCAGTTAAAATGTATCTACAGTAGAAGGGAGATGGGCAAAAACCCAAAAAACTTTCCTATTAAATACAATTTCACACACACGTAGGAGAAAATAATTCAGAAAAGCCAAGTTAAGATTACAGACATAGCTGCTTAGATTGCCTAAATGAGACAATATGTATTATCTCATCTGGCACTTTAGCATGACTGAAATGAAACATAATTTGCAGTTGATGCCAACTGGCAGGAGACAAATGTTCATGGTAATCTTTGTGTTTTATTAAGAAAGTTCTTCTGTCTTAAATTACACGGAAAATGGATTGGAGGCTTTTGGTCTAAAAAGTACAAGGCTTGCAGATGCTACCCTGAGCTGTTAACTCATAGAAAAATGTGTCTTGAGTTTTTACAATTTAAAAGGACAAATCTAAAATCATGCCAGGTCAAATTGTCTACCCAGTACCTCTGTCTCCAAGAGCAGCCAAAAGCAGATGTCTGGGGAAGAGCATGAGAACAGTGTAATCGTTTAGTCATACTTTCCCCAAATACGCTTGTCTCCAATAATTTGCAGCTCAGGGACTTCCAAAGCCAGAGGTCATGCTTATGTATTTAATAATCCCTTACAGACTCTTTTTTCCATTAGTTTTGTCCAGTTTCACTTCAAGTTGGTATAAATTTTCAGTATCCACAACATCCTGTGGAGTTACACAACTTAATATATGTGCATGACAAAATTCCTCTTTTTGCTATTCCAAACCCAACACCTGCTAGTTTCATTTTCATGCTCGTTAGTTCTTGTACTGGGAGAGAAAATGAGCAACATATCCCTAAGCCCCTCACCACGTCATTCATGTTTTTATAAAAGTATCATCACATCCCAGTTGTCTCTTCTCACAAATTTAATTGCTTAAGACAGTCACAGTGCTGAAAGAAGATCCTCATCAACTCACTAAGTATGAAGAGGATCCCATTCTGTTTTATTCTACATCATTAGAGCCTCAAGACAAATATATTTTTAACTGGACAAAAAAAACAGATGTGAAGTAATGAAAGGTAACCCAAAGAAAAGCAACAAAAATAACTGGTACACAAAACTCAGTGCCTGTGAGGCGAAAAAAAGCATGTTATTATAGTTAAAACACCACAACACAAAAAAAATTACTTGCTTTTTCCTAGACAAACGTAGAATGAGCAAAGGTAGTATTAAATTACTACCGGAAAGGAATTAATTGGATAACACACAATGAAAATTTTAACATGTCATGATGATGTAAGGGAGACCACTGAGTTCCTTAGAACAAGTCACAGATGACAGATACACAGACGATCCTAATCTGAGGCAGAAGAATGGGGTAGATGATGCAGTAAGGTCTCTTCTAGTCCTATCTTTGTATGATCTTCTTGGGATGTTAAGTGGAATCTCTTCCTCTCAGTGATTTAACAACAAAATAAAAAAGCAGGGGGGTGGAAGGTTAAAGAGAGCTACAGGGTTGGCTGCTCTGGAAAAGAAGAAGTTACAACCTGCTCACAAATAAATTGTTTATTGAGACCCTTTCCTTGCCCAACTCCAAGGAGCCTGTGGAAAAAAGAATGAGGGACCACCAGCTAAGAGCTGGAGACATTTTGCTGAAAATGGGGACTTTCATTCTCTGACCTTGCCTGGACATTCTTTAAATCTGGTTGGGAAGCAGAGGCATACTATGCAGAGTACAGTGCCCATGAGTACATGATGCACCCCCAATGCACTCTTAAGGATTGTTTACTTACTGTGCAATGCATGCAGTGAGCAACAGAAAAACAAGGTAAACTGTTGATACAGGCTAGTCAAAGATCAAAAAATTAGACTATTCCTAAAGCTCTGTTTTAGACAGGACTTTCACTCTTTAACATTAACATGTACCACTCTTGCAGTAACCAAGCTCAAGGAAGGCTGGATATTTCCATACTCCAAATTCAGCTGCGATAAAAGGCAAGCTTTAATTCAAGCTGCCCCAGGGTTGTCATGGAATGTGGTCTGGGCCACTTAGATGTAAAGATTGGTTGAAGGCAATTGCACTGATTTTATGCAGTCATGATCATGACTAATGATTGAATAAACATGTATACGCAACACAAACTTCATCCACATTCCTGCAAACTGGATACCTCTGCTAAATGATCTACCATCTCAGCAGCGCAATCAGCTGGGCAGTCTGCGGAATATCTTATGCCAGCTGTCATGTAATATGTCTATTAGTACCTTTAAAAGCCCCAAAACAAAGAAAAATGAGACAACTGTTAACTCCTTAAAGGGAAACCATACCAGACATAAAACTAGCTGGAGAAAAATCAATGCACAGACACAGAGAGAGAGAAAGAGAGAGAGAGAGAGAGAGAGAGAGAGAGATGAGATGTAAGAATGCATGAAACTTATATTATTATGCCATATTCTACCCACCATTTATGTTGAACTTAAAATGATTTACTAAGAGCACAGAAACATATCCACATTTGACTGAATATAAAATTAAAATATATGCTACTATTTCCAACATGCAAATAAAAGAATACATTACAATATCAAAACTAGAACTTACATTTAAAATTTTCTTGTAAACTTTAAATTACTCAGACCTGCCTGGGCAGAATGACATTCAGGTTTTATTAGGTGGCTGTTCAGAAACAGTTACAATTGCCAAAATTTTCATGATGACCATGATTACCTAGTGCCTTATTTTCTGAAAAAAGTTTCATAGAAGGCTGCAAGAACTAGAGCATCTGCACAAGATATTCTTAGTATTTTTATTTCAAGCATATTTATATTTCAAGCATATTTCAGTACATATTATTCATCAGTACCAAACAGTTGTGCAGAAAGATGCTGCCATTCCTTGCACAAAGGAACTCTGTTGAGGTACTCTGTACAAATATTACTTTAGTTGTCATGACTCGCTTACAGAGTGCAGTATGGGGATAGGAAAGAGAATTAGAAAAGGGAAAATTATAAAACTCATGACACTTTAATAGGTAAAGCAAAAGCCATGCACTTAAGCAAAGCAAAACTGGGAATTGAACTAATGCTTCACATGGGCAGGCTAGTGAAGCATAATGCTGGTTTCACACCATAGGACTTGGAGTGAAACATCCCTGGAGCCAGTTGTGGTCAGGTATCACAGCTGCATCTCCTTCCAACTTCTTGTTCACCCCAGTCTATTTGCTATCAGAGCACAAGAAGCTGAAAAGTCCTTGACTTGGTGTGACTACAGCTGAGCAACAACAGAAACATCACTGTGCTATCAACATCAGCCTCATACTAAACCAAAAACATAGGACTGTATCAGCTATTATGAAGGAAAATAACTAACTCAGCTGAAACCAGAACATGAGTAAACTCCTAATATCTGATAGAATACGTACTTTTATCTGACCAACTTCTCTTCTGCAGGTACTTCAACAGCAGGAACAGTAACTATATTTACAACACTGTATATACATACATGATTTATTAAACATTAAATAAAAAACCTCATCCCTTTATATGAAAGTATTTTTGACGCAGCCTTCCCTCCACATGCTTACTGCTTGCAGATGATGTATTGAAGTAATAAACACATGCTAAGAGACAAAATAAGAGTACATAACCATTAAAGACAAATGTATCTACCAACATATAATACTGGTGTATAATCCCCACCACACATTTCAGTGATGAGGTCAGGTTTAGACAAATGAAAGTTCAATGAAAAGTCTGAAAAATTTGTTTACAATGATCCCAGACAAAAGTCTTGCAAGGTGCAATTCACTGACCTATGTAAACTGATTTGGCTTTCAGATAATCTCCCAGTGAATACTATTGCAAAATCTATAAACACAGATGGCACCAACTGGCACCCTATCTGCAATCTCAGCAGAAGATCAAACAAATACAGAGACTGAATTTATCTTCCCACATCACAGGTAATTCTTTCCAAACAGGTTTAAGGGATTATCACTCAAAGCTGAACCAAGAAAGTTCTGTCACAGCTAACCAAACTCTCAACCACCCTGAGAAGTCACACTGCTCAAACAAAACAGATTTTAAAACTGTATGCTTTTAATAAAGTAATGCAACATTCAATTCAAAGTAGGCTCTGATTATAATTGCTACAATCACAATATTGACCATTTCTATTAGCAGTAAGCTCACAGGATTTTCTCCTCAAGCACCCTTACATAAAAACTTAGTTGGGATCAAAAGGAATGAAAAGGCTGACAAGCTACAGTCAAACTTTAAGGTAAAGAATCAGTTGTACTATTAAGGCATAGTATATTATTTTATCTACAAAACTTACTGCTATTGATCTGGAACAGAATGACAACATTGATACTTATTGCTGAATTTGAGAAATTATGTACTATAAAGGCATATAATGTATGCAATGCCAGGAGTCAGCAAGCATGAAGATCACTTAGTCAGCTCTAAAGCTACTACTGTGTGTAATTAAAATCCAAAACATATGCATCAGTAAGATGTAAGATGCCACACAGAACACGAGTCCAAAAATACTTCACCGTCTTTAATATGATATTAAGTATTAAGACAAAGAAATCTGAAATACAGCAGAGGCACCAATGACAAAGGAGCCACTTCAGCAATATTGCTTCACTGATTGTTTCTCAGCACTAGAAGCTGTTAAAGGTGAAAAAATCAGCTACAATAAGCCTTCCTTGTGTGTCTGGGTTCATTATAGTACTCTCAGTGGCTGCAACACAAAATTTTGCTTTCTTCAAGACATTTTTTGCTCTTTTTGTAGTATTTCATTCTCATGGTTCATCATTTAGTTCCTGTGTTTTCACCATGGGCTTCAGAAAAACCCTTAAAGAAACCCCAGCCAAGAACATCTAAACCAAAATACATAAGAAATATTTTAAGGAACAAATTGCTACAGCATTCCTCTCATGCATCAATGTCTCAAATATTCTGGATTCTCCTTTGAAGAACCCACATCTAACTTAACTACAGAGCTCCAAGCTGAAAAAGGGAGTATGATTATGAGAACCAAAAGACAACGAGAACTGGAGAAATTAATCTTTAGCAAAAGACCATGCTTTTTTTGGTTTTTTGTTTGATTTTTTTAAAATTACATTAGTGAATCAGAAACTGGAACCTATTGATTATGTGAACAGCACAACAGTCCCTAAATATCTTTTGCTGTGGTTTATTTATACTCAGTTATGGATACATACTGTAAATGTCCAACTGCTACATAAATTACCACAGTTCGGTATTTCAAATACATTCCCAATCCATTCAATAGATCGGGTGCATTTGCAGTCAGCTGTTTGCTGTGCAGCAAATTTATAATTTAATAATTTTTCCACTTTAATAATTTTTTAAATTATTTTGCATTTAGTTTTCTTTGGAATTAACTACCACAAAAAATGTCTTTTAGGAAAATACTTCTAGGAAAATTGATTACTCTCTGATTAAGTGATGTTGAAATACCTATTCATGGTTAATGTCTCACCTGCTAGAGTTGTAAAGAGAAACAAAGGCAAATTAGAAAGAAATTAAGACTTCAGACCTGCATTTTTTTTCCAAAATGCATCACCTTCTGTCAGCAGCAAAAGCATCTTTTACTTACAGACAGTAAAACAGTACTTGTTTAGACAACTTTCACAGTACCTAGCCAGATACCCTGAGCAATTTTAAAAGGCAAGGGATAACACTACTATTTTTTTAAACCGGGCTTTACAAATGCCTTACATTCAGCTTTATTCCAATTCATTCATATGTAGGACAGTGATGTTGGAATAATGCATCCTGTTAGGTCACTTTCCCAGGGCAGATTTTAGGCACCACAGCTCAGGAGAATCCTGTAAATTTTCAAGAAAGCTAAAAAGCCAGAAGGGAAAAGTCTCTGGTATTATTTTAACAGACTTGTCAACTAAAATCACATCAGCAATTTGTTGTCTTTGCAACAAAAAAGGGCTCTGAGAATCAGTAACATCTTCCAGCAAGTTGCCACCTCTTTCCTTGTTCCCAAATGAGTTCAAAATGCTGACACCCCAAAATTATTTATCATGTAGGCAGAAAGCAGAGAAATGGGAACTCTTGAGAGGGAAGGGAGGCACTGAAAACACAGAGGAAAGCAGGACAAAGGAAGACACAAAAAGCCCTTATTCACAGGGAAGGAATGGGGACATAAAACAGTTTCTCTTATTGCTACCAGCAGTTAGAAGCTGAGCACTGCTCTCCTCCCCACATGGTGTGAAGGGTCAGCCAACAAGAGGAGCTGTGTGTTTGTGCCTGGGCACGAACACACATGTGTGCAGGAGGTGAGGACAGTTAGGGACAGTGGGGCAGCCATCCTCACCCTCCCATTTCAAGCTTTAACAGCTCTGAGGCAAACAGCAGCTTCACCAGGGGCTATTTCTATGTGGAGAGAAATTTCTATTTCGATCTTTTCATCTTGTAACAAGCTAGGTTTAAGATGCTGAGGGTAAAATTCCTAGAAACTCTTTTCTTCCCTGATTTTTTTTTTTCCTTATGATTTGCAGAAATCTTACATTAGCTAGCAGCTGCCATGCGGTGTCCAACACATCCCCTGCGTTGCAACCACCACTTCTCTTTTAGCGGGGAGCCCTCCAATGGGTACTCAATGTCTAACAGAGTAGAATCTTCTGGAAACACAAATTTTGATGATAATAATTCTGTTCTCCAACACACTCAGGAAAATAATGAATCTTCCTTTTCATGTATTTTTTCTTGAAACAGCAATGTCTACACCACATGCAAAATAAAACACCAGGTTTCTTGCCTGTTGCCAACTAAACAGTCACCTGCAGCGCAGCCAGATTCTGCTGATGCAACAACACATAGCAGTTAAAAAGTCATTGTCCTACTGTATTACAGAACACCACAAGCAATCTTCACAGCTACAAGCTAGAACACGAAAAAGGATCATGGCAATTATTGGCTTCCTTTCAGTCTTTGCCAGCCGTACTTGTGATCCTAACTTACCAGCCCAGCACAATCAAGACTGTCTTAGAAGAAATGAAGGAACGATGCTTTGATTAAATAAGTAATAAAAATAACTGTAATATTCTTACACAGCAATGCTGCATCCATTCCCAGGGATTTACAGTCGTAAAAGAAAATGACACACTACTACTACTTGCCTGACATGTGGGTACATCATCATGCAAACATTTCCCAGAATGCTTAATAAAAACAGACGATTAACTAAAAAAAAGATAAAGTGGGCAATTTCCTCCATGCTGATTAAACCCACTGCGTGACTCAGAGGGAGAAATCCTGTGAGGAAAGCAGTGATGTGATTTAAGCTGGAGTGGCTGCAACTAGCATATGGAACGAAAAACTGAGCAATGGTCCCATGAAAGTGTGTCTGAGATAAAACCCTCTCATTAACAACTATCTTAACCGTCTGCCTATACCCTGACCTAATCATGCATAAACATGGATAGAATATTCAAGAAGATCCCAGAGATTAATTTGGTTTATATTTTTGTAGTATGTTTGATTCAGAAAAAATAAAATGCAATGTCACTGACATTTCCCAGTTAGCCATTCTTTGTGCGCAGCATAAATTTTCAGTGTCCATGAATTACTATATGGAGCACAAAGTTTCTGTGACCAAAGCAAACCCATTGAAAACAACAGGGCCCCATGCAGGTATGAGCTTGAGCAGTCAGAACCCACTGCAGGACTGGGACCAAGGAGACATCTTCATTAAGGGATCAGTAACGGTGCCTAAAAAATTTTTCCTAGGAAAGCCAAACCTTGTTATTAACATTTATAATATTTTCTTCTGGATGAGGTCAGCTGGAGCTCTGTAATTGTGCTCATTTATTCCTACTAATACATCTCTCATTAGGATGCACACATTCGCAGCGACTCGTCTGCTTAGTTCTGGCTTGGTGTAAACTTACTAGGATGGTGCAACGCTGCTGCTCTGCCACCAGGTACTGGCAGAGTGTGCACTTGTCTGGACACGGCACTGCCAGCCCATGCTGTTTTACTTGATGTTGCTCCAGCGCACCCACAACTTCTGAATTATGGGATCCAATCTCACCGGTATGTTACTGAGTGCCTTTGGAGTGACACCCAAACTACCAAAAAAAGTGCACCGGTAACCTGTGTCACCTACTTTCTGCCTTTCCCTGAAGGGCCCTAAAAACTAAAATACGCACAGATACACATATCCGTCCCTCAAAAACTGGTCCCAGAAACACGACGGGTATGAAGAACTCGTCAGCGATGTGAAGGCACCCAGGTGAGCTTTGAACCGTCGCTCCCAGAGGCAGCTCACGGAAAGTCAAGAAGCTCCCGGGGAGAGGCTGCAGGTGCCCGGGCCAGGGGCGACCAGGGGTGGCGCCTCCCACTACCCTGCTACCCGTCCCGCACGAAGCCGACCGGGGCCCCCCGACGGGCGGTGCCCCCCCCGGCCCCGCCCCGCTCCTTACGGCGCGGAGGGAGCGCGGCCGCCCCGCCGTCCCGAACGTGTGCGCGGAGTGCGGCCAGGCGCCGCGGAGCCCCTCCCGCTGGCCGGAGAGAGCCGCGTCCCGCCGGGAGCGGCCGCTCGGCAGGACTGCCGCGCGGGAGGGAGGGGAGCGAGAAAGGAGGGAGAGAGGGAAGGAGGCAGCCTGCCGGCCGCGGGCGCCTCGCCGGGTCGCGCTCTGTGTCCCCGCCGCGCTCCCCGGGGAAGGCGCCCGGGTGCAGTCCCGCTCCGCCGCTGCCCCGGCGGTCGCCGTTTGGCTCTCGTCGGCGCCACAGCCCCGTTCCTGCCACCACCTCCGCCCTGTGCCCCGTCCCGCCGCGGCTGTTCCCCGGCCTGTCCCTAAGGCTACAGCCCTGGCCCAGGAGAAGCAGCCGCCGCTCGTGCAATGAATGGAAGCACAGCCAGCGGTCTCGGTCCTGCCTCCAGTCCTCCCAGCCCCGCATAACTTCAGCGGTGCCGCTGCCTCACCTCTGCCGGGCAGAGGCGACTCCTCCGCGCAGGAGCTCCGCTCTCGCCGCCGCCTCCGGCCCGCGCCCCGCCGGGCTCACCCTCCTCCGCTCCCGCCACGACCATGCACCGAGGGAGGAGGAATGGGATCCCGGCGAGGGCCGACCCGGCCGCCCCCAGCCGGAGGGAGGGAGCCGCGGAGAGGGGCGGGGAGGGACGGGCCGCGGGCGCCCTGCCCTGCCCAGGACCGGCCCCCTCAGACTGACGTCCCCCGCTCCCACACCGCCGGCCGCGGGGAAGCGCCCAGAGCGGCCCGGGCGGGAGCCGGGCCGGGGCGTGCAGGCACTGCGGCCATGGGCGGGCTGGCGTGCCCCGATCGCTTCCACAGCCGGGGAGCGGGGCTCTGGAAATAGCCCAAATAACCGCTAGCCCGCCATCCTGGCGTTTGAATAACCAAGGGTTCTCCATCTGCCCCGTCCGACCCACAGGCTGAGAACGGACCGGGCAGCACGACTGGCAGTGTCAGGCCCGGTATTGCCTATTGCACGTCGCATCACAGTCTGCCCCACCGGACTTAGCCATAGTGGATGCGCCTCCTATCCAAAAATTCCTCTTGGTATAGACTTCAGAAATTCAATTTATAGTGCAACAGAATGTCTAAAAAGTCTACAATGCTTTTATTTTCAAACTTTCCCCCCTCAGAACAAATAATTTCCCATCGATATTCCTTTAAAATCATATTTAACACTCTTCCAGTTTCAAAGCAACACTCTGATGACCCAGGCTTTTCCAAAACTTTGTAATTTTTAAAGTATCTTGAGATATCTAATGCCAAGAACATACGTGTCTACAAGCAGTGACACTCATTTAAAGCATCTGCAGAGAAAATTAAGGTTTAGGCTTGGACATGTCTCTGCATGCCTCTGCTATCCCACACTGTTGCACCCTTGTGTAATATGCTGCTGGTTGTAAGTGGATGACAGGTGTCTAACTTCATACAGCTCATCTCAGTGTCAGCTTCACTCGCTGGATTGGAACTGGCTGTTGCAACAGATAAAACCAGCTGCTAAGATGGTCAATAAAATAAATCACTTTGGGTATCTCAGAGACATAAATGAAGTGCTACACCAGTGCAAAACTTGATTTGCAGCAGGTAAAGCTGTCCTCCTGGGAAAAAGTAAGGAGTTCTCTTTTCATTGCTATCAGAACAGTATCTTTCACAAACACTGCATTTACTTGAAGCTATGGCTTTTGACTAAATTATCCTTTTACGGCCATGATACAGAGCAATCAGTGCATGCAGATCCTGTTGACTGCTTGGGACTCCAAAGTCTTCAACTCTGTAAGAGCACATTCCATCTGATTGGACCCAGTTGCTGGATCTGTGCTTTTTTAATTGGTGTCTGCTGCTCAGAAAACCAAAAGCCACAAAATGTTCTCCCAGGTACATAGGTTGAGGAAGAAAAAACAAATACAAAACTCCAAGAATTATGTTACTGTGGCAAAAACAAGAAAAACATATGCAACTCTCTACACTTAATGAAAACAGAGCATATACTTTCATGTCTCATTATTGTCCAAACTTCTGTCTTTAGATTACTTTTCCTCTTTCTGGACAAGTCATTAATGAAACATTCTAAAAAAAGTTTTATTAGAGACATTTTTGAATGTTCCCATTAGAGAGTCTGAAAATTAATTTTCTACAAAATAAGGGTGTCTTTGTAAAGCTGAACTTTCTGTGACCTTTGAGAGCAGCTACTTTAACATACAATAGGAGACAACTCAATAGGTCTGTCCAAAAATAAACAACTCTTTAAAGAATATTTTAACCCTAGAGACTTCACACAAGTAGTGTACTGACAACATTATTCAATAACACAAAGTTAACATATTAGTCATATTTGTTTTCAGAAAGCTATGAGGCCTTTTGCATTCCTGCTTTGGAGTGCACTTTGAGCTAATACCAACAGTACATAGGTCTGCTACTTTTGGATCAGTTTTTTCTGAAATAGATACATGCTCCCCGCTGTTTCAAAAAGACAGAACCATGATACTACAACAGCAATGTGAAACTGAAAAATATAAAGTCTGTATTGCAAATATGCACATAGCAAACATCAAAAAATGCTAACTTTTTCAAAGATATATCTATTAACTCTTAAAAAGATAAAGTTAAATGCTAATTGAGTTAATAAAGCTTAGCTATAATGAAGGGAAAGAATTAATAAGCATTCCTACTATCTTCATATATGAAGTCAGCTTTTAAACAGACACCCACATGTGTCCAAATCACAGTTAAATCTCACAGCAATTAACAGACTGGATATAAAGAGTGATGTTGTGATTGTTGCTGCAGTAGCGGATCCAGTGGCAGCAACAGCTTTTTCTTCCTCCTCTATTAATTGTTTAAAAACTGTTTGCTATTTAAAAATACACAATAGGGACAATTAAACAGTGCTGCTATCAGTAAATGGTAATGTCCAGGCTTAGCCAGTGGATAAATTACTAATGGGAATGACACCTGATAATAAGCAAATGATAACCCATGGAACTCTGTTAAAGTGTTTAAGAAACTTGTTACTGACTTACAGCACTGCATGTAACACAAAGGGCAACCATGTCTTAGAACATTTTCATTTGGACTAACAAATAGTCTGACTCCATTGGATCCTGTCTGGTCCACACACATATTGTTACTTCTTAGTATACTACCTGGATACTATAAAAAAAACTTGTGTGGAAAGCTCTACTTTTTAGTATACTTCCTAGGTGCTAAAAAGAAAACATGTGTGGCAAGCCCAGTGCATCAAGTGGGGGCTGAACAAGTCTGTGACTTAGAAAAACAGCCACGAGCAGGCAGTTTTCACAAGGAGGTAGGAAGGAGCACAGTGAAATCCCCTGATGTAGTCTGAAGGTCAAGGATTGTGACCCTGGCAGATCTAAGCATAGCATAAAATTCTCTTAATTTGAACACTTCTTTATTTGGAATTGGTGTGAGTAACTTGGTATTTCCTTCTATCTAAGTAGCGGGGTTTTAATGCTAACTAATTACTATATTGTCTTTGATGTGCAGCTCTAAACATTTTTATTTAGCTTATCTTAAGCCCAACTGCACAAACAAATAACTCATCACCAGAATTTAGCACATATGCGTTATCCAAACAGGAAACAGAGACGTCAAACAAGCACACTTTGGATTAAGTAATATATGAGATGAAAAAGATGATATAATGTTTTTTACCCTTGCTCACAGATCTTTCCAAGTATTAACTTCACAGGCATTAATTTGTTTAGTCAGTTTTCCTCCCTAAATATTGGTTTACTTATAACCCCAGATAGTAATAAGTGATCTCATTTTGCTTGATCGATTTAAATTCTCCATGGACTGTTAGAATGAAGGATTATTTTACCCTGAAATTTCCTGAAGTTCACCTGAACAAATACAGTCTTGGATGTGTCCCAGAAAACATTCTCTGAAGGTTGTAAGAATAGAATATAGACAGGGCAGACAAAACAGGATAGCAGAAAGTACAACCAAAGAGACTACGACATCCAAATAACTAGCAAATAACATACAGGTTGGAAAGAAGAACAGACACTATTTGGCTCAAAATTATGTTCTCACTTAGCCTGTGAATAGTCACTGGAAACTATTAAAGTATTGGATAAGATACAAAAATTTCTATATAGAGCCTACAAAAAGCTAAGAATGAACAAAGTGAATATCATGTGTGCATACTGGAATTAGTAGTTAGGCTAAAGAGCAAAACAATCTCAACTTTTTAAGCTCCAGATATATTCATACTAGATTTGTTCCCTCATTGCACTTACTCTTCTGTTGCTTTTTGTTGTTGATATTTTGGTCCTACTTTTTAAGTGGCTGTTGTTCCAAAATCTTCTTACTGTGGAGGAATGGAATAAATTTTAATATTCTATTCAAATGAAGGATCTGACTAAAGCAACACAAGGGAAAAATTTTTTGGAGTAAAATAATGTTAAAGAAAATGCTGCATTTTGAACTTGTCCCAAGAACTCCAAGGGAAATGGGAAAAGAGGAGTTAATAGGCAGAAGATGGTGGGAAATATACAAAAGAGAGGACTCAGCTCTGGAAGAGTGAGGAAACTGAGTTGGGACATGGGTGTTATTTTATTGTGGGTTTTTTGTTCTTCTACACAAAAGAAAAGTAAGATGTAAAACATCAGCTGAAATAAATCTTCAAGAGAATGTGTCTTTCTCAAGTAACACTTGTTTTTGTTTGCAGCTTCAGAAATTTCAGTTTTTGTAAGCACTTAGCTATGACATTTGATTTTTCAGTAGTTCTATAGTGTCAACCAGTATATGGTGTTACAGAAAAGAATTTATTTCTCTACTGTATAGCTGTATAGTGACAGTGGGGACAAAAAAAAAAAAGACATTTGAAGAATGGAAAAACCCATCTGTTCATACTGGAGACTTCAGGAGCAAACAAGAAAAAAGAGGCTGCGGTTAAGCTAAAAAGGTCATTCAAAATTATCACTTTTTGTTGTAGATAATGAAAAAGGTGCAAGAGCATCCACAGTGAATAACAGCAATACTATATTGTATGTATAGATTTCAGAGGAAAGGAATTTTATAGCTCAGATCAAAAATAAAGTTAATGTGAGAATTGTAGTCATAGATAACGAAAAATTACTACCTCAAAGTTGTTATGCACAGAATCAATGTGCAGTATCTAGACTTAATGGCATGTGATGACCTAGGGAAAGGTCAGTGCTGAGTAGCAGAAAGCATGGAGATGTCTACAGAGAGAAAGGAAATAGGAAGAAGGTTTGGAAGGAAAGACTGGGACCTGTCTTAAATCATACTGAATCTGAACTTATTACTTCATTCCAATATATCCAGTGACATATCTTGAGATTTTCATCTCTACAGGAGAAGGAAGTCGAGGGTGACTCAGGAAAGCTAGTCTAATAGCCTATTTAGATACGAAGAATAAGTGAAAGGGAGAAAGGACAGGGCTGCTTAAGCCTCCGTGGGAAAGCGATGAAGAAAGCACTCTTCCAGACATACAGACCAATGCAAGGCAGCAGCAGGCATTCATCAAAATAAAAACAAATTGAAAAAATAAGGTCAGTTAAAACAGTGTCTCACAGTCTGAGACCTTTAAAAAGAAAGCAACATGAGAAGAGACAAAGGCCTGTGGTGGGTGTCTGAGATATCTGTTGACCCTGGCTGAGTATTCTGGGGTCTCACATTCCATCTCTGAACCAAGCTTGGTGTTTTGGGGACACTAATTGTTAAACTAATTTGGGACTCTGCCAATATGGTACAATAGAAGAATCCACCACTATATTTTAAGAAGGCTTTAATTGAATGCAGACACTCAGACTCACTGAAGGGATCCAGATTTATCACTCTGCCTAATCTCTATTTTTGAAACACATATTATTGTAACTAGTATGTAAAAAAAAGCTTTCTAGGCAAATAAATGCTGTCTGACACAACAGCGGTAACAGCTGTTTTATCTCCTTTCCCATAATTTGGCGCTGCAGGATGGAGAATATTTAAAAGTGCACTTTGATGCAGTAATTAATGGGAATTTAAATTATCAGTATCCTTTCAACTGAACAAACCAAGACATCCATTAGGAATAAATATTTAAAGAGGTTGAGTTTTAAATAAGATAGTCAATTATTGAAATTCCCACATTAATAACCTGCTATGCTAATCTGTTTCTCTTCTAATGTCCTCAGGAGTTCTGAGAGAAATCATGGACATTCAAATGACTGAGAAGGATACTATGCATAAAACATTTGAAATTACTCTATCAGCTCATATATCCAGTTGAAAAAAAGCAATTCTGATGCCTTCTTCAACTACTAGTTTATTCATCCACAAATGAGGCATTTTCTAGGACTTTTTCCAAAATATCCTACAGTTCTACTGGATATGTTACAAATTATAAAAGGAAATAGCCTACTGCTATTTCTAGGAATTATATATCTCAAAAATTCATTCATCAGTGTAAACATCATTAGAGATAAATCTCAAAGATTGTAACATCGCCAAGTTTTTCAAAGCAATTTAACACTTGAAAAAATTGCTTAAGAACTGGGAAGATTGACCCAAACTATCCAAAGAAATTCAGTGTAACAGTCTTGTTACTCCAGTCTTGTTATTCCCAGTTCTATAATAACTGCTTGAAACATTTTTCAGAATTAAAATTGGCATTTCTAGGAATTCTGACTTAAGCATAATTCAGACATGATTACACTTAAGTTTCCTAGGCACCACAGCATGTCAGTGAGAACCAGAGCAGCACAAATCAGAGCAGGTATAGACACCCACTACTCCCGCTGGCAGTATGTGCTGGTTTTGAGCTAATTTCTACATATTTCCCACATTCAAGGATAGGAAGTGGATTCCTAAAATATTTTATGCTTATCTGGATGCTCAGGATTTTGCACACTGATCATGGCATTGCCAAGAGCCAAAAGAAGGAACAAACAATGATGCAGATTGGTTTTTTTGTTAGATTCCCCTTTGTTTTGGTCTGGTTTGGTTTTTGTTGGATTCCCTTTTCCTTTGTTTATCCTGTAGACTATTGCATTTCCACACCTTACACTCTGATAAAACTGTCCTTATAGAAGATATAATTATGCCCCCCAGCCCTGGAGTGTGAATTAGTAGTTTATCCTCGTCACCTTGTCAGCTATCTGTAATATCTGTAATCTTCTAGGATGTTTTTGAAATCCCTCTCTTGTCTCATGTGGCTCTAGTTTTGCTGTTTTCCTTTCCTGCTCCTATCACAAATGTATTGAAAGTCTTCCTACTTCTAATACTGATATTATGAAATGATCACATCCATCTCCAAAATAGGTTAAATGAGCTTTCCAGGCAGTGTAAAAGAAAGATAGAATTCTCAGGGTAAACCATGCTGTCTTGAATCACACTTTCAATCTTGATCGTTGTTTCTCCCTGAGAAACCTTTACTTTCTGTTTTCAGGCTTATTGATTATAAATCCAAATTGGAAACCATGCAGCAAAGGACTTTTGCCAGCACTATATATTTTGGTTTACCCAGAACTCTGAAAATAAATTAAAAAGAAAAACAAAATACAAAGGAGTTGTTGCATGTTTAAATTTAAGCTTCCTGAGTAGTAACTCTTTTACCATCTGCTTGGACCTTGCCACAAGCTATTCCAACACATTCAAAATTAAAACGGCCCCTAACCTTTGGAGGGCATATTGTACAGCAATATCTTTCATTAGCATAATGTATTTAATTTTTCCAGAAGGTAGTTAGCACACCATATATAATTTAAAAAGAAAAAAATAATAACATTAAGAGAATTTTAGCTATAGAATACCTGAAATACCCATCAAATATGAATTTTAAATTATAATCTTACAAGTCAGACATACTCTCTCTGAAAAAAACCTCCGACAACATTAACACATCCCGTGGGACTACATCATGTTTATGTGAACGGCCTCACAAAAGCACTAATTTGACATGTGACAGATTAAAGAGATTCAGATGTCCTAAGAAGCCTGGGGGCACACAACTTCATGTCTCTTCCAGAGAACAAAAGATATGCACATACATACTGACAATAATTTGGGGATGATCATTTAATGTGGAGGATCACAAACCGTCTACATAACCTGGGGAAACCCAGATCTTGCTAAAAGAAAATATTTGTGAATTGGAAAAATGCTTTTTAAGGTTGAAGCATGTATTTTTGATATGGCCTGCATACTAACTGACACCAGTAGGCTTTTCTTCGTCAATCACTAATCACTAATGTAGCAATTTCCTTGTAACTGGGCAAACTATGGAGTATTATAATGTTAACTTCCTCAGCACAAGGCCATGTGTTCTGAATTTCAGCAGAAAAAAAATGGAACATGTACAAAGGGGTTTAACCACAATTCTTAAAAAACTCCAACACTTTTGAAATCAGATTTCATTGTTCATTGCAGCACATAACACTTAATTTAAGTGACCCTTAATATTAAATTCTTTCAAAGAACATATATACTGAATAAATGATGAAGAGTGAGGAACTACTCTCTTAAAACTAGCAAACAGACTTGCTGATTTTACACTACTTAGAAGAAAACATAGAACCTCAGAACTTTTTCAGAACTCAAAAAGGAATCTATTAAGAAAACCCAAATTTGTGTCAGCACACTAAAAAAGTGCTCCAGTATCTGAAGCTCTTAGTGACACAGTAATGAAATCTTTTTTTGGATAAGACTGTTTAGCCAAACAAATGCAATAAATGTTTTCTTTTTACATAACCCACTGAACTGTCTTCAGAAAGATCATAGTTCTGCATGAAGCTTCTTTGAAAATATTGTGCCTTTTCATTATAAAATGGCATTTCTGTAAAGTAACACTCTGACTTTGTATTTCAGCTTAGTAACAGCTTATACGTATAATTAGGCCACAAAAATTAATCTAGTGTTTTGGCTTTAAATTCCATGTAATTGAGCTCACAAGGTTACATCAGTAAAGACTTGTGTTTACCAGAACACTGGCTAAAAGAAAACCTTAAAAATAAATTTAATTTTAACTGCCTTCAGCAGCCTAAACTCTGCTGAAGGATTTATGGTATTCTCCCATAGGAAAAATTTTCTTTCTCCAATTATTTGCTGAATCTTGAATCAATCACTTTGTTTGATATGGTATCTCTATATCAACTTTAAAAGAATGTGAAAATCATGCCCAATATAAATACAGGAGACCTATTTAGGAGCTTTTGCTTAAAAGGCTTTTGCTAGAGGTTGAGGATTCTGGACAACAGGCTGCTGAATTTCTTTAGGGATACAGCCCTTTGCTAAAACACATATTTCTCACTAGTTTTAACTTTCCTTTAAATTAAAGACCATCATTTTTGTAACAACTCCTTTCACCTTATTGCTCATTTACCCTTTAGGTGCATATTTGCAAGTTACCATGAGAGATTTGCTGGGATGTATAACTCAGGATTCTACTGGTCACATCACAAAAACTCAGAATGTGAATCACTATCTTTAAATAGGTTGATGGGCCTCATGGAAAATTACACTTATTTTTCACAGCTCCTAAAGTCATCTACACTGCAAATCCACATGTCGACATAGGGTGTGTAAATTTCTCTTCTATGCCATTGGTTTGTGTACGTTCAGTGTTAACCCTGTCTGCTGATGAGACACAATTACCTTGTGTCTCTGCAAAATAATCAAATAATCTTAGTCCCTGCTAATGGTCAATTCTGACTGCAGCATAAAACTTGTTTCCACAGTATCTATCCTTGTTAAAGATAGATGCCTTGGATCACACACTCAGAAGCACAGCAAGAGCCTTTTATTTCTCAAAGATTCTCTCATACACTAAGTTACACTTCATCTTTAACTATGTTGTGTGTAAGGAGGAAACTTTAAATTGCATTTTTATGTTTTTGTCTCTGAAATAATTAAATTATCTGTTTAAGAAGTGATGAATGATCTATATTAAAACAAAAATGAAAATAATTAGCTGGAGATAACATTAATGAAACATTGCAGTGATTAGTCCTAGGAATTCATGCTTTCCTTATTTAAACAGATAAGATGGAATCAAAACAATAGCTTGGAAACAAACAATACTGATATTGCAAGGACATTGCAATTATTGAGAATAAGCAGGAAAATGAAGTAAGAGCTGAGAATTAAAATACCTCAACTGATTAAAAGTAAACATTAATAATTATAGTAATTATAGGGCTACTTAAGAGGAAAGAGAAAGGAAGCAATTAATTATGGAGAAAAAATGAGGCACATATTGACCAAGAGTATTACATAGTTATTAGTGCATACCTTTCTAGCAGTTGCAAAATATCCATAGAGAGGCAGTGAATAAAGAAAATTCTAATTTCCAACGCCAAAATTGTAGAAATTATTTTTTCAGTGCATAAGATCTTACTGAGCTATTGCCTACACCTTAGAACTTGATATCATAGCCAAATTCAATGATTATACTGTAGGGGACTACAAGACTAGCTAACAAAATAGTACTAAATAGACAAAATATACATGGTGGCCCCCATGCAAAAATAAGACTAACTCTCCCACAGAAACCTTTAAAAGATGGGGGTTTGCTAGTTGAATACATTTAAACAAAATTACAAATTTCAACTAAGAAAGATTTCTCTTAAGATTTTTTTTTCCTAGCCTTTTCTTATGTGGTATTTGGGGGACAGTAACACAAGAAATTGGTGGGTACATTTGCAAAGTCACTGTAAGCACAGGTGATATTTTAACATCAATATTAATTCAGCTGATGATCTTTCCTGGGAGTCACATTTCATTATGAATTGTTGCAACATTTGGAGCACTTAGAGGAAATCCTAAAGGAAAAAATTGTTAAGTATAATATAGTAAACTAAGGAGAATTCAACTTTTTTTTTCTTTTGACAAAGTAATCCATCAGGTTGCATTGAGAATTCACTGAGTGGCCAGGACACAGTGCACAGTCATTTCTAGTGCTGCAGGAAGAAAGTCAAGGTGCAAGGTCATTAAAATGTGCTTCCCTGAAGCAGTTTCTGAACAACTTCTGACATTGAAAATTAGGATTGAGGTCACTGTTAATATGCAGAGTATATATTCTGGGCTTGAAACCGCAAACAAAAAACCCCAGCCTTGTATGGCAAGGTGCCCATCGTTTCCAAGACATGTAACAGCAGCAAAATTAACAAAACCCAAAGTTGAGGGTATATCAGGAGCTTTTATGTGCATCCTCTGCTTACTGTGTGTATGCCAGTCTTCTGGATTCACACATTTGGAACAGTCACTGTTTCTAACAAATTAAGATTCTTGTGGTTTTGGCTATCTGATTTCAATCAAAACATGTGACTCAGAGCCAAATCATGGTATTTTTTAAAGTGATTGTAGGCCAAGTGGTCTTCAGGAAGCACAGACAGAGTCCATGCAGTGAAAACAAATAAGGAGCACCTTTTTATTTCTCATCTGTCATATTAATTAAAGAATGATAGTGGCCCTGAACTTCTATTAGTCCTATTCTAAACACAGTAAGTGAATCACTCTCTCTTTAAAAAATAACCAAAGAGGAAACACTTTTATTCTTCATAGTCTGGTCATAAAACATAAAATCCAGTGAATAAATTTTTTGCAAGTCATGGGTCTATTAATTTAAATGACAGGTATCTTACTTTTCTTATGTAAATACAAAGGAAGAAAAAAGGTGGACTAACTCACAAGAATAAAAATCAGGTGTTTTTACCCCCATACTTGGGGAAACCATATTTATTACCAGAGAAGTGGATGGTCTGTACCAGAATTTGAACAAGTGATAACCACAGCTTGAGAGACAGATCCAGATTCAGAAAAACTGAAGAAATATAAGGAGGTTACACATTTAGGCATGTAGTGAAACACCTGAAATGTCCTTAGCCTCAGAAATTAATTTTCAGTGGAATTATTCTTCATTTAGAACCTGTAAAGGAAAAACAAACATCATAAATTGTTCAGCTAAAATAACTTGCAAATAACTGAATACATAAATCCAAGGCCTGGGTTAACATGGTTGTACAGTAAGTTGAACTACATTCAGCATCTTTATATTGCTTTATTTTTCTCACAATGTTCAAACTAATAAACTTCAACTATAACCTTAAAATTCAGTGTCACTGATCATAATTCATCATGCTAGCAATTTTAACCATGTAATTAGGATTTTCTGTTGTTTTTCCCCCTGATTACGCTATTTTTTTGTTTAAATACAGCAGGCATGTCTCTAACATCTTCCAGAATTGCACCAAAAAATTCCATACCAGAGACAGCAAAGAATGCATAAAAGAATGACCCTTAGCCTCATAAGTAATTGGAGAAAGTTGGTATCACCCTCAGCAACAGCACATTCTCTCAACTCATCTGAAGTTGCCAATATCATCACATTTATGATAAGATGCAATTATGGCTGGAAGATTCCCACAGTCCTGCCAGATTCCTCAAGGATATTAGCACTTGTCTGATTGCAGTACACAACAAAGACATTGTTAAAAAATCAGTGCATCAATCAGGAGGAATTTGGAGACTTTGAAGTTTAAAAAAAATAAAACACGAGTGTGGGAAAGAGAAGCTACAACAGTTAGGTGCAGTTGTGTTTGTCAGGTTTAGTTAAATGACACACTCTTGCATAAAATTTTGTTAGCAACATGTGTAGAAATAAATTTTCTTTTTAAAAGAAATACATTAATATCATTAGTTATTTGAAAGTACTTCAGCTTTATGTGATCTTTTCCCACAAGGAAGAGCTAGCAAAATAGAACGGAACATTAATCATCATTAACCATGAGTCTCAGGTTTCTAATTAAGGGAATGCAGAGCCTGAGACTGCACTTCCTTAACACTGTTGCCAGTGTTCCTTCCTCCCAGCAGCTAATTTCAAAAGGGTGTGCAGAAAGTCTGAGGTGTTGGATCTATGAAGAACAGGGTGTAGTAAATGTAGTAAATGCATTCTCTTCTAAATCACTCTCTGCTTTGTAGGCAATACATAAACTTCAGACATACACAATTCACTAAAAGTGACAATGAAAAATACCCATATCATATCCTAGGAGCACAAAATCATTGTGCTGGAATTTACGATTACAACCTTCTTACAGTAAGCATAGGGAAATGTACACGCTTTTATTTTTCTAATTTACGTTTATAGTTTCCGTCACTGTTTGGGTACAGATCCAAGCTAAAAGTCATATACCAGAGGTGTCAGCTATAGGTATGTACTCAAACTCAAAGTTTAGAATTCACCAAAACCTTGCTATTTATTAACCCAGAAATTTGCAATAGCTGCAGGAGTGGACTTCTCAGAATTTCTTCTGAAAGTCCAGAAAATATCATAGTTTTAAGAAATGTTCCAAAAATACTTATCTCTTCAAAAGGATCTTTAACAGATTAGTCACAGAAGTGACTAAGGAGGTTCAATATATGTAGATAAAGTGCAGCACATATACTGAAAGCACAGAGAAGAGCAAGAAGAGATTTCCTAACTGCTGTCCTTACTGCATTTGTTCCTGCTACAAACAAGTCTTACGGAAGTTTACACAGTTCCAACTGAGTTTGCAGTTTGTATCATGCTTGAAAATAATCTGATTTTTCCAAATAGCACTAAGGTCTTCCAATGAAGTCAGAGGGCATGCTGACACCAGCATGAACTTGAACAAATCCTTAATGAGAACAAGCAGCCAAAGCAACTAGATAATTTTCCTAGTCCAGAGTCCAGAGGCTTTGCAATTACTATAGTAAAAATACATATCCATTACAGAAAGATAAATAAGCAGAGATGATAGCAGCAAGTAAAACTGTGTGTCAAGACGCTTGTTCTCTCAAGTGTCTTACAACCATATTCTACAACTGATGCAGCCATGGTGACTGCATGAGCAGGCTTATGTGCCGCTAGGACAGAAGTGTGCTTGAAGAGACATACTGTGCTTACAGAAAAATTGTGTTTTAAAATTGTGCAGCTGCCCTTAACCATAACCGTACCATCAGCAGAGAAATAACGAGCCTGTCAGAAAGAAATTACAGACTGACTAGAATTGAGTTACTCACTCTGAGCATGAAAAGATCCAATTGTTACCACTGCATACATATGCAGAAGTATGCCACCACCACATGCTTGCTAGAGACCAGATATTAAAAAATAGAAAAAAGGGACAAATATCTTTCTAATCACTGCATTCTTTTTGGTATGAACTAGCATAGCTCATAGTTGGGTACAGTCAAGCTGTATCAGCCTCCCAATATGAAGATTTTGGCTCTTCTACGACTTTTTATTCCTCATGAGTTTGGAACAATAGGGCTGAAATCAGAGAAATGCAAAAACATGATTTCTCAGTGAAACGTGCATAACTAGACAATGTGATGAGAGCAGGAACTGACAAGAGAAAGACCAGGTCATGAGGTTTTCAGTTTGTACATGCCAACAAATCATTAAATGTGCGTGAGGATTTACAAATGCTACATGATCTGAAAATCTGTTCTGCCTTTAAGTTTTTGGTTTACTGCCTTTG
Source organism: Serinus canaria (assembly GCF_022539315.1). Lineage (NCBI taxonomy): Eukaryota > Metazoa > Chordata > Aves > Passeriformes > Fringillidae > Serinus > Serinus canaria. The sequence continues at coordinate 53,075,784 of NC_066343.1, forward strand.
AGAGGAGAGGAATGAAGAGTGTCAGATTACAAAGTGGAATTCCTACTGCTGACCAGAAAACATTGGATTTCCTTGTTCGAACCCTAAGGGAAAGAACAGTAGCCACTGTTATGGCTTCTTGGAAGTCAATTCCTAAGCAGTAACATAAACCTAAATATGGGCCCATTTTAAAAATACAGAAATCTCCCAGATTTACTGGGCTCTCTGTCTCTGTGGACTTTACTATGGGTCTAACAAAAGCAAATTCTGTCTTAAGCATATTTCTTTATGGGGTTTATAGCTGTAATTTATTCTTTCTTTAAAATTTTTATTCCAGGTTTTTGAGCAGAAGGATGAGAAAATGGAGATCATAACTTTTTCAATGCAGTAAATTTAATAAATGACAGCTCCTAAGGTCTGTCCTGCAGGTCTGTTTAGAGACTGAAGTTCAATGAATAAATGTATGTTTGCTAACCTTCTCTGGAGTCACATCTAGATAATATTTCTTTTAATGTTACAATGAAAACCATGACAAAAACCAAAACAACATTAAGAAAGAATAGAATGTTTGCAATATGCATATATTTAAAATCTAGTTATTAGCTGAGAGAGTAACTCAGCTGAATTACAGTTATTAACTGAAAGAGCAACTTTCTCCTCTTCCAGCAGTGATATAGAATAACAGTTGTCATCTATCATATTTTCAGATTAATGTTCAAAATAAGCCATGATTCCACTACAAATATAACTTAATCAGTGAACAATAATCAAAGAGTTTTTCCTGAACTAAAACAATAATTTTAGTTTATATTATAAACAGGAGTATTTAATTCTGCTCTACAGCTTGACTGGATCAGTTTATAAAACAAACTGGAACCATGACTGCACTCGGGCTGAGTGACCAACACCCCAAACAAAGCTTTTCCAAACAGAGCCCTGTCTGTATTTCTCACAATACCCTGTCCTCTCCACCTTTTCACATGGGCAGCTAAGACACATGGATGTCACTTAATCACTAATTAATTCTGAATCTTCTGATGGCAGCTCATGGGCAAAGACTTTTCATGAGCACTGCATTCCCTTGAAGCTATGGCCTTGAGTGGAATTATTCTGACTTTCCCTTTGATCATACAGAGAGATCTATGCAGCAATCAGCTCCTAAGACAGGAGTGGAAGAAAATGGTGCTACAGGAGCACTGCAGTTGCGTGCGCATTTGGGGCGGACAGTTATGGACCTAAGCAATGCCAGATCTCTGCTATATCTAGAATTCTGATGATTATCAGTGTATTATAGTCACTTATTACCTGGTTAATATTTAGGATAAACCAAGAGTTCCTAATTCCTTTCTTGTATTCTCATGCATCAGCAGTACATTTATGACAAGGACAATGAAAATAAACTATAGATAAAACCAGCATTTGCATTTAGAAAGAGGCTATTACTTTATTTGAACATGCCATCAAATAATATTAAGTAAAAGGATGGATAGTGGCTGTTGTTAAAAAGTCTGCTTTTGCTTGCACCTTATGATGCTTACACTGCTATAGGCTCTGAAATGAATTCTTGTTAAAAAGTGTTGTGATAGCAAGGTCTGAGCATCCCCACTGCTTCTGAAAAAAACTGATACTAAGTAATTTAATATTGGTATTTAGAACCACAGACTCAAAATATAAAATTCAGAAATACAACAAACTTAGACAATGTAGGAGCTTGCTTTGTTTGGATTTGGGGTTTGGATTAGGTCCACACATGTAATGCATATTTTGTCACAAGTTAAATCTGAAATGCATAATTCACTGCATAATACAAAAATCTTTAATGATTTTTGTGGGCTAATAATTATGCTTGCCTCTTAACACCACACTCAGTCTTTATCACCAGGAAGATGGATTCTTCCAATTGCATTTAATGCTATAAATAGAATAAACATTTTGCATAGAAACTCTTATTTTTGTAAACAATTATTTTTAGAAATTCTTTTTAAAATTTCTTTCGTATGGCCTTCTCTTTATCAAAAAGTAAATACAGAAAAAGGTAAATTCTAAAAACTTCTTAATGTAAAGCAATGTTCACTAGGTTCTTGTGTACTATGGGCAGAAATAATTACAAAAAAATCCTGTTGTTAACAAGAAATTATAACTCAAAGGAATTTCAGACATCTTATACCTGCTGCCTCTAAGAGACAATCTCTCAATCATTCACATTCCTAAATGTTTCTTCACAGTGGGCTACTTTCTAGGGCAAACATAAACAGAAATGCAATTGTTCTACTCTATTCCCTCCTACATTTTTCAAAATCCAGCTGGGATATTTTCATAAGTCTCCTTTGATATTATAAATATAACTATTTTTTACTCAAAGGCTATGCCATTTCAGCTGTTCTGGATTTTCTTTTTCTAATGCTGAATTTATGGCAAAAGAAAACTGTCAGTAAATTCCTAGCCAGGCTTCTCCACTATATTAGTTTTGGAGCTTTAGTTAGAAGCAGAGTGATGGTAATGTATATGTTGCTCTTATCCAATTGTTTAACATACCATGACTATGCTCTCTTCATTATAGAGAAAAGTCAAAACAGAACTGAAAAGGCAGGAGAATGACTTTGTTTCTACAACATGTCACTGCTGGGGCTGTGGGGTATGACTAGACCAGACTAATAGCCACTTTGGGATTATTTCAGACAGTGCTTTTTCCATCAAGTATGACTTGTAAAACAACATATTTGAAAACAAAGCAAAAAGGACAAGAATTAAAGAGAAAATTCAGTACATCTATAGAGGCCACCTACAGGGCAGCAGTGCTTTCATGACTCTTGTGCTGGCAGTTACAATGTTCACAGCCTTTTAAAAAAGGCTCCTCTTACCACATACACAAGGGAAAGGGGGAAAAAATTATGATCCTCCAGGAATTGACTATTTTCCTGGATAACTGCACACTGATGAGCAACAGCAAGAAAACAATTTGGAATCACAGAATTGCCCAGACTATAATCTATAGCTAAAAAAACCCCAAACTATTTTTTACTGTAAGTACAGTTAAGCTGGAACTGCGAGTATGTTTGCTAGAAGTTAAGTCCACACTCTGACTCAATGCTCTCAGCATTCATCTCTTCATCGTCCAGACAGACTCATTAAAGTTTTTTCCCAGCGAAGCAGGATAAATGTGAAGGGTAAACTTAAGGGCTCAGATGTCCTTGAATAAGCCATTTCTGAGTTTTCTATCCAATAAAAATCAATGACTCCTAGTTCATGAGTGTGCTTGGGCAATGTACACAATCAAGAAAGACTTCAACATCCCTGGTTAATAGGGCCATCGAGTGATGTCTCTGGCAGATTTGCAGGTCCCATGAAATTTTTTGGGCAGGCTACAGATGTCCTGATCAAAGTTTTCCATTCATTACCATGGGCTCTCTGCCCAAAATTTCTCAATAAGCATTGCTGAATACCAAACACAGCTTACTTTGTTTGTACGTGTATTCACTGTGTTCTGACTCCTTGTTTGCTTGAAGAAATAGCAAGAATGCATAGCTGAAAAGAAAGACAGGGCTTTTTTATTTTTATCACTGTCCTGAATGTCAAAATCTGGCAGCCCAGAACTGTGGCTTTGGTGCAGTACCTTGTTGTGGCTTTTGAAGATTTGTCCAAATAAACACTGCATTCCTTAGATCCAAATCTAGCTATTCGGACTATACTTTTTTTTCTAACTATAGTCCTGCAGACAAAATATAACTGCCTTTATTGCTATTGAGTTTAGCCAGGATTAGGGGATCGACATCCAGTAACTGCTTTGGTGATGGCAGCCGGTAGTCACTTCTTTGAAACTTGGCAGCAGATACATCGCCAACCTTTCCAGTATCTCTGCACCCCACCCCACAAAACCAACACTCTCAGGAGGGAACACTAACACAACAAGAAGTACTGCAGCATCCTCCTTGCCTCTGCTAACCTCAGTATGCAATTATCACAAGGGCTGTCACTGATCCCATCCACGGTTGGATGCCTGACTGATTCTGAATACTCTGTGCAAAAAAAAGTTTTTACTGTTCCTTGCAGCAGTTCTGCCCGATCTAGATGAGCTCATACATTCATTACAATGCACTGGAAGGAAATGGGGGAGCACTGGATTCAGAAGCAGCAGCTTGGGACCCCAGGGAGTTCTTTACACCATATGTTCAACCAGGATTTTTCCACATAATAACCCAGCTTGAAACAAAATTGAGTCCACTGCCTGCAGCTGACAATGACAGTAAGCTGAAAGAGTTAAAACATTCAGCAGGAAACCCGCTGGCAAAAATATTGCTTAACCTCCTCAAACTTAGAATTGGCAGGTTTTTTTTCCCCTTCTCTTACCAAAAGCACTACTTCCCTATTACAAACCTCAGCTTATTTATAGTTGAGAGACATGAAACCTATGGGTCTACTTGGGGTGGGGCTCCAAAGAGACTGCCAAGGGCTGGAGAAATGGTCCTCTGACCCCTCCATCATGCTAAGGTTAATGTTATGAGAGAGACACAGCCTTGGGGTCTAGCTGGAGCAGGACCTGTGGTGGGCTGCCAAAGGAGCAGGTAGGTATGAAATTCTCCCTTAATAACTGCTGCATCTTGGAAATGGTTTGGTGTTCCTACATTTAGGACAGCCCTAACCTGTGGTTAGATTCTGGATCCTCTGGTACTGCTTGACATTTTATGTTTTTCATCTGTCAAGTAATCTTTCATTTTGACTTTAAGTGTTTTGTGATTCAGTTGCCCCTTTGTCATTTGGGTGTCTCTGGCCCCAGGGTAACAAACGTGGCTACACATATGGACTGCATGTCCTTGTGTGCCCAACTCCAGCACACACGCATAGGAGCCCTGTCAGTGCTCTATCACCGTCAGCCCTTCCATACAGACCTGTCTGCAAGAGGGTGGCACAAGTTTAACAGGATTCTCTGTGTAACTTCATGCTCATTAACTGCTTGTAAAGGAAAGCATGGAACAGTTTTGGGTATATATTCCTAGTAGTCTTTCTACCATTAAACCACTTTGTCAGAAAGTATGATGAAAGACCAAAAAGGACTGGTAGTGGAGTTTCAAATCCACATCAACCTCAAGTGTTTAAACTCTGGGTTCGTCTGTTCAGACATTCCAAAGAGGATTAAGCTTAGATCTTTATCCAAGACCCATTTATCAACCTTAGGAAAGTTGGGCAGATTATTTTCAGGTTGAATATATGGCCTTTGACTCAAGGAAAGATCCTGATCTTCTGTTTTGTTTATAAGATCATCCACTCCTTGACTGTGTACATCTTTTTTACAAGTAAGCAATGCAAAATGAGTAGCCAGTGGCAACATTCTTCCTAAACTTGGTTACTTTTCTGAAGCTTAAATAATTTCTAAAGCATAAAGATTAGAAGTTTCGAATTCATAATGCTCAGATGTTTGCTAGATTAAGAACGAATCTTAAATTGGAAAGGGATGAAATGATGTTTTATTTAGAGTTCAAAATACTTGCATTTTTGAATGTTACTCAAGTAACCACAAAACATATAAAGAATTCTCTATTTTCCAACTCGAAACAACTTAACAGTATACAACTCTTTGCAGATGCCACTCTAAATGTGTCAGCCAGATGTTTTTTTTTCCCTAACACAGTTCAATTCAAATGTTTTATGAAGGACCACCCATGGAAAATAATTAGACAATTTAAAAAAATAAAAATTAGGTCTACTGTAGCTGAGAAAACAATGAATTTTCGCATTTTAAAACATAACGAGAGGAAATAGAGGGTGAGTTGAATACCTGTGTGAGACAATGATATGTCACAGTCACTTCCTAATACATGAAATATAGAAATTAGAATATCAGCAAGATATTAAAATGCAGATTGCAGGACATAGAGAAAAAAGAACACATAAAAGCTCTCTTTACCTCTGAAATTAAAATTAGAATTTTTAAAATCTTTTCTAACTTCAGCCAAGAAGCTGAAATTGATGGGAGTCAAGGACATTAATTATTGAGCTTTTACAATTTAGGTGATTGGTTTTTTTCCTTCTCCATGAAACTAGCTATCAGCATAAAAAAATCCAGTTAAAAATATCATTAACAGAAATTTCCACTTCTGTGGGTAAGACAACATTTTTCCTCATGTAATACAAGTGCTGAATCCTGAAGGACAGACAGGAATGTCAGCCAAAAATTTCCCCCATCACCAAGTCCAGTCCCTTGTTATTGCGACAACCACATCTTGTAATGCCTACTGTAAATTGAAATGTTATATGTGATACTGACTGAGAACAGTTAGCTTTCTAATCTTACATGTCTGCATTTGTACATAGGACACTTAAAAATATGCACTACGAAAAAAGAGTAAGGATAACATAAACACTTCGGATCTACTTGCCTTACTTACATGGGAATGGCTGTCAAAGTCTCCATTTGCATTTGATTGCACAAATAAACTGTACCAAAAACATTCTGGATGAATAAGAACTAATGGAACTTCTGCTCTTTGGATGATTTATTTCAAAAACACATTTGAAGGACAACATGTATCATGATGACACATACAGAAACAATAAATCTAAAGGTCACAAAAGGTAATTCAACACTTCACTCTTTTAGAATCCTATACTGGAAACCACATTACTAACTGTATGCTACAATTAGAATATGGAACTTACAGTTGCACTAAACAGGTGAGTTATAAACTAACATAAATCACTGTATCAGTATAAAATAAACTGACTGCAACAGTTAGAAAAGGGAACTGTAATAAAGGTTTTTTGGAGCTACTGAAGGAAGATGCAAGCTTTGTCAATGTGATGCAATAGCTCATAAAAAGGTTTTGTTGCTTTCATTTTCCCTCCCTTGATGTGGTCAGCAAATAACAGAGCCTAAGCCTCAGTTATCATAAAGAATCTTCAAAAGCTCAAAAGTGAAATGCTGCTGTACTCTGAAGCCAAGATTGTTATGGTCCGATTGAATCTCTCTAATTTACAGGACAACATGGTCTGTAAATTATTTTATGAGCTCATTAGGAAAGGAAAGAAACACACACATCAAACAAACGCTCACTCTCCTTCAGACAAACAAGACTAACATGAGAATTCACTAATTAAGTCCTTAATTCATGAGGTTTTTAACTCACAAGTTGTCTAAGTCATAACTCACAAGATATAAGCAAAATATTCCCAGAGCTGCTGATGAAAGTGCTCATCCTTTCTCCTGTGTCACAGTGCAGGCCTCCTATGTATCCCATCAGGAAGCATGAAAACCTCAGCAGATTGGCTGATGCTGGATATGCTTTAGAGGTGTTTTAGGGCAAGCTGTCATGTTTACAAATTCCAGCTTTGAAGTTTGGTCTAGATGATTCCCATAAGTCAGTGGATTCTGAAGGAACTGACAATCAGTAGGAAGGATTATGTCTGTAGCAGACAAGTAATGTCTTCGCAATGACCTGAGCCCCTCCTGTAGGCTTCCTACGTGTTGCTCTCTCTTGGATCTCACAGCACTGGTCCCAACATCAGGTCTTTGTACGAGCTGAGTGTTAGCTAAAACCTGAGCAGGAACTGAAGGAACAGCCACATGACAGAAAGAAAATCCTAAACGTGTTTAATGAAATGGAAGGAGATATCATCAGGTACCAGTTTGGAGACTGCTTCTATGGTACGTATAACATTTTCAATTTATTATTTTAAATATATTAGTTCATACGAAAGTTGTTAACTGTAGTATAGTAGGAGCTTCTGTCACAGTAAGTTTTACCAATGGAAATATTAATCACCTGGAGGCAGGTAACAATCAGAGGATTCTCCCAGTGTCTAGATAAGCTGTGGAAGTGCATGTCTGTGTTAATACCAACAGCTTAGAAAGTATTTGTGAGGCTGGGTACTATGCCCCAGTGGAAAGGTTCGTGCAAATTAATGGAAGAGAAACTAGTCTTTGAGGCACTGAGCGATTGTTTAGAAGGTGAGGAACAATCTGAAGAGTTTGCCTAGTCATATCCTGCTGCAACCATTTGCTTTCAGCCACTGATGGATGAATGGAGAAGGAAATTGAAACTTGGTCTGAAACAGGATTCCATAGGAATATATCTAATTAAACAACAGAGAAAATATATTGTCTGTTATATGAGAATTACTTTTTCTGAATCTACGTTTCTTTTTTCCTTGTCTTCAAGGCTGAAGATAGTGAATGAAACAGAATAGGAAAAAAATACTGATGTAAAGGAGCAGAAGTGACAAAGGAGTGAGAGAAACATAAAGCTCTTTGGGAGAAAGATAAAAAGCTGAAGAGATTTCTGGAGAAAGATTTGCTTCCACTCATAGAAAAAACATCAAAGGTAGAAAAGACGAGCATTCAAGATTAGATTTAAGACTGTATAGTACTGAATAAGCTGTATTAGAAAGCATATGCATTTTCAGTTTTTTGTTTCATCTTTTTTTCAGACTTTATCTTTTCTTTTTTTTTTTTTTAATGCACAGATTTTGTCGAGCCTTTCTCTTCATTAATCTGTTTGCTAACAATTAGCATAAGTCTCCCAAGAGAAAACTGGGAAGTTTAGTAAAATTTTAGTCCAATTTATATGAGTTGGTCCTGGAGCCAGGAAAAAGGCAATTAGATTCCTGCTTTTTGGAGATGATGACAGATTGAGCTCTGCATCCTGAGAATTTAGCCAAGGACACTGAGAAACATTACCAGAACGCAGGGTCTGAGACACCAATAGAGAGCTGGCAGGTTATCTTGCATCAATTTGATGACTAACTGAGAAATGTTGCTTGGCTTGGTTTCTTCATGGCTCAGAGCCCACTTCAGGATGAAAACAGACTCCACTGTGGTAAAAAAGACAGGGTACTTACCAGGCAGACAATAAAAGTAAGGTTTTGTTCATCACAGGATTGTTGAGCAATTCTTGCAGAAAGGGGCCTGTGGAGGTCACTGGTTGCTCCTCACCACCTCTACCAAACCAGATCAACTTCAAATTTGATCCAACTTCAGAGACAGAATTGTTCAGAATCTTCTCCAACCAAAGACTGAAGATGCCCAGGATTAGAGTTGCCACATTTCCCATATTTAATTAAACCCAGAGTGTGATATTTTTTCCTTTCCTTATATTGCATTGGAACTCCACATGTTCCCTGTGTGCTTTTCATCTTTGTGCATCTCTGAGTAGAGTCCTGCTTCCTCTTCTCTGTGTTCTCCCATTAGGTAGCTGAAGATAGCAACTTCCCTTTTTCTCAACACCATAAACTAACCCATTTCTTAATCCCTCCCCATGATCATATTCAGAGCTCTCCACTGAACTAACTCCAACTGGCCAATATTTTTCCTACATAGGGAAGCCCAAAATGTGATGCTGTGCTCTAGCACTGATAGAAGATAATTAAGACATCCCTAGCTGCTGGCTACATTCTCACATATATGGAACAACAATGGGTTGGTTTTCTTCACCTAGAGAGAAAATGGCAACTCTTGTCCTAATTATTGTCCAGAAGGATGCCTAGATGTTAATGCTTTCCATCTGGTCATGGCCGAGCATGTACTCCTGAATGCAGCTGTTCCATCCCAACTGGAGGACTCTGCAATTGTTGAAATCCATGAAATCTTTAGTCACCCATTTTTTCAGCCTGTCAAGATCCTTCTACCTGACAGCCCTGCACTCCAGCTGATCATCTCTCTCTACTCTGGTTTGATACATTAAGAGAGAACAAGAAATAGAGATTTTGTTGTATTTATGAGGTTTTCTTTTTTTATTTTTCCCTTTTCTGGATGGAAGTACAGGTTAAAGGCAAAAAATTTATGCCAATACAGATTTATAACAGCTTTCAGTAGAATTTGTATTTTGGACAAACATGAAACAAGAAATCAATATACTCCCACAAGAATGATTAATTTTGGATGTCTCTGCTGCCATGATTCCTTAGAGGGAATTGCCATGATTCCTTAGAAGGAATTCAATTCCTTTCAATTTCTTTCAAGGAAGGAGGCAATTTTATCTTCTGCACTAGAAGTATATTCCAAAGAATATTAAAAAAAAAATTACTAACATTTCACATATAATTGCTGGGAATGAGAGAGTGGGAAAAGACTGAAATAGGATTCCCAACAGATCAAGAACAAAAAATAGTGAAATATTCAAAGAATAAGCTCACAGTTAGCAACAGCTCATTAAAGAGAGTACAAAATACATCACTAGGACTCTGAGTCCATAAACCAGGCTCTGCTACAGAGGTTTTTTGCAGGGTGCAAAGCTGTGTGGACTATGCCCAAGGACCCCAAACCCCAGTTGCTGCTGGATCACAGGCGGGATCCTCATCAGGGTAGAACACAGGCACTGAATGTTTGTGATAATACTGAAGCCGTGAGAGCAGTTTTTCCACTACATGAGGGTGTTTTTCAGACACATCATTTTTCTCTTCAGGGTCATGAACAATATCAAACAGCCAAAGCCTCTTTGTTGATGGATCAGACGACTGAATCTGTGACTCATTGTACAAAGACGGTGGAGGGAACCAATGACTGCAGCCTACAGGAACAGGAACAGACCAAGGGTCAATTCTGAGATACAGAGCAGCAGTGTGGAGACACAGTTTTGCTATAATTGATGAATTCACTAGGTCTCTTGACAAGCCCCTGCACAACAACAGTTGCTGGCAGACCTTAACTCTAGCCCTGCACCAGAACCTCTCAAGTGCAGGGCTACCTAAATAGGAGTCTCATTTATGCAAAAAAACCCACTGAAATTCAAAATTCCATGTAATTTTATTTCATATCAGCTAATTAATTCAATAGTCCCTCTTCTTAGATTCTATGATCCTTATGGATCCCTTCCAACTTGAGATATTCCATAACAGTTTTTTCCCTACAGTTTCAGTAAGTCGCAGACAAAATATTTGGCAAATGAAAAAAATACATAGTTTGGATTTTAGAAGTGCTCATTCTAGATCTTTGCATGCGGTCAAAAACCTAAGAAATTAGCTGAATTGCTAAAAAAAAATTACTAAAAAAATTAAAACACATGAAACAAAAGTAAACCATATTTGTGGTGGGAGGGAGATAGGATACACTGTACAAAAAGGAGTTATTTTGTTACCTGGATATCCAGTTAGTAACTTCCATTTTCCATGTCTTATTGCTGCATGTATGGATATATTGAAAAGTGTATCATCCCACCGAGAAGAATTGCTCTGTAGTAAAGATGTCCTCTTATCAATGCCAAGACCTTAATCAAACAATAAACTAAGTTAGGTACATTGCATATTCATGAGGTAATTTTTAGAACTCAGATGGAAAACAAAGCGGTATCACCCATTTATTCTTCCCTACTGGATAAAGAATTTGGTGTATATATATGCAAAGATCTGGGCTATGATTCAATGGATGTATTTAACTCTGAACTTGAACTGCATTTTAAAAACTTACCAGTGGAATGGTAAGTAAAATGTCACAGCTGAGTCCAGATAACTGGATTCATTTTGTATACAGATATTCTATGTGTATCTCATAGACCTGTATTAAGAACACTCATAATTGGAATTACTAAACTTGGTCATTCAAGTGCCTGTATCCTTTTCCAGGTAGGAATATAGGATTGAAAGCTCTCCTGAAGTCAATGTTAATTCTCTTAGGTCACTTCAGGGAGCAAGTCCCAGATTCTGACCACAACAGAGAGCTGTCCCTTTGGACTGAGCTGGCTATGTTCACAAAAATCCACATTTGGTCAGCAAGCTTCTTCTTTGGCACATCTTCATACTGTCTTTGGAGGAGCTGTGTACGATGTGGCCCTATCTACTATTAAAAACTGAAATGTCAACAATGCACACATTTCCTCTCAAAAGGAAACCTGAAGCTCCTTATAGGAGGGAGCTCAGGAAAAATAATTAAAATGCATTGACCAGGGATGGTTAGGAGACCCCTTTGCTATTGAAACCAACAGGGAGGAAGCAAATCAGACGGACAGCCCACGAGCAACCAAACCAACTTCCGTGTCAGCCTTCATAAATAAAATAGGCATTCAAGACATAACACCTAGAAGTTTTATATTAACTGTGTCAGCTGATAACACTTTACCAATGACTAACAGAAGGCAACTTTAATCAGACTAGAAGACACATTATGACATGGAGAGAAATCAATGCTGGTTTTGTAGCTTCTTTTCAAAAGAGATGGTTTTCAATCAGTTTAGGGAATCTGAAGGACACAGCTGACAGATTTTCAGATGAGAATCCATGAGATGTACAATGATCATGTAAGAGCCAATAGGAACTAAGTATTTCTAAAAAGAGTAAATTCTGCAGAAAACAGTGGGGCAAATACACATCTAATGGAAAGAAGAACAGAAGTTTGGGAAAGGAAATGCTAGATACAATTTCTCCATTTTTTATGAAGGACTTGCAGAGTTTCTATTTTCATACTAGACTTTACACTTTATTTTCTTTAATAAACAGATTTGTGCATACCCAAGTTCCCCGTCTACATCAGACTTGTATAATGTTCCCAGATTGTAAGGATATAGGATGAGGAATAAGGATATTAAAGGCCCTACTTTTTGGACTATGCATACACAGACAGGGGAGGACTCAGCTCATCTTACATCAAGAAGCACTGAAGCTGATCTAAAAAAGAAAATAAACCTCAAACACCTATGAAAACAACAAAAGCCTCATAAGTAACCCCAGCAGAATCTCTTCTGGAAGACAAATCCTCACACAGCCATGTGATGTCCATAAAAAATATGAAACAGTTTAAAGATTAATTGCTTGGTCTAAAGATAAAATTATGGGAACATGCATTTCTGATTTTAAAGTTTAGCATGAAGAATATGCTTCCGCTTGCTGAGCTACACACAAGTGGAACTACAACATTACACAAGATAAACTATTTAAAACACTTTGAATAAATTGTATGAAAGATTACATTTTTAGATATACTTTGCAAAATATCCTTAGAATGCCATATATGAGACTCAAAATGAGATTCAAGGAGATAAAACCGTTTTTAAACACTCTGATTTGGTCCAGGTAACAAAACTATACTCCTAAATGAAAAATAATGCTTGTACCAGAGAATGAAGCTGAAGTTACTTGGTGAAATACTGTCTTTCAGCAAAATTTCATAAAGAAAATGGATAAAGTCCCTCATGCTGAGCTGTTATAAACAGAACTCTGCCAGTCATGTTAGTTCACCCACTGCAAGCCCTTGTTTTGTGCCAAAGAAATATACTGTCTATTATTCAGGGAAGTGCACTGCTTTCCAGACAGTACAAGACAATTTTCATCAGACATTTTGGTCACGGAATACAGACTCTCTACAAGGATACTTACCAGGATTGTCAGTTTATTACATTACATAAGCACCAGATACAGAAGTATTATAAATAAAAATTTTGCTTCATATGAATTCTTTTCTTCCCATCCTATGACTTGCAGCTTAAACTCAGATATTCCTCCTGCTGCATTTACCCATCTTCCTCCTTCCCTTCTTTTACAGGGATCCCTTTTCTGATTTTGCAGACTGAAAAAGTCATATTGGTCTTGTTTCCTTTTCACACCAAAATGTTCATTCCCATAGCATCTAAGCAGGATTTTTTCTGCATTTGTTCTATATTGTGGGGGAGTTTTTATTTATTTTTTTCCATCATAGTTGACAGTAACAACAGCCTTGTGGACTATTCAGCAGTCAAAGGAAAGATGCCTTTTATTAAGTCCTTTAATCAAGCCAGCCTTCATAGGTCTGCGTACACTCCTTATAAATTAATATATTAAAAAATGTGATGCTTTTGCTTGCGTAGAGGCTAAATATTTTACTTTTTTACCATTGGATCAGTATATCAGTGGCTAATGAAATAAGCCCTTGTTATTACCTTGAAAGAAAGTCCCACAGCCTTTCCCATTAATTTTATTATTGTTAGACAGAGGCCACTGTTTCCTGAAGCTCAATTTTAGACCCTCACCAGTAGCTTCATTTCTTTTTTAAGTAGTCTCTTGGGAAATGATAAAACTTACATTAGTTAGGAAAGCAGTGACCTTTCATTCAGATATTTATTTTCAAATAGTTAATGCTAAAATGGATTTTTCTAGTATTTTAGAGTTTTGGTTGAAGTTCTAGGTACCAATTATTATTCAAATAGCTTTTATATCTCTGTAGGAAAAAGCTGGGTCTCACAGCAGACATTGCCCTTGGCAGATGATTTTGGAGTTTATAGTATAGTTTCCAGAAATCCTTTGTATTGACAGTCTTAAAAATAGTTTCAGGATCAGATTTTTAAAGGAGTTTAGGTGGCCAACTCTCACTACCCACAGAAGTAAATACTTTAAAAGTCTGGCTCTTTGCCCCTTACAGAAACTTCAGCTTAGTTCTTTTACTTTGGTTATCATACATTTTTTCTATACACATATATATTTCAAATTAGGATAAAAAATCCTATGTAATTTTCAATAGCTAATCTGTGACTTCAAGAAACTTGATTTTTTCAAAGGCCAATGTCATTAACTCTGAAAAAGCTACACAAGATGCTCGGAAAGCATCAGTCAAAATGTGGGCTACATTTGCAAAAATAATTGCCATTTTGATAATTTGTATTTTCCCTAGCATACTCTTCAGTCAGAATGTTGGAAAATTTACTACTGGATAAGTACATAAGTAATATCCTGACTGTTGGCCAGAGAATATCCTGGACTTTTTCGGAAAAGTGAACAATCTTTCAGTGCATTAAGTCTTGCTAATGCACAAATTTAAGTGCAAAAAAAGGGAAAGAAATAAACATGGTGGAGAAAAGCCAGCACTCCACACACAAGCTCTGAACTAGCTACTGCTATTTAGGGAAGTGTTTGCAAAGTTTTAATGAACAAGTATGGTCCAGAGGCTGTCCAGAAAAGCAATCCCAATACTAAAACAGGACACGATGCCACCACTGAGATCCTTCTTGCGCCTCACATGGTGTACTGTGCAGTTTTCGTTCTATGTTAGGCAACAGACACAGAAAAGCCATGCAAGATACAAAGACCTGAGACAAGGAAGACTAAAGCTATGGAACAACTTCCATGTGAAGAATGACTAAATAAATAGGACTCTTTATCCTCAAAAATGGACAACTGATACGAGAAAGTACAGGGGTCTAAGAAATTGTGTGGCCAGGGGAACCTGAGAAAGGAACAACAAGTCTTTCCCAATATGGGCATTGAATAAGTTATGATATCATGTACTGAAAATAAATTATGCATATATTTCCTATTTACAAACCAAACTCAGGTGTGGAATTCCTTTACATGGAATGTTGTAGGTGCCAAAAGTTAATACACGTTGAGTAATAAAAGGATTCACAAAGTGGAAGAAAAATCCCTCAAGAATTATTATATCCAAAATCACAGCCTAAAGATTAAGAGCAGGTTGTGGGGGCCACACAAGAGAGATGTACTTATGTGCTTGCCCTCATGTGCTACACAACTGCTACTCTCAGAACAATAAACTGGACTGATTTTTGGTGTGGTCTTACACAAGATGGGTTACCAAATTACTTTCAGTTCAGGAGATGCAAATCAAAAATTAACAAAAGGAAGTGCTATATCGAAGTACATTCATACAACTTTTATTATATTAATCCCTGTATTATATTAATCCCAGGACTGAACTGAAAGAAACAAAAACTAAGTAGAGAATCATAGCACCACAGCATATCTCCAGTAGTAAAGAATTCATGGGGATCATAGACTCCAACTCTCTTCTCCTCACAGGACTACCCCAAACTAAACCATGTGACCAAGAGAGCTGTGCAGATGCTCCATGAGCTCTGACAGGCACGGAGCTGTGACACTCCCTGGGGAGCCTGTTCCAGTGAAGAGCCTTTCCATAATGCCCAGGGTGAGCTTCTCCTGATGCAGTTTCATTCCATCTGCTCATGCCCAGTCAGCAGCCACAGAGAGAGGGGATCAGCACCAGCCCCTCTGCTTTCCCTCTTGAGGAAGTTGTAGGCTGCCCTGAGGTCACCCCTCAGCCTTCTCCCAGCTGAGCAAACCAAGTGACCTCAGCCACTCATCCCAAGCCTTGCCCTTGAAGTCTGACACTACATTGGCTGCCCTCCTCCCTAGGTATACATGATTCAGATTCAGGTTTAACTATGATTTCACAAATCCATGAACACCATAAGTAATTTCTAGCACATCCTCTAGTTTACTTAGAGTGCTATTCTTTAAAGGAATGGTAGAACAAAGTAATGGTAATAATAATTCCTACTAGCCATGACTTCCAATGCACAGATCAGTGTGCAGACAGGTCAGTTATTTCCTTAGGGCTGTTTTTTCACTTACACCAGAACATAAATCAAGAGGACAATAATTGAAATAATGGATTCTCACTGAAATCAGAATCTGACATCTACATTATTTCCTGCTTTATTCATACCATTTTAAACTTTAGAAAAGCCCCTACAATTTACAGAAATGTTACAAGATGACAGGTTTTGCCATACTGAAGTGTGTCCCAAGATGTGGTTACTAACAGAAGATTAAACATAAAACAGAAAAGATTAACCAAAACTTCTTACTTGGCCCAGCAATCTGTTTTTTCACTTCACTTCCCAAGCATAGGGAAAACCATAAAAAATGCTGCAATGTGCTTAGTCCTGTTTTATTCCTCCACACCTTTCATAAAAGCTCTCTGACCTCATTCAGTATCCCATGTGTACTCCTGATTTAAAACATCATTTCTGTTAGGAGTGTAGGTCTTCTAGAAAAAAAAACTGTCTTCCTACATATTTTTGCATACACTTACAGCAGCCTTCTGCTTAATTCATTAGTTCATCTATTCAACTGGGCAATGATTTCTGGAGGTGGAAAATAGGAAGTAAAATTTTTTCACATTTCTACCCTTCTGATCAATGTACTGTTGAGAATCAATCATCTGTTTCTTGGCTCATACAATCCTAGTTACCTACCAGAAACTTAACTAAAATTAAAAAATACTAATTTATCTGACTACCATAAAAACCACAAAAATGTCTGAAAATCCATTTATTTTCTGTACAATTCAAAACCTTTTAAATTCTTCTTCTACTGCTGCAAACCAAAACAACTTCATGATCCTTTCATGCCTGCAATGCTACATGGTAAGAGAAGAAAAGAAGGGTTAATCCAGTTATACTGCATTTTACAGCTTTAGATGCCTATCAGAAGCTCTCATCTTCCTGTGTGGACTATAAATCCACTTTATCTATATAAGTCTTATGATGTTTTCAACAGTTTCACTGATAATCTCTAAAATACTGAATATTTAATCAAGAGCAAATAATAGAAAAAAGTTATCCTAATACAACCAAAATCAAAAATAGCACAGACAACAGCAAAAAGCCACTGCCACACTTGGTAGGAAGGCTGGAAAATTCAGATCTGTAAGCTTCTTTGCAAATATTTCCTATGATTCACTTCAATCTTTGCTTTTTACTTTGCAAAGCAAATAGCCCAAGTACCACGTAAATGTTATTTGGAAAATGGTTAAGGAGAGTCCACATCCACATTGTGCAAATTAGCAAGTTAAAGAAAATAAAAGGTACAATCTGACCTGCTTTTTAAAGAAAGGCTTACTCTTTAAGTTAATCTAAAAGAAACATTTTTGGAAACATTTTAATAAATATAACTAGTTTCATAAGAGTACACTCATTTAAACATTGATATCTAATTTTTAACTGTCAGCAGGAAGAAGAGAAACTAAATAAAGTGTAAATCTTCAGCTGTGATTTAAAAGAAGGACTGTACATGTTCTATATCAATATTCATGGTATTTTGCAGATCTAATAAAAATAGATCAATTACTCTTCTCATTCCTCTAGCTTTCCTTCTTTCATCCACTGAGACCAGCTCAAGCAATTGGTAGAAACTTAAAAGTATGGCAACATAAATAGACAGTACATCTAAAAATATAATATACTCCCTTCAGTGTATGATTAAGATTATGAAAATGACTGACGTGGAGAACAAGTTTTCTTGGCTGGTATGAGATCAAAGAGTACACAGTTCTCCCTAACGTGCCACTTAGCAAGGTCCTGACCACAAAACTTTAAGTGCCCAAAATGCTTGAAGCATGCTGTATTTCTGTACACTGTGGTCTACAACACAAGTATGTGGGGAGGCAATGTTGAGTACTGAGGAACAATTTTGGAGAAAGACAAAGGAACGTTAATTTATTATTTATTTGTGAGCCAGAGCCTTGACCAAAGAGTAATCTGAACAGCTAAGTGAATATCAGAGAGGCCATGCCTGCAATTTTCCAATATCTTACACAGTAACAAAAACATTCTTTTATAAGCAGCTGCATATAATCAGTGCCCTTTAAGGAAAACAGAAGCAAATTAAGCTTCTACCGTTATTACCATTATTTCTTTATCTGCAAAACAAGGATGTCAGAAGTTATCTACCTTTCTCAGTATATTTCCCAAAGGAAAAATGAAAAATATCAGCATTCTCTGTAGTTAAACTTCTATTTCTGATATAATAATGTAGAAGCAGTATGACAAGGAAAATATAACCACAAAAAGCTCCAAGCTTAATTGCAACCTGCTTGACAGAAAAGACTGAAAAGTCTGTATTAAGAAAAGCCACCAAACCCAGGGTGAATTGAGATTTTAGGTGGCTCACACTCTTTGCAATCCAAATAAAAAATACATCTGAACAAATACTAAACAGGTGTTACTGCTTTACAGGTAAAGCACATAAAGAGCGTTCAGCTCAAGTAGGAATATCACCATCATTTCCTGTCAAACAAGTGTATGTACATATTACACTGGACGTCTCAATAGTTTCAAACCTTGCAGTTTGTAGGGTATACTGCACAAAGAGATTCCCTAGATATTTTCTTATTACTAAAATTTTTCTCTGTAGTTCTCAAGACGTGTATTTCAGTATAAATTTTGCCTGGCTATGCAACAACCCTTAGAACGTTTTTGCTTACTCCACTCCAGTACTTAAATAACAGATAACAGATACACATGGAGCAAAAGTTTACTTCTCATACCACATGACCATGTAGGTCAAGAAACTAAGCAACAACAGGAAAAGAGAGAAAGATTCTCACGTGGATAGAAAAGCACCTAAAAAAATAAAGAAACAAAAGCAATTTCAATTTCACACTGGAGAGACTACCACTGGTTTCCTAAAGGAATTTGTGCTGGGACCTGCACCATTGAACATACTCCAAATGACCTGGAAAAGTGAATGCACAGTGAGACAACAGAGTCTGTGAATGATGATAAGTTATCTGAAGCTGGCTGCGAAGGATGACAGAAGGCCTGTATGAGGCTGGGCAGTAGGTATTAATATAGTCAGTGATATTTAATGTATCACTGACTATATTAATGCAAGAAAAATTATGCACATGTGAAAAAATAACCTGAAATTCCTATAAACATATAAAATGAAGGCCTTTGTGACTCTCATAACCAAGAGTGAAACCCTGGAAGCACAACAGATTGAGCTGACACTTTTTTAGAATTATGTCAGCGTTGTACAAAAAGTGAACTGAGCAAAAGGAATTATTAGAAAAGGACTTGTTATCAAAGCAAAAAGCCCCCTGCAACTGGAAAACTGTAGCTTTCGTCTTCCCATCTCAAAACCAAGACTGAGAAAGTTCAGAAACCAGTCGCAAGGTTAGGTGGTATGCAATCCCTTGTAAATAAAACACCTCTGCTAGGTGTACATACTACTTAATAAAATTTGCATTTTCTATGGAACTCCAAGGACCAGGTTGTTTCTGCTCGCTCCCATCCTGTGTAACATCGTCCAAATACAATCATATAATCAAAACTTTTAAATGACAGGGGATATATAATTTAAATATGCAGGCCAAATACTTTGAGCACTTTAAACTTACTACACAGTAAGTAGTAAGTTACCTCATGAAGTATCCTGAGTGAAATCCCATGACCTAGGTAGTTTTTTGGGTTTTTTCAGGATAACTTCAGCCTCTACCTGGCCTATTTAGATATCACCTACAATGCAGAGCGGCACTACTGCACACTGTGTAGCCACAGAGAGGAAAACTCAAATATGCTGAAACTCTGAGTGACACATAAATTCTTCACTTAGGAAGTTCATTGTCTGCTTAGGCTAGAAATAGCCATGTTCCAATGGCACGACACTACGTTTTCTGAACAAAATGGATTGGTGTTTTATTTTTTGAACCACACTGGAGATGTTTCACAGATAATCTCCATGTTATTCTATCACTTCTTAAAATCTTTTAATCACATTTCAGCTATCAGAACAGCTAGGACAACTCTCTGAGCTGCCAGTCCCTTGATATCCTTTACCCAGGTTATAAAGGTGACAAAAGAGATGGCATTTTATCAGTAAGCACTATTGTCACTCAGACAGCATTGCAACCAAGTTCTGATTGTATTCAGAGACTCTTGGGGGGATCACTGCAAGCACTCATGTTTTCAGACTTTGCTAGCAGAAGCTGAAGGAACACACACAGTGCTACAGGTGTGACAAGAAGCTCCCATCGTGGGTTTCAGCCAGACACGGTCCCAGAGCAAGGGACACAGCCATTACAAGACTGCACCACACAGCAGACAACAAGAAACTACTGAACTACAGAAACCAGTGCTTGCTGCGAGGCAGCTTTAGGGAATGAAGCGGCACTTCTGTTAAAAAAAAGATATTGTAAATAATTTAAAATAATTCAATCTTGTGCATACTGGCTATTGAGTCATTGAAGACTCTCACTCTTAACAGACAGGCTTTCAAAAGGTAAGGCTTTCACCTGGCAATGGTTAGTCTCAAGGCAAGAAATTAGATGTTCAAATTCTGCTGAGATTACACTCTAAAACATTAAAAAAAGTTTCCTTATTTTGTAAAAATGTTTTTATTAGAGAAAGTGAACAACTCCACATATGTTGCAGAGTAGAATTCTGCCTAATAGTTGAACCAAACCACGCAGACTACTTCCACTAGGACTTAAAACCAACAAGCACTAACGAGTA